>NC_069665.1:25444030-25744030 GCF_027244095.1 Hemicordylus capensis
TTCCTTGCACTGAGGAAAGGTGCTGTCGAGGAAATGGTTAAACAAAGGAAGACCCAACCTAGCATCGCTGCTTGGCTTCTTCGAACAATTATTGTTAAGAGATTTCTCTCTCCGATATTAACTTTGGAGTCTGCGTGTCTGGAAGCAGCTCAGGCAGTCGGGTTAAATCCAATAGGCAATAACAGCATCATTGATGTCTGCTGAAATCAAGCTGTCTTTGTCTCAGCTTTTATTTATTTATTTATTTATTTGCTGCATTTAACATCACTAAACTGTTGGTTAAGCCTTTGAATATGCACAGCCGCCAAGTCAAAAATCAGATTTTTGTGCTTTCTTTGTGGAAAGGTCTAAAAGGCAAGACCAAATGCTTATCTCTGCTTCTGCCGGTGCAAGGGTGCTGCTCTGTGTCTCATAAAGATTTCTGGCACAGTGAGAAAACCTGGTCAATTTCAGATTCTTTCTTGGGACTTGTCTGAAGTGTTGACAAGCAGCTCGCCTGAATATTAATACACTCTCCATCATCAAAAGCTGTTGCATACCCAAAGGATGAGAAATATTTTAATCAGCTTTCAGCTTGTCTAGCAAGAGTCAGTTTATTCCTTTGGGATTATACATTCGTGCACTCAATTTTTGTCTCGGATTGCGCTTTCTCCTTCTCTCTCCTCCTGTTACTTTGAAAATCGAAGTAAAGGAAACAAAATTTTGCCATTTTGGGCTGGGCTGCTGTGATTCAATTACAGAATTTTAAAGGGGGGGGGAATCTGGAAGAATTGAATTTAAATGAGGAAAAAACAAGTTGGGGGTGGTGGAACAACATCTTATCCATCTCTTAGAAATGCAGTACCCTGGGAAAGAGGATCATTTCTTATACATGCCATACCCAGAGAAAGGGGCAAAGGCAGAGGCACTTTCTGAAGAAGGCAAAAGCTCCATGCAGAAGCCTTCTAGTTTCCATGCTTGTCTTAACTGGATTTGGAGGTTAATTGGCCTCTGCTATCCCACATCATGATGTGTACATCATGTGTTCATTTGAGATCCTTTTATGTGTCTACTACATGGTTTCTGTTGCACCTTTCTTGGAAGTATATGCCTCAAACGCCTTTAAAAAAAAATATTAGGCGGTATATAAATTCAATAAATAAATAAAGATGCCAAAGTGTGCACGAGGTGTGCAGGTTTTAGAAAATATGTGCATCATGCAAATATGTCCATTAGAGGGCTGGGCTGCCTTCAGCCTCCTGTGGAGCATACGCCTCAGGGAAATGCAGGTTCATGGCTGTGTCATGTATGAACCACTCATAACACAAGGCTTGGGTCCCCTGCTGTAGAGCAAGGCGGACAACACGGTTCTTGTACTCTTGTTTCTCACCTGTATGTGATAACAGGGATTCCCAGATGTTGTGGACTGCAGCTCCCATAATCCCCAGCCAAAGGCCATTGCAGCTGAGGGTGATGGGAGTTGCTGGGGAAACTTGGGGATCCCTGCCCGTCCACTTTCCCTTTGGTCTGGCTGGCTGGAGATAGAGATGAGAATTGGTTCCTAAGACTTGCTGCAGCAGGACATGAGGGTGCAATGCTTTGCACGCAGGAGATCCCAGGTTCAACCCTTGGCAGCATCTCCAGGTAGGGCTGGGAAAGACCCCTTCTGAGACCTCAGGGAGCTGCTGCCAGTCAGTGTAGACGATGCTCAGCTAGATCGGGCCAGTGATTTGGCTTGGTATAAGGCAGCCTCCTATGTTCCTCTGTAATGGGTTATGGACATCTGACCACAAGTGTTGCAGAGTTAGGCTTACTCCCACAGCAGTGGGGAGGGTTTTCCTGTCTTCCCTGCAGGGAACGAAGGCATAACCTTCGTCGCCACTGTGATCCCAGGTGCGGGGTGGGTTTCTGAGCCGGGTTCTTTCGGAGCTTGGCCATACCCCCTGCTCATGTGATGGGATCATGGCCAGACCCCGAAAACACCCAGATGGTGCTGAGGTAAGGATAAAGTAAAGTTGTGCTGTCAAGTCGTTGTCGACTCCTGGTGACCGCAGATCCCTGTGGTTGTCTTTGGTAGAATACAGGAAGGGTTGACCATGGCCATCTCCCACGCAGTCTGAGATGATGCCTTTCAGCATCTCCCTGTATCACTGCTGCTGATATAGGTGTTTCCCATAATCTGGGAGACATACCAGCAGGGATTCGAACCGGCAACCTCTTGTTCCCCAGGCAAGTTACTTCCCCGCTGAGCCATACTGGCACATTTAAAAAATATATATTTTTAAAAAAACCCACTGTTCCTTCTGCTTGTGCCATTAAGCTGTGCTGGAAGTCTATCTTACCTTAATTAAATGAGGTGTTACAATTTCCTGATGACTAGTTATATTGTTTCGGGTGGAAAGAGTGTTAATCCGGTGGCAATTAACACCTTATTTAGCTCAATAGGGTAGAGGTCACAAATCTTTCCACACTCGCTTTTTCTGCAGTGTCAGGAAAATGCCTGTCTCTTTTGCCAAAATGCCTTAACAAAGTTCATCTCTTCATTGCCCTCTCTCCTCTGTTTACTCTCGGTGACATCATCACACAGCCAAATTTGGTTATGTAGTGTGGTGCAATGAAGAAGGTGACTGCCTTATCTCTGATTGGCTGGGTTCATCCATGTGACTCATCCCGGAAGGAAGCGTTGCCCTCCTCCTGAATTGACGTTGTATGCCACAGCTACATCATTACATAGCCAACTGTGACTGACTTGGTAGTATTGCGATGTAATCATGTTCATTATATGATCCCTGATTGGCTGGAATCATCCATAGAATACACTAAGAAGGGGAAGGAATCGGGAAGCAGGAGGTAAAGATGGACCTTCAGAAGCTAGGGAAAACGATTCCGCTGAACAGGTTAATGAAATAGGAATGTTCTCAAAATCTTTTCTGGGAACTATTTCTTTTCCGTATTTTCCATTGGGAGGGCTAAGGCCAGTTGCTCTCCTCCTGCACAATGAAGAGGTTCGCCACTATAAAAGATGCCTCTCTTGTTCAGTTAGTCTATCTTGCAAATAAACAAAACTGCTATCTCTTTTCTTCTTTAAGTCAGGTGTCTTTCCTGCTCTGCAGTTTCTTTCTCCATTGTCTCCGTGGGTACACTATTGCTTTCCTGGGGGTAAATGGGTGTTTACGGTCTGTTGCTCTGCTTTTACATCGCCCCCTCCCTGCCCCACCCTGCCCCACGGCTTCGACATCCCATGATCAGAATCGTGGTAGTCTGCATCTACAGAGCCAAAGAAAACTGTACACTACGTAGGCTGGAAAGCAAATCCTCAAACACTTCTAGCAATTAGTCTAGTTTGGGGGGATATAAAGCAGAAACGCCGCGATTTCTGTTTTGCACCTAGCTGCGTTGAAGGCGTATGCCACATGGTCATTTCCACATGACTATCTGTTTCAGGTTCTTTCACTGCTGTCTGCCAGTCAACCGTCGGCTTGTGGTTTCGCTTATTTCTCTTGTACAAATATGAGACATTCTTTCTGTTCCCCCCCCCCCCAACCTTCCATCAGATTTCATTAGTTACGCTAACACTCATCAAGGGGTGATCTGTGGTCCTATTGTTTTCCTGATCAGCTTAGGAAAGGAGGAGGGAAACAAACGTTTCAAAGCCACAGAAGATGCAATTTATTCCACTGTATTTTGCATGAGGATGGAAAGGCCATTGTTTAGCGGTAGAACATGTGTTTTTGCATGCACAAGGCCTCAGATTGAATTGATTCAATTCTCAGTATCTCCAGGTAAAAGTTTTGTGTAGCAGATTATGGGAAAGACCTCTGATAGACAGCCACTGCCAGAGTAGACCATACTGTGCTATTTGCATCAGTGCTTTGACTCAATGGGAGGCGGGTGTTTTATGTACCAAATTTCCCTGGATCCAAGTCTAGTCCCCCCCCCCCAGTTCTTTGGTGTTAGAAACTGGGCTGTTTATCTTAAATTCAACACCTTTGGGGTAAATATAGATATACTTTTGATTTAATTTGTAATTGTTAAGAGGGTTGTCTTAAATTCAGAGTGGTCTATTTGGGTAAATATGGTATGCATAAATAAATGATGTGTCTCAAAAATGGTGGTGCTAGTCCCTATGATAAAAATAGAGAAGGGAAATCCTTTCATTTTCCCCTCCTGAAGGTGGAGTCCCATATCTTCAATGAGGCTACTCTCCATCCAGCTGTAGGGCCCTTTCCCTACTGCTTTGCCAATGCAAGTGTTAGTGCTTTGATCCTATGTTCCTTAGGAAGATAGTAATTTGCCTTATATGGAGTCAGTCCCTTGGTCCATCTAGCTCAGTATTGTCTACCCTGACTGGCTGTGGTTCTCCAAGGTTCCAGGCAGGAGTCTCTTGCAACCCATACCTGGAGATGTTGCTGCCGGGAATTGAACCTGGGACCTTCTGCATGCAAAGCAGATGCTCTCCCACTGAGCTTACGGCCCCATCCCTTCTCTTCTCCCCATCTCAGGGAGGCCATTTAAATGATGAAAAGAGGCAACTAGGGGGAGATGCGATAAGAGTTGTATAAAATTTTGCGTGGAGTAGAGGGAATGGACAGAATATAAATTCTTCGCCCTCTCTCACAACACTAAAACCACAGGTCATCCCATGAAACTGAAGGCCAGGAAATTTAGGGCCGACAAGAGGAAGTACTTTTTCCACACAGCGCATAATTAATCTATGGAATTCTCTGCCACAGGATGTGGTGATGGCCACCAGGTTGGATGACTTTAAAAGGGCCTTAGACAAATTCATGGAGGACAATGGCAACTAGTCTGGTGGTTACAGGCCACTTCCAGCCTCAGAGGCAAGATGCCACTAAATACCATTTGCACGGGAGTAAAGGCAGGAGCGGGGGCATGCCCTCAACTCTTGCCTGTGGGCTCCCCAGAGGCATCTGGTGGGCCACTGTGTGAAGCAGGATGCTGGACTAGATGGGCCTTGTGCCTGATCCAGCAGACTAAACTGGAATGGTGGCATTAGTGGTGCTATGCAACTTCCGTTTTCTGTGTCAGTTTTCCAGTCAGGCCATATTTAGCACAACGTCACCAAGAGGTCACAGTTGTCACAGCTCCCTAAGTTTTCTATCACCGCCTCTGCCCCCACCCACTTTTAGAGAGGACCTTTTTTTTTTAACTTCCCAACTCTTGTGTCTATTTAAAGGCAACTTGGTTCCAATTTTGCCAAACGATTCCACCCCCCCCACTCCAATCTTTGCTCACAAAGGGGAAAAAAAGCTAACTTCTCAGGGTGATGTCGCCGGTATAGCAGAGCATAAAGATAGCCTGATTCCTGTTCTTTGAGTAAGTTCTCAGACTGACACAATAAACATCAGGAGATTGAATTCACCTAATATATTCTTAATCTCAAATAGGGAGAAAAATGAAATGTGAAACTATTCCCACTGGGGATGCTGTAAATCTTACAAAATACATACGCTTTCTGTTTCAGCATACATCAAAGCGAGGTGGCTCGGGAGATTAGAATATGTTTTTAATCTTAGTTTGATGAGCAAAACTTTCACTATAATATTTATTATGAGAGGCTTCGCTTGTGTTGCCTCTTCCCTTTGCTCTGTTTATACACGGCTTCCTTTCTTCCTGGGCAAAAAACCCCAACAAAAAACGTAGTAGGAAGGATCACTTTCACAAAGTCAGAAGTTATTGCAGGGAGTTTGTTCATTTAAGCCCAATTGTAGACCCACGTGTCAGATACAACCTTTCCTTTTATTGTGCGCGCTCCCCAAGGAAAAAGCTGCTTTCCAATAGCTTCCCATGAATGGTTTTCATTTGGAAAGGCGTATTGGTGGGTTAAACTGTCTGTAGGAGGATCAAACGGCAGGGAAATGGTGGTTTTGAGGAATGGAGTCAATATCTTTGTTTTTCTTAGAAGCTTTGTTTCTCTCTTCTCTCCTCTTCTCTTCTCTTCTCTTTTTTCTCTTCTGTCATCTGTCCATCCTTCCTTCCTTAACCAGGGCTACTCCACTGGAGAAGGCCAAAAAAATCATTCTTTTTTTGTTGTGTTGCAAAGCCCCTATGATGGCATATTTTCTAAGAGATTTAGGGACATAGGAAGCTGCCATATACTGAGTCAGACCATTGGTCCATCTTAGCTCCATATTTTCTACACAGACTGGCAGCGCCTTCTCCAAGGTTGCAGGCAGGAATCTCTCTCAGCCCTATCTTGGAGATGCCAGGGAGGGAACTTGGAACCTCAGATGCTCTTTCCACAGCTTCCTCATCCCCTAAGGGGGATATCTTACAGTGCTCACACATGTAGTCTCCCACTGATATGCAACCAGGGTGGATCCTGCTTGGACCAGCTCTCCTCAGACCATTGATCCATCTAGCTCAGTATTGTCTGCAGTCTGGCAGTAGCTTCTCCAAGGCTGCAGGCAGGAGTCTCTCTCAGCCTTATCTGGAGATGCCAGGGAGGGGACTTAGAACCTTCTGCAAGCAAGCAGGCAGGTGCTCTTTCCAGAGCAGCCCCAACCCCAAGGGAAATATCTTCCAGTGCTCATACATGTAGTCTCCCATTAAAAAACAAACCCAGATGGACCCTGTTTAGCAAATGGGACAATTCATGCTTGGTACTACAAGGCCAGGCTTCCTTGGTGTAAGGATCGTTCTATAGGATCTTCAAGTTCAGAGGCTCCATGGCACTGAATGCAAAGCAGGGGTGAGACAAGGAGAGACAGAACATGGGCTTTGCGTGCAGAAGGTGATTCAATCCCAATACGTTCCGTTAAAGGTTTGGGGTAGCAGATGATAGAGAAGACCTTTGCCTGAAATGTTACCGTAGCTCAGTAGTAGAGCATCTGCGTTGGTTTGCAGAAGGTCCCAGGTTCAATCCTTGGTGTCTCCCATCTAGGGCTGGAAACAACTACCACTGCCGTTACAAATATTTATGTACGACTTGTCAACCAAAGTTCTCACAATGTTAAAAAAAAAAAAAATGAGGCCGAACACAGCAACAGCTGCAGGAGGGATGCTGTATTGGTGCTGGACAGGGCCAGTTGCTCTCCCCCTGCTAAATAAAAGAGAATCTCCATTTGGAAAGGTGCCTCTTTGCTCAGTTAGCGAGGCTGTTTTACGCATCTGAAACCCTGGAGAGACACTGCAAGGCACTGCAAATGATGCTGAGCTATATGAACTCTGACTCAGTACAAGTCTATACCTTGGCTCTGGTTTGTATGCTCAATCTGGGCATCATTTATGCAAGATTTATCCCCCACGCATACTGTTTATTCTTGTTTGGGGGGCGGCGGCTGTGAAAGTGTGTGTGTGAGTGCGTTTCTCTTCTCAAACGCCGAGGCTCATGTTTAACAATACCGGCACAGAAGCCAAGAAGCGGTACCCAGATGGTGAGTCCTTGTAATGTGGCGGAGCATTTTCCCAAGAAGCCACCGGGCACACACTGGACAATCTGCTCTCTCTTTAATAAACACTTAAAACATTTGAGTTGCCTGAGTCAAACACGCACCATCTTTAGAGGTCAGACGGGGCTGAAACTTGAACAGCTGTCCGACAAACATTCTGGATTGTTTTTAATTGTCTTCCCTTTCTCCGACAGCAGTAATTCTTGTTTATATTGTCAAGAGCCTTTTCCCCCAGCGCAAGTGCGCCATATTTGGAGGTCACATGCTTAACCCCATGGCATGACTACCACCTAAATGGCCCCTTTTGTTTTCATTAATGTGTACCCAAAGTGGTATATAGCCAGGGTGCAGGGCAGGAGTGTTTCGCTAGGTTTAAACAACTTCTTGTTTTTGTTTTAAGTGTCGCAAAGGAAAGCATTTTTTTTTGTCTGTAGTCCGCAGTTGGCTAGCGTTAGCCGTGTGCATCCGACTTCAAGTCAGTTGATTGATTTGCCAGTGGAGAGCATCTTTGTATGCTATGTTGATCTTTTGACCTGGAATACATTCTACTGACCTCTCCCAATTCACTTTTTCTTTTCTTTTCTTTTCCAAACGGCTTTCATTATTTGAAGACTTCCAAAATGTTAGGAATAGCTTAGGTCAGCTTGCCTGGGCGACAAAGGTTTGCATCCTCATTCAGCATCTTAACACCTGATGTGCCACCGAGCACAATCCTTTTGTAAAATTTGCCCTCTAGACACGGGTAATGGGCACACAAATGAAATTGTCTCCCTTCACACACTGCCACTTCATGCATGTTTGCAACCAGGGTGCTCAGTCTTAGAGGAGGAGAGGAGAGCTGGTCTTGTGGTCGCAAGTATGACTTGTCCCCTTAGCTAAGCAGGGTCTGCCCTGGTTGCATATGAATGAGAGACTAGAAGCATGAGCACTGGAAGATATTCCCCTTATTAGGGGATGGAGCCGTTCTGGGAAGAGCATCTAGGTTCCAAGTTCCCTCCCTGACACCATCTCCAAGACAGGGCTGAGAGAGAGTCCTGCCTGCAACCTGAGCTAGATGGACCTATGGTCTGACTCAGTGTATGGCAGCTTCCTATGTTCCTATGTCTTCTTTTGGATGATTCCCCTACCCAAGACTGCTTTAGATTATTCTTTCTGGATATACTAGAGTTGCCATTCTCCTCGAAATTCTGAGGCCATTCACACAATCGAAAACTGTGTTCTACCCTGGTTTGGGATCTGTTTGTACTCCCAATTTTTGATTGTGTGGAAGCAAGGTAAGAGGAAAACCTGGGTAGAAGTGATTGTGTGGAAGCAAGGTTAGAGGAAAAGCTGGGTAGCTTTTTCTCCAACCTTGCTTCCACACACACTTAATGTCAGTATAGCCTTCTCAACACCATAAGTCAAGCTCCTGTGTGCACTCCAGGAACTGGCATTTCATGGGAAGTATGGGGGAGGAGAGATGGTCTTGTGATAGCAAGCATGAATTGTCCCATTTGCTAAGCATGGTCTCCCCTAGTCTGCATTTGAATGGGAGACTACATTTGAGCCCTGTAAGATATTCCCTTGAGGGGATGGGGCTGCTCGGGAAAGAGACCCCTGAATGCTTGACTGCCATCTCCAAGATAAGGATGCATGCAGAAGTTTCCAAGTTCCTGGCAGTATCTCCAAGATAGGGCTGAGAAAGGCTCCTGCTTGCAACCGTGGAGAAGCCGCTGCCAGTCCCTGAAGACAATACTGAGTTCGATGGACCAAGGGTCTGACTCAGTATATGGCAGCTTCCTATGTTCTTTTGGCTGCTGCCCCTTTGCCATTAGGTATGAAGCCCCTATAGTGAGTCCTCTGCAAAAGTGAGATTCAAAGAAGGTACTTCTTGAATCATACGCTCCACTTTCCTATTAGTTAAATTCTGAGTTACACCTACGTCTTCTATGAGGATGTGAGGTCAGCTGATGCAGTGATGCTCCGTGTTTCCAGGCCACCAATTTGTTTTCATGCCTTTTCTAAGATATATATATATTTTAAAAAATTTTAAATTGCTTATTTAAGTGTATAAATATGAATATAGGATGCAGGGCTTCTGTTTTGGAACCCTTGAACTCCTTGATGTGTTTCAAGTGTGTTTTCTAAAAGACATAACTCGCTCATCCTTAGCAAACCCAGCTGAGGATATGCTTTCCCCCTCCATATTTATATGAAAGCTCTGCAATCACTCCTCTGTGTAAATGGAACGTATAAAAGACCAAGGAAGTCATTATCTCTAGAAGATGAGCCAATAATATATGCTTATCAAAGCAGAACACAGCTCTGCAAGCTGCAAGTTATACTTCAGTAAGGATTCATGCCAGAAGCAAGAGTAGTTTATGGCGTGTGTGTTTTCTCTGTCTTCTCCCCAAATTGCATTAATCAGGTTAGAAAAAGCGAAAAAACATCTCTCCCCCCCCCCGCCCTGTTCCTGTTTGTTTACCTAATTGCAATTGAAGAGAAATCTAGGTATAGATCTTCGAAATGGAAGCTTAACAAACTAATTCTTGTCTGCCCTACCAAACGGGGAATACGGGATGCGTGCAGGGAAAGTAATATGGGTGATAACTGGCCCCTCCCCTGATCTCTCCTTATTTTTTCACTCTTCTACACGGAGCTTATGCACATAATAACTTGTATGCATAAATTTGCAGCTGGCTGGTGCTCTCTCCTTTAAGTTGGGGGACCTGCAAAATCAGGGACCCTGTAGGGTTCATGCTCACATGGAGAGAACCTAAACTGCATGGAGCTTGAGAGGAGAGGAGAGATTGCCTTGCGGGAAGGAGCGGGGGCAGAAAGATTATGCCGTCGAGTCAACTCCTGGTGACCACAGACTCGAGCCATGTGGTTTTCTTGGTAGAATACAGGAGAGGTTTACCATTGCCATCTCCCACACAGTATGAGATGATGCCTTTCAGCATCTTCCTTTATCGCTGCTGCCCGATCTAGGTGTTTCCCAAAGTCTGGGAAACATGCCAGTGGGGATTCGAACTAACAACCTCTTGCTCCCTAGGCAAGTCACTTCCTCACTGAGCCATTAGGTGGCTCTCTTTTGTGGCTCTCCTTTTGGACATGAGTGTGAAATACCCCCTTTGCTAAGCAGAGCCCACCTTGGTTTGTATTTGGATGGGTTGCGACATGTGAGCAAATGCCTGCTGTAAGATATTCCCCCTTAGGGGATGGGGCCATACTGCAGTGGAAGACCATCTGCTTACATCTCTCGATAGGGCTGGGAAAGACTCCTGCCTGAAAGCTTGGAGAGCGGCTGCCAGTCATTGTGGCATTACTGAGCTTGATGGGCCAAGGGCCTGACTCTGTATAAGGCAGCTTCGTATGTTCCTTTGTCTAAACCAGCCCTTAAAGGTAAAGGTAAAGTGTGCTATTATGTAGTATAATAAGTTGATTTCGACTCCTGACGACCAGAGCCCTGTGATTCTCTTTGGTAGAATACAGGAGGGGTTTACCATTGCCTCCTCCCACGCAGTGTGGATGATGCCTTTCAGCATCTTCCTATATTGCTGCTGCCTCTTAGAGTACCAGCGGGGATTCGAACCGGCAACCTTCTGCTTGTTAGTCAACCATTTCCCCGCTGCGCCACTTAACCTTTCTTTAAACCGGCTCATCTTTGAAGTCATCAGCCCCTATAAGCAGGAAGGCTGAAGGTATCTTTGCTTATGTTTATACCATAAATACTTTCTTTGTCGACTCCTCTGTCCTCTACACCTTCATTCCTAGCAGGCAGGCTCCACTAAATAATGTGGACTTTGTTTCTGTATACGTGTGTCCAAGTTCATGGCCTTTGTTCTTATTTTCTTCACTTTCTCCAAATATATATCCTGATTAAGCTATCTTTCCATTGAAATACTGAGTGAGAAGAATATTTATGGATTTCCCCATTCATCTGGACTTCTGTATTGGCTGGGGTATTCAGCAGTATGGGAAAGCGGAACCCTGGGAAATGGGATTCCCCACCATAGAATTCCATCGGGAGCGAAAGTAATACAGGACGTCTTTTTCTTTAAAAAAACAAAACCTGAGTAAACATTTTATAACATAAATTGCCAGCCGTAATGTTGCAGCCAACATGTGTCAAAGGCTGCCAAGATAACTCTGTGGAAGGGGATTAAACTTTTTAGCACTGTCATTTTGAAGTGGTTGAAAGGGAAACAGTATTCTTTCACTATTGGAGTTTAACTGTCTGAAAAGATGTTAGCAGCAGATTTTTCTTTCTTTAAAGTGATAGACTCTTGTTACTGAAGCTGTCATGCATTTTGAGTGTGTACCATGTGTATTAAGGAGGAAAAAGGGGACACCAACTGGCAAAACAGATGTAATTTGAAGGTAAAGCAACTAAAATCTGAATATGACCCCCCCCGCCCATTGGGTTTCAGAACCCATCTGAACATATGTTCACCTACCCACCCTTGCAACTTTTGTATGTCTTTTTTGAAAATGTTTACTGCAAAGGTATTGGGGTCAGTCAGATCGCACCTCAACTATGTCTGTCTGACTATGAAGGAACATCAACCAAAGTTGATGTAGTATGAGTAACAAGTCATAGGGATATAGGAAGTTGTTGTGTACAGAGTGAGACTTTTTTGTAGTGCATTTCCAGCCTTTATCTCAGAGCAAGCCCATGTGAGGGAAAGAAAAATGCTGAATCACTCCCTCTATGCTTTCCAAGCAAACACTTCTCCCAACACTTTCCTGTAATCTTGGTAGGCTTTAAGGCTGCCACCACCACCCACTTATCAACAGAGTTTAAATCCCCTTGGGTGGAAGTTCCAGGGAAAACTCTCTCCTTTTGCTATTGGAAAAGTGTGTGTGTGTGTGTGTGTGTGTATGTATATATGTGTGTGTGTGTGTGTGTGTATATATATATATATTATATATATAAAACTTTCCACATGCAAGCTTACAAATTGAGAGAAAACTGGTAGTTGCTGAGTGTGAGATGTGTTACACCAGAATGAGACCCCCTTCCAGCCCCTCCTTTCCTGAGTAAACAAAAAAAAATCCACTCTTAGAGGCTTGTAAAATGCAAAGAACAAAAAGAAAAAGAACTTTATTCAAATGCAACAGACTGCTTTGGTCTGAGGCTCCTCAGCTTTTAGTTACAGTTAAAAATACTCAGTAGGTTACAAGAATACTTCAGTAAACACCCCAGATGGTGTTGGGGCAGCACACTTTAAAAATTGTGGTTACCAAGTTGCAAAAATCATGGATGTAGGAAAATACAAAAGCACCTTTAAAAGCTTACAGATATACAATCCTAGAACAGTATCAGCGATTTACAAAGCACACAAAAGAAATATAAGTTTCTAATGCAAAATCTGATTAGCAAACTGTTCCCTAGTCTATACTTCCAGAAGCCAACGTACTGACATCCTTTGTCTTGAACTCACCAAATTCTCTTCATTGTATAGCCTGCATCTCGCAACCATTATTATTATTATTATTATTATTATTATTAATTCAATTTCTATACTGCCCTTCCAAAAATGGCTCAGGGCGGTTTACACAGAGAAATAATAAATAAATAAGATGGATCTATGTGATGGGCACTCGATAAACGGCACAATAAACGGCACAATGTACCAAACCTTGAACAATTCTCTTCGGTTCATGGCGACAAGAAACTTGGAAAATGCAAGGAGAAAAGAAGAAGAGGGGGGTTGTGGGGCAGGGAGCAACAATTCCGTAAACCTTCCAAAGGTCAGAAAAAGGCTTTGGGTAAGTATGCAGAGGCTAGAAATCAAATCCCATTTCCTATCATAAGAAACCAGTTGTTTTTAGCAGCAGTGGTTAATGTACTGTATGTGAAAGATTTAAGACTCCGTGGAAAAGCTTTGCTCCTGTTTTATTGGGCTGCTATTGAAAAGCCAACAGCATAGCTTCAACTAGGTGCCGTGAGATTTCTTAATGGGCTGTCAAGGGCAAGACACCAGGTCTGTGCTATACTAGCTCTTTCCTGTACATTAAAACAACAGGGGCCAAAATGATCATATACAGAAGTATGAATTACTTGATGCGTTCTCTTCCATATGTCCCGCCATGTCTTCGGCAATTAATCATGCTGCAGAGTCAGTTGAGTGCTCTCCGAAGCATTGAAGGCAACATTTTTAGTTCTACCTGTGCGCTAGGGAGGTAGGGACGTCAGTGAGCAGAACGAGGAGTTTCTGGCGCCAACGTCTGAACAGCTGGCTTCTATAAACAATTTCTCCCCCACCCGCCCTTTCCTCATCACTTCCCTCCCCTCCTCCCTTTTGCTTTCTTTGACAAACACGGGACCATTTTTCAACGTAATCTGGGGGGGGGGGGGAGAGTTGGGCAGAGGGAATGCTCTGCATAAGCTGTTGAGTGAAACTTTGATATCAAGCATGGTGCACTAATAAACAGAAAAGGCCAGAGTTTGAGTGTAATATGTCCAAATTGCAGGGTGATAACTTAAAACATATTGGTGGCTTCCACCGTGGCATTGTCAACGAGGCACCTTAATAGGCCATGTTACAGGGCGGTGTGTGGGGGGGGGAGACACACGTCGGGATTCATGAGGTATACAAACTACCGTTTGCATGCTCCAGTAAAGTCCTGTCCAGAATCCACATAATACAGATTTCAACATTTTTTCTACTAAAAACACCTCAAAGCCTTTTAAACTGTGCTGAGCCCTTGTCGAAATACTGTCAGCACCCACAGTAAAAAATAAAATAAAATTAGAGCAAGCAGGATAATTAGTGTGGAATTGGAATTGGAGTGCCTCAGTCCTATTTTCCCTGACTCCTGTTAACTATTGATTATTGGCCATTTGACTGCTCTGCCTGAGGTGAGAAGAGCTTAACAAGGATTCAGAGGTTTATCTTGCTAATCTCTTTGGGAAGACTAACGAGTACATTAGATCTCCTGGTAAACACCTTGTTTTTTTGCAAAATAAAGTTGGGATTCTGAAATGAAATTGTCTGGTGCGCCACTGTAGATCTGTCTATGGGGCTCATTTGTTTTCTAGAATACCAAGAGAATGTGTGGAATTACAATGCTGTCCTGGGGGAAAGGGTGGAGTCCAGAGCCTCTTTGGACACCTAGTTATTGATGATGATAATTATCCCAAGAAAACAGACTGTAGCTTTCCGATAGCAAAATGCAGTTTGTTATCTCTCTGTTGGGCCCGCTCAGGATGTGCTTTCGCCAGCACAGGGATCAGAAGAAAGATAGCTTCAGCAATCCCAAACATTAGCACCCTCCAAAAATTCTCTGTTGAAAGACTGGTGAGATAAGACAGGCCTGCCTGCTTTGTTTGTTTGTTCCCCTGACCTGGTGTCCTGAGCAGATCTTGAGGAGAAAAAGAGAGATCCTGGATCAGAGTTGAGTCCAGTTTACAGAGCTGAAGGCTTCACTCAGCATTAGGTAAAAAACGGGGTCTCTGTAGACAATTATCTGTCATTAAAGATCATTAAATGAATGAAGAACCCAGAGTCGACCTTTCTTTGATAGGATGTTCAGCATTCAAAAGCAGACCTTCCCATCTTTTGGAAACAGAAGTGGTACCACCAGAGTGTGTGATGGATATTTTTATCAGTGTTGATTTGAGGAAATGGCTTTCCCAGTTGATAACATCTTTGTGGCCGAATTTCTTGAACCCTTGACCGCTGACTGCTCGTATGCATCTTTTCACCTCCTAACCTTTGCTTAACACAGGTTCCTAAAATGGGGTAGCTCAGGAAGTGTTTCAGTCCTTCATAATAATTCACTTGGTCAGCAATCCTGTCCTCAGTTTCAGTGGCTTAAACCCAAGTAAAATCAGTGGGATACCACCATCCATAAACACAGACAGCACTACAGCTTTCTTTTACTGTCTCATAGTATGTCGCTTCATGCCTTCCTTTTAAGTGTTGTTTTATTTTTCCTACGCATGTTTGTGTGGGATGTTATGGATGATTTACACGTGCATCACTTGAGATAGTTCAAGGAAAATGTTATCAGCTGCCACCATTGAAAAGTGTTGTGTTTGGGGCAATATGGAAACTTCTGACCTTGATCGAGTTCAGGCTGTATGTGGTGTTATGGGACAAATGACCAACAGTTCCCTGTTGGCCATTAGGGAAAGGGAAGGGACTACATGATGGAATAAAATTCAACAAGCTTGCAGGTGCTCTTCCATTGAGCTATGACCTCATCCCCTAAGGGGAATATCTTACAGCAGACACTGCTTGCACGTAGTCGCCCATCCAAATGTAAAACGGCACACCCTGCTTTGCAAAGGGGACAATTCATGTTTGCTGCCACAAGACCAGCTCTCCTTCTCCTGTTGTGATCTTTAGGGCCATGAAGCTTCAAGGCTGATCTTAGATTCCATGTACTTTGATTAAAATATAACATATACACTGGCTATTTTTGACTCTTGCTGATTGTATTGACTTGCAAGCAGTGCAACTGTAATAAAAGGCCAGCGGGAGGGGGGCATTGATTTATTGGCCTTATTAACTTATGGGCTTTTAAATTAATTTCATGCTTTGTTTCCTATTTTTGGATTGTCATGTTCATGGCGCTTCTTTTTCTCTTCTCCCGCTCTGCCATGCCATCTCCAAAGACAAGTCTACTGCTCTCTGAAATCAGGAAAGAAGAACACACGGAAGGACAAAGAAATGAAAGAATCAGATGCCTCTTGTCCTTGATTATGGAGCGGCAGAAACTGCGCGAAGAATGGCTCACGAGGTGAGGAACGGATGGGAGTGGAAAGCAAAGCTTGAACCCAGACATGGTGTGTGACTTAACACCACTTGGGAAAAGCAGACGGCTGCAAGCATTATCATATTGCTGCTTCACGTTACATTTCTCTAGGTCATTGGTCCCCAACCAAGGTTCCTCCAGATGTTGCTGAACTACAGCTCCCAGCATCCCCAGTCGTATATAGCTGGGGATGCTGGGAGTTGTCGTTCACACTTTGGCCAACTTCTCTCTGATTTGATGGTCCTGTCTCGCGTTGCACTGCTTCAGACTACAGGGGTGTGGTTCACACGTGATGCTCCTTCACAAGGATCTCCTGGAGAAGGAGGCGTGTGGTCTTTCTCTTTGACATCCCCTCCATGTGCATGGCGGCAAAGTGGGGCTGTACCTGCGGGCCACCCCCCAACATGCTGATGTGCGTACTGGCCATGTCTGTTCTCCCCAGCAACTGCAAATGTAGTGTTTGTGTGAAAGGGATTTTGCCTGTGTACAAGTATATGTGTAGGATTCTTGTGGGCAGTCCAGAACCCTGATCAGCCAGGGTTCCAGGTCACATGAAGGAGCTTTAGAGGTGTAGTAATCTTTTCACACACATGCTGAATGGGCCGGAGGCCATAACTTGTGCAATACATTTGTGGGCTGCTGGATTATAGGAAAACCATGTTGCAGGTATGCTTGTATTTATTTATTGCATTTTTATACCGCCCTAACCCAAGGTCTCAGGGTGGTTCACAACAAATAAAAACAAAACTTAAAATCAATTAAATATTAAAAACAGCTTAAAACAAATCAATAAGTAATCCAAAATTTACAACTTACAAAGTTAAAAAGCTAAAAGGCCTGGGTAAAAAGGTAAGTCTTTAGAAAAGGTAAGTCTTTTTTTTAAAGCTGCTAGAGATGGGAAGACTCTTATTCCCACGGAAAGCGCGTTCCAAAGTCTCGGGGTGACAACAGAGAAGTCCCGTCCATGGGTGTCCACCAGACGACATGAAGGTAGCCCGACATACGCAGTGGACGATGGGGATCATGCAGAAGAAGATGCTCTCTTAAGTACCGTGGGCCTAAGTTGTTTAGGGCTTTATAGGTTATAACCAGCACTTTGTATTGTATCACACCTATTGTGATACCACAACTTTCACTGGTATTTCTGTGCATAAATTGTCTGCGGGGCTCTCTTCTGCTGAGGCCTTATTTGCCGCTCCTCTGGTGTCTTGGGGCTCCCTAATTATGTCCTCAGAGGCCATGAGCTGGAGAGGGGAGGTTGTGTCACCGATGAGCCTCCATAGCTCAACTGCCTCTGGTTCTCAGGGCAATCCTTACTGCTTGCCCTCCTCGGAGTCCTGGCCCTCATCATTGGTCAGTGCTCCCTTTGTATCCCCTCATGCAGGCCTCACAAGTCGCACAAGACCCGAGATTTCACCCGGATCTTGTTCACGGGTCTCATATAGCAGAGCTCTATGCTCTTTCCCCTCCCCTCCCAGCCCTGTCTTGGTGTCAGTGGTCCCTTGAGCAACGGGCTGCTGTATCTGCACCAATCCCCAGTGCAGGGGATGGAAAACACTCCCGAGGTGCGCGTGGGTTGCGGTGGGCCTGACAAAGAATCATGCCACTCGCCGCCGTTTCATTGGAGCCCTAACTTCGGCCGTGCCCTAACATCGTCCCAAATGCGTCATGTCGCTTGTTTTGCATTACACCTGTTTACCGTTACGGTCGACAGTCTTGTCATGTGGGATCTCTCTTCACCTTCTATTACTACCATGTGTGACTCAGAATAGGTTTGGATCTAAAGAACTGTGAGCAGAAGGAAAACAGGCATTAGACTTGTTCTGTAAACTCTTGAACACATTAGTGGGAAACGTCTTTGCAGAACACTACCGTGTACCAGGGATTCTGTTGCAATATGAGTGATGTGGTGAATAAGGAAGATACTGGCTGTAGCATATAAACTCTGATGAGTTGTAGAGATGTTTTGAAAAGAACTTGTGCATAGTCTTGGACAGGAGCTTTTGCAGTGGAATAACTTTTCTGGATTTGGGGCCCCTCTTTCCTGTGTGTCCTTTGGCGATAAAGGTGCCTCTTTGCTCAGTTAGCAGGGGACTGTGGCAATCTATGCACAATCTAGTGGAGAAGATAGCAAAAGGAGAAGAGTCTTGGGAGGAAAGGGAGAGGCACAAGTAATGAGGCAAAATGAAAAAATCCATGTAATGAAGTCTCTTCCTTAGCTGCTATTTACAGAGTGTGGGCCTGAATCCAGAGAAGTGGGGGCGGGGGGGGGGGCAGAAGGTTGGTTGCACCTGTGGCTCAGAACATGGCAAGAAACCAGCTAGGTCTGGCTCAGGGCCTATTTAGAAATGGCACCCTGTTTCCCAAAGTGGTCCACCAGATGCCTCTGGGAAGCCACACAAGCAGGAGATGAAGGTATGCCCCCTCTCCTGCTGTTGCTCCCCTGCAGCTGATATTCGGAGACATCTGCCTCTGAACATGGAGGTAGCCTCTAGCCATCAGGACTAGCAGCCAATAAGAATGTAAGGAGATGAAGAGTTTCTAGTGTGTGGATGTGGAGTAGATGTCCAAGACACTGAGTTCTTTGTTGGCTTCTGGATTTTGGCATTTGCACACCTCAGTCAGTTTCTGCGTGCAGGTTCATTCACTAAACTGGGGCACTGGGCATTTAGCCAGGGCCGTAGCAAGGAAAGCTGGTCTTGTGGTAGTAAGCATGAATTGTCCCCTTTGCTAAGCAAAGGCTGCCCTGGTTTGCATTAGAATGGGAGACTACATGTGTGAGCACTGTAAGATACAGTAAGGTGCATCCCCTCAGGAGATGGGGCTGCTCTGGGAAGACCATCTTAATGCTTCCATGCAGAAGGTTCCAAGTTCTCTCCTTGGCAGCATTTCCAGATAGAACTGGGAGAAACTCCTGTCTGCAACCTTGGAGAAACCGCTGCCCGTCTGTGCAGACAATACCGAGCAAGATGGACCAATGGCCTGACTCAGTAGAAGGCAGCCTCCTATGTTCCTAAGACTGGAGTGGGGTTGGCGACACAAAGTGAACGTGCACCCCACCTTCAGAGGGTTGCAAGAGGGAGCCCAAAGCACAAGCAGCCAGTGGGCCCAGGGACATTCCTGGCTCCACACCGCTTTTCAGTTGTAGCGATGTCCCTGCGTCTCGCTCTTCCAACTCCAAAGGTTCTGTGCTCAATGGTAAACACCTCCAAGAAAGCAGACTCTTAATGGGCTGAGCATTGTGGGTTAGAAATGTAAAAATAAATACAACATTGCCAGTTCCTTTAAAACAAAACAAAACACCCCACTGTAAATTAACAAACGTAGTTCACGGAGTGGATCAATCTAACAGAACAAATAATCACCATGCAGCCACGGCAGCAGGGCAGGGAGATACAGGGGGAATGGGAAAGAGTCTTGTTGGAAAGAGTCTGGTTACACAATTTTCTGCCTTTCCCTGCCCCTTACTACCAGTTTAATCAGAAGCTGGAGCCAGTAGACATAATTTAGCCTCTAGAACAAAAATGTTAAGTACTTTGCAGGCGGTGGGGTGGGGAAGGGGAGGAATGAGGAGGGGGCGAACCTCGCCGCAGACAAAGTGCAGGCCTCATTAAAACTAAACACCTGAAAGAAAATTTCAAGAGTCCAGTGGCTTGAAAGCCTCCGAAAAGACAGTGCCCCCAGAGTATTAAATAACCGTAATCAGTTCTCTCTCCCCACTCCATACCTCCATTTGATGTTTCCCATCACACTGACCTATCTTAAAGAGCCCATCCATATGATCCGCATAAACAGGCTGTTACCATACACCGCGTTTTCCCCTCATCAAACAGGGAGATGTCTGGAACAAAGCCCCGACGAGAGAGGCCACTGAGCGAACACGGTGGTGAAAGTTATAAAACATCCGCCACGAAGCTGCCTGTGTCTTAGAGATCAGCCCCATTGTGTACTTTGGAATTACACGAGGGGGGGGGGAAGTGCTCCGACAGGAAATAATTAGCGCTTGTCAAAGGCCAGGCAATAGGTTATAGTATTTTACTTTCAGCAAGCTATCAGGGGATCAGCTAGATTAGATAATAGATTTTCCCCACCTCCTCTTCCCTTCTCTGGAAGTTAAATACAGATGAGACTCGTTATCTTGTGCCTGCACATTAGAGAAGACATATTATAAACAATGTAACTTTGAAAAATTTAGGTCCAATAGATGGTGGGTGGGTGGGTGGGTGGGGACAGCAGCGGGAGCGGGTTGGATGAGAAAGTAGACCTTGTATGGTTCTTCTGTAGGGACCTGCCCAAAGTTCGAAATCTTAATTGGAGGCCCTTAGCTGGGTGTCATGAATTCAGGTGCGAGGAGACCAGAGAGAGTGCCTTTTCGGTGGTGGCCCTCCATTTGTAGAGTGGCCTTCCCCCACCAGCAAGGGAGGCACCAAAGCACTGTCCAGACATTATTTTGTACAGGTGGACCTTATTATCCACGGGAATTGTGTTCCTGCCAATTTCCGCTGACAACAGGACCACAGATAACAAGACATTAAGTCAATTGCAATTGCCGGGTTAAGTTCCTAAAGGGCAAAAATTGCAGAAGGTCCCAAATCCCAGACAGGTCTGGGAGAGACCCCGGCCTGCAATCTTGGAGAAGACCCTGCCAGTCTGTGTACACTAGTGGTTCCCAGCTAGGGTTCCTCCAGATGTTGCTGGACTACAAGTCCCAGCATCCCCAGCCACAATAAATTTGTAGCTTGGGATGCTGGGAATTGTAGTTCAGCAACATCTGGCGGGACCCTGGTTGGAAACCACTGCTGTAGACAATACTGAGCTAGATGCACTCAATAGCAGACAGCTTCCCATTGGACTTGAGCATCTTCTCAGCCCAAGCCTCAAGCCTTGGCATCTTATCATTTCCAACAGTCCTGGTGCACAAGTCCTAGAACAGAAGAAGAGTGGGATAGAAACAGGCAGACACGGATGTGCTCCGTGCCTTAAGAAAGTCAGCCCAAAGGTTCCCGAAGGCTGACATTTGTTTATTCTGCCAGAGAGAGTCTGACGGACGGATTGTTATAGCTGTTAAAGAGCTGCTTGAGCCCTACTCTGAAGTGACCTCTCCTTGACCTCTGTGTGCCCTCAGGTCGCTTTTCTGTTAGTAAAGTAAAGGCAGCCCGCTGCATCCTACTGTAGAAGTCGTGGCCAGGCATTTGGAATGGCCATGCAAAAAACCAAACCCAGCCAACCCCCCACCCCCAACATTGTCTCTTAGGGGTCACTGTTTGATAATGGAAAATTATTACCAAATTGTATGGAAGTTTAACTGCAGTGAGCAAGCACGAGAAGGTGGGGCCCGGCCTATTGGGTTTGATAAATGAAGTGTGAAGTCACCCATCTGGCCCGAGACAGCTCTGGTTTTTTTGTTTTTTGTTTTTAAACTCCTTTGACCAAAGGGAAGCATTTAAAAATAACCATGGTACATATAGAATCAATGACCCATAAGGAGAGCTGGAATAGATTAAGATTTAATGGTGACCATGGAAGAAGTGGTCACGTGACAAGGGAGACAAAGAGAAGACAGACAACTGTAGTTTAATATCTCATGCCTCTTAAAAAAGAAGTGTCTGAAACAGTTAATGGCTTCTTTAAAAAATAAAGAGTAACAGTTTATTTGCTTTTGGCCAGAGATCCCATGACTCATTTGGTTTGTGTCAAAGATGGGAAGAGAAGGGACAAAGCTCTTCCACAGTTTAAGTCTCCGAAGATGAGCCTTTAGCGACGAAATGATGGTCATGGCACTGGTGAGAAGTGAGAAAAAGATGTCACAGATAGGGATCAGAAATTCAGTTGAAAACGTTTTCTGTATCACAGTATGAGTTTCCTGTCTTTGGATTGCCTTCATCAGTGGCTTCAGGAGACAGAATTTCTGTATTTGGGGAAGGAATTCTGCTCGAAGCCAAATTGAACCCAGGTATTGTGGCATCTGAGGGAGATGCTCAATGCTGTGTTGCCCCATGCCCCTAGTTGGGGCCAGCCCCCTTTCAAAACGGACCTTTGAAAACATTGAAAGTGGCACAGAGGGCAAGGAGGCATGAAGGTTGCCAGCTAGGGATGTGCACAGAACCAGTTCGGAGGCCCTTTATGGGCCTTCGAACCATTTCTGCCGGTTCGAAGGCGAGGGGTCATACCTTTAAGGGTGGGGGAGGGTGCCCTTACCCCTCCTGCCACGTTTCCCCCACCGGCACTCTATTTAATAAGTCCCCATCAGGGCGGCAGCATACCTCCCTGCCACCCCGGTGTTGTCCTTGGCCAGAAGTTAAAGGAAGTACCCGGCATGCACACGCGTCTAAGCCAGTTGGCAGACATCATCATCTTTTCAAATTCACTGAAATGTTCTGTGCAGATAACCCTCGTTATTTGTGGGGGTTCCGTTCCCTCCTATTTTCATGGATAACAAGACTACGAATAAGGAGACCATAAGCCTATGGGGATTGTGGGGTTAGGTTCCTAAAACATTGGTATGTGCTGAAAATCCCAAGAAAAATCATGGGGAGTAGAGATATAAGCACAGGACCTTTCTCTTCAGCTCTCAAGCAATGCCTGCCCAAACTTCCAAATCCTCCGATTTTTGGTTTTTTAGCATGTTTACTGGGTTGTTGTTTTCTTTACCCCCAGAAAAGAGTCACAAAATGGTTCAGCATTACAAAATGGCTGCAGGAAATGATGTCAGAAGTCATTTCCGGCCACTCAAGAACCACAGATAGGCAAAAATAACCCTATTTTCACCCCATGAAAAAAGGCACTGGGTTCCTATGACCCAACCATGGATATGTGAAACCATGGGTGATGGGACCGTGGGTAACGAGGCTGCTTGTGTTGCTAAGATTATATCTTGCGAAGGGTGTCGGTGCAGAGTTTGCTGTTGTCAAACAAACTGTTCCTTGCCAGTGTTTCCTTCATAAGCTTCTTAAGCATGTTCGAAGTCCGGAAGACCGTACTCCTGCTCTAATCACTTTTTAATCCGAGACTAGTCCTCAGTGCATGCCAGAGCAAGGATGCTGCTCCAATTTTAGGGTTGGCACATGATGTGGGGTTTGGATAACAAGGAGTTTTAGGCATCACTAGTTTTGAATAACGGGGTTGGTACTGTAAACGCAAGCAACAGCTAACAGAAGACAATGGCCTAAAGCAAATAATTATTCCTTCATTTTGTTCTGTATATAGCAGAAAATGTGTTAATTGATTCGAGCTATTGATTCTGAACAGGAATTAATCCGAGTTCCTTGCCTAGTTGAAATAATACAACGGAGGGGGGGAGAACCCACCCATGTTTTATAAGAACTTTAATATGATCAACAAATAGTTCTATAGATCTGGTTACTGCAGCAGAATTCTAAAGTGCCAGATGAATGGCGGTATTGACTAAATTAAATTATTTTTCATATTCTGTTTACGAAACGTTTAAACACGTATGAACTGGAGTATGAACAATCTCGCCCTCATTGTTGGAAATGTCCATCATTCCTTGCCCCTCTCTTTCCCATTTCCCATTGTCTCTTCTTTACATTTGTGGCTGCGGACACACCGCCAGATTGGAGATTCCTCCAGCCTGCTACTGTTACCCCTACAGTCTGTCCCCTCAAAATCCCTTCCGCTGGCCTCTTGTACAAGAAGTGTGTTTAGGTTGGAGAAAAGCACTGGAAGCTGAGGGACTGTGGAAGGAAATAGCACTTAGCAATAGCACTTGCATTTATATACCACTTTATAGCCGGAGCTCTCTAAGCGGTTTACAATGATTTAGCATATTGCCCCCAACATTCTGGGTACCCATTTTACCGACCTCGGAAGGATGGAAGGCTGTCTCAACCTTGAGCCCCTGGTCAAGATCGAACTTGTAACCTTCTGGTTACAGGGCGGCAGTTTTACCACTGCGCCACCAGGGGCTCATTGGAAGGAAAGATGGTGGGTATGAGCCAAAGCTGGTTGGTTTGCACATTCATCCTCAATTAGGATATGATTGTGGCAGACCCACATTTGGGTCATGGGGGATGGGGTTGTGGCTCACTGGTGGAGCATCTTTTTTGCATGCAGAAGGTCCCCAGTTCAATCCCTGGCAGCATCTCCAGGTAAGAACACAAGAACAGCTCTGCTGGCTCAGGCTCCAGGCCTATCTAGTAGGGATGTGCACAAACCGGTTCAGTGCTCCTTTTGAGGAATGCCGAACCGGTTCGTAAGTCTGCCGTTCGAGCCGGTTCAGAGGCGAGGGGGTTCTTTTAAGGGATAGGGTGGGTGCCCTTACCTGCCCCACTGTTCCCTCCCTCTTTTAAAGATTGTGACCCTTTTGGGGACAGAGAACCATTTGATTTTACTCCTTCCTATGTAAACACTTTGACAAGGTTTTTGTTGGTGTATAAATATCTTGCATCTTTTTTTGAAAGAGCAGGGAATGTTATGATCCTTATGGACATATAACCAGAGCACCTGTGGGCAAGAAGGGGCCAGTATCACAAAACTCTGAAGGGGAGTGGAATCTAAGGGGAGCAACCCTCCCAAACTTCCCCAGTGTAACTCATGTGTAACTCATGTTCACATATTAACCAGGTAACCGGGTAGATAACTGGGTAGGCGGATAATAACCGGGTAGGTGGATAATAACCGGGTAGGCGGAGCTAAGGGAATTCAATGGCTGGGGCTGGGGGAAGGAGGGCTTGAACAAAAATGGAAATTTCTCAGCTTGAAAAATACTCACTCAGGACAGTCACAATCCTTTCTGCTTCTGAGGGAGAAGGCTGCCCAAGATGTTCACCATGCTCAGAGTCAGGTTTGGGAAACACATACACACTAGGGATATACTGCACCCTTTTGTTATGAGTCCATACTTTGATGATGATGATGATGATGATGATGATGATGATGATGATGATATCTTTATGGGCAGGGGTTTATTTTTTTTAATCTATAAGCTACCTCAGATAGTTTATTAAATGTTAGGTATTGCATACATCTTTTAAAAATGATTAAAACACTGAATAAAACACTTGGCACATCCTGTATCCCCCCACCAATTCTCTCCCAGCAAGTACCCTAAGGACTGTCATAATGTAAAGTCAGTCCAGACTAGACACTAAAAAGCTGTTCTTCGCATATACCAGCTTTGGTTACTGCCATACATGAAGGCTAGTTAGAGTTGATTTGGCTTTCTGGTGGGGCTGGGTGACGTATCTCTTTGCTTTCCACTGGGACCCTCCAAGTGCCGGGAACTGAAATCGCCGGGCTTCCCAGCCGCGCAGGACAGCGGACGCCCAGTACATCACAAGGCTGACAAATCTATAATCTGTGGAGACAGATTATCTGCCATCATCTGACAGCTGAACCACAAAGTGGCATTAGCATCAGCTGTCTTTGAGGCTGCTAAAGACCGTGGTGTCTGCCTATTGCGATTTCTTCCTGTCCATTTCGACTACCGAATTGGTGTTGCAACCAGGAGCAAGGCACAACTGCCTGGGGAAAAAGGAAAGATCCCATATTTATTTCTTGTCCATTTCCCGAGGATTCTTATTTCCGTGGCTTCAGCCTGTGCCTCCTTTATTCTCTTGGCAGAGTGCCCTTTGTGCCTCATAACCTGATATCTCCATAAAAAACTGACGCAGAGTGAAACTTTGTACCAAAATAGTCGTTTAGGATTAAACGATCCCAGAGATGGAATTACCTTTTGCTTCCCAAGAAATGATCCAATTATCTTGGTGAAATTTACAGCTGGTGCTGCCGTTGGTGTTACTATTGTTTTGTAACGTTGTTTGCAAGTTTATTTGGGGGTAGGGTATCTATCGGCTTTGAATAACTAAACCAGTATCTATGCAACATTGCGTATTCCCAACACAACACAGGGCATAGGATTTGGTGGGTTTTTTTGCCCCTGTTCCGTCACTGCCAATTACATGTACACAATTCTGCATTTACAACTTCAACCCCAGTTATGGCTTTGAGTTCTTTGTTCACGCAACAATTTTAATTTCAGGAGTTGCTGAACACAGATTTGCCCCTGTAAGGTTGGTATTGATGTATATATGGAATAATGAACTGTAATAATAATAATACACTTTATTTGTTAGCCACCCCATAACAAATTGTTCTCTGGGTAGCTCACAACACAGCATTAAAACATGAAATAAAAACACACAACACATTAAATAATAACAGAACAAAAGGGTGGGGGGGATACAAAGCAATATAAAAACTCTATTAAACTCAGTTAAAAATCAAATTTGAAGATCAAAATTTAAAAAGCCTGAGTGAACAAAAAGCTCTTCACCTGGTGTCTAAAAGAATAAAGTGATGATGCCAGGCGAACCTCACTGTGAAAGCTGTTCCCTAAACAGGGTGCAGCCACCGAAAAGGCCCTCTTCTAAAATGCCACCTTCCTCCCCTTGTTTGGCAAGGGCACTTGGAGGAAGGCCTCTGAAGAAGATCGTAATAAAAGAATATCTGAGTTGGAAAGAACCTTGGAGATCTTCAAGTCCGTCCTGCTCTCAGCACAGGAATCTCCTATAGCAGGGATTCTCAACGTTGGACTTCAACTCCCATAATCCCCAAGCAAAGGCCACTGGGGCTGGGTATTATGGGAGTTGAAGTTCAATAGCATCTGGGGACCCAATGTTGAGAATCCCTGTCCTATAGCCTTTCTGACTGCTGGCTGTCTACCAGTGTTATGGGAGTTGTAGTCAACAACATCTGGCAATCCCCGTTACAGTGTTCCCTGTAGCAGGGATTCCCAGGGAGTTGACTACAACTCCCATAAACCCCAGCCAAAGGCCATTGCAGCTGGAAATGCTGGGAGTTTTCACCAACAACATCTTGGAATCCCTTTTACAGGGAATGTTGCTGCCCACCCTTCGTTTGAAAACCTTCTGCAAAGAGCCCACCACTACATGAGGCTGACTGTTCCACTGTCAAACAGCCCGTACTGTTAGGAATTGCTTCCTAATGTCTAGCCTGAATCTACTTCTTTGTAATTTCAACTCATTTATTCTAGGAGGCTATTCCCACGATCAAGCGAAGTCGGGCTAGGGGAGCCTAGCTCGATTTCGCCTGACTGTGAAAAGAACTGGCCTCCAGCCGGTTAACCCGCTAAACTACTCCTCCCTTAAACCGGGTTTGTGGAGCGAGTGCTCCGCAAACCACAAACCCGGGTTTTTTGCTCATGAGTTGCTGCGGCACAGCTCCACGGTGCAGCTACTCATGAGGAGACCCCCTACCGGGAGGCTGAAAAGCAACCTCCCGGCTTGGGGGTCTCTCCAGCATGCCCTGCACGCTCGCTCAGGGCATGCTGGAGCTTCCGGGGGCTGCATGGCCCCCGATCATCCCAGCCCCCGCCGGCTCCGTAACGGAGCCGGCAGTTGTGTGGGCGGCCACTTTGGCTGCCTGGAGCAGACTGCTGCTCGTGTGCGGGGAGAGCAGGCTAAGCAAACCCTCCCCAGGCTCTTATCACTAATCGTGAGAAGAGTCTCTAGGTCTGCCTTCAAGAACAAGTTCTCTCATCCTTTTGACAGTCATCCTTTTGACATTCAACTGGTACCTGCCTCGCCTCTCCATTCACCTGCCTCTTATCCCTTGGAGCCTTACCTGCCTTTTCCAGAACTTAACCTTGCCTGGGTCTCGGCACCTGACAAACTGGAATAAACCACGCTGAGGCCTGATAGTCTTATGCCCACCTCTCATATGGATCATGTGGGCATTTACCGCAGGGACTCCAAGATGTTTGGAGTGGTTGAGCAGGTTCATATGGGAACAATGACCTTGAGACATGGTGGCACCAAGCTGCTTAGGGCCTTTGTTTATGTGCTTTGGATAATCAAATGCCAAGTTAAAGTTATAGATAGATGGTGCGGTATTTAATAAGGCGGCATCAGATCAGGTATCCTCTTTAATTGGGCCTGCCTCTATTGGCAAGGTAGTTGCAAGCTTTTGTGTCACACAACTCTTCATCAAGATAATTCCGAAGTTTGGATACTGAAGCAGATCCCATAAAAGATCTCAACTGACTGACTTCTGATCCCTTGTAAATTGAAGGATCATGCAAGTCACTTACGGAGTGTTTAGTGTCCTATATCTGTTCCCACAATTTCTGTCAGAGGTGCCATTTTAATTTAACTTGATCAGGGTTCCTTGAGTTCCTTTATTACTTTGCTTAATGGATTGAAAGCCTTTTGATCCACTGAAAGAGCACCCAATTGATTCAACAACACTTAAAAAAAACAATTAGCCTTTTTGGAATACACCTTAAAATACAAATTTCTCCATTAAAGTCAGTCAAATAGGTGATCAGCATTTATAGATAAGTCGGTTATTGTCTTCTGATAATTAATACAAGACTGCCAATTTCTTGAAATGAGATCACATGATTGTCTTCCTCCTTTGGATCAAATATTTTTTTTAACTTAGGAAGAGCTGTATGATTGATGTTCCCTGTTTCCTATTCCTTTATAGTAGAAATGACCCTCAGTCAGTTACGATGATTGCATTTCAGATGGAAAAACTGCAGATGCTGGGCACCCTATTAGGAGAATTTACTTTCCCACAGAAAGGAACATCTCTTACGAACATAGGAAGCTGCCATATATACTGAGTCAGACCATTGGTCCATCTAGCTCGGTATTGTCTACACTGACTGGCAGGGGCTCTCCAGAGTTTGAGGCTCGGGGATCTTTCCCAGCCCTACCTGGAGATGCCAAGGCATGAACTCAGGACCCTCTACATGCAGCAGATGCTCTACCACTGAGCTAATGCTCCATCCCCTAAGGGGAATATTTTACAGCAGTCAGTGTTCACATTTAGTCACCCATGCAAATGCAAATGAGGGTGGACTCAGCTTAGCAAAGGGCGCAATTCATGCCCGCTACCACAAGGCCAATCCTCTTCCTCTCTTCTAAGGGCCAAATTAGATGTGACTTTAATTAGGTCATCGGCCATGACCTGCTTGCTTTTTCACAGATACATACATTGCATATTTGGGTTTCTGGGGATCTACATTGGCCCAAATGGATACTTCTTGTCAATTCAAAATGGCACTTTCTGCGAAAAATATCCTGTATTGTGGGGAGCAGCAGACTTGTACAAAAGATCGTTGCGTCTATCCAGAAGCTCCTTGTAAGTATAGAGAACCTCTGGTCTGCCCACGAAACATCTACATCACTGCAGTGTCAGGAATCGCTCCATGTGGACACACCTGCTAGTCCTGGAGTAGCCCCAACCTTCTGGCAGAACGAATGGGAAATTCTGTGCTTAGCAACAGCTACATTTGCAGATGTGGAACTCCATGTATTGTATGCATTGGGAGAGGGTTTCCAACCTGTGGCACACCAGATGTTGCTGGACTACAACTCCCATCATCCCCCAGTTACAATGTGTTGTGGCTAGGGATGATGGGTGTTGTAGTTCAGCAACATCTGGAGTACCACAGGTTGGGAACCCTTGCATTGGGAGACCCCCTGACAATCTGAGCTGGTCTTGAAAGAGGGAAAGACTCTCATACCAAATGAGCTGGTCTGGAAGTAGTGAGCATGAATTGCCCCCTTTGCTAAGTGGGGATTACCGTGGTTTGAATTTGAATGCCTACTTGTGATCACTGTCTGCTGTAAGATATTCCCTATCCCTTACAGATAGGGCTGTAGCCCAATGGTAGAACATCTGCTTTGCATCTGGAGGGCTCAGGTTCAGTCCCTGATACCTCCAGGTAGGGCTGGGAGAGACTCCTGCCTTAAACCTTGGAGAGCTGCTGCCAGTCAGTGTGTACAATACTGAGCCAGATGGACCAAGGATTTGACTCGGTGTGAAGCCGCGTCCTATGTTTCAGAGAAGTTAGCCTTTAGACGAATATTCACGGGGGTCAAATATTTGCCAGCTGGGTGCCATTTTGTGTGTGTTAACTTTGCTCCTCTTCACCTTGCTCTCCCACTTTCCATTAACCTTGGCTTATAAATATTCCCTTCAGTTCCTGGATTGGTAGACTCTTGGATAACGTTTCCACAAAGCCTATGGCTAGCGTGGGCTTTCAGCACGATGTTAAGAAGAGATGAGTGTTCTTTCAAAGCCCCCAAATTTGTCTTCAGCTGCCGTGTTAGTCCTTTAATCAGAATGATTTTTGGCCATCTTGGTCAAGGTTGATTTGAAGAACTGCCCTGGAGAGGAAAGGTTAGCAATTTGTCCGCCCTGTAATGGATTAATCGCTAACTGTACAGTGTGTTTATCTTAAGGAGACAATTTAGCACACATGAAGAGTAGTGGGTGTATCTTATTCATTTCCGCTGCCATGCATTTTCCAGGTTATAGATAAAGTCTAAATTCAGCTGTCAGCATGGGGAAGTGACTGAGGATGAAGACACGTTATTAACTGCTTATCTTGCCTGTAGGTGACACTGTTCCATCATTTATCAAATTGTTTTTCAATATCTTGTCCAGAGACAAAAATATATCTATATTGGGGGGAGGAGAATTGTGAAAGATACAAATAAGGGCCTCCCACTTCTGATAATGGGTGAATTAGTTGGATTGACTTTCCCAGATGGCATCTTACAATATTGGTTCCAATCGGCTCTGCAACTTCCATGTTTCCATGTGTGGTCCTCCTTTTGATCAATGAGATGCTAAAGAAATCACTCTGTAACATTCCTTAAGGCAACCAGAATAAAAAGGATGGGGGAATATAAGAATGTAAGAGAGCCTTTGTAGTGTAGTAGAGTGCTGGATTAGGCCCAGGTTCACATCTCCATTCAGTCATGAAACTCACTGGGTGACTCTGGCCTAGTTGTTTATCTCCCTACCTAACCTACCTCACAGGGTTGTTAGGAATATAGGAAGCTGCCTTCTACTGAGTCAGACCATTGGTCCATCTACCTAAGTCTACCCAGACTGGCAATGACTTCTCCAAGGTTGCAGACAGGAGACTCTCCCAGCCCTATCTTGGAGATGCCAGGGAGGGAACTCAGAATCTTCTGCCTGCAAGCACACAGGTGCTCTTCCCCTGAGCTATGAATCCATCCCCTAAGGGGAACAGGGGCTCTGTGAAGATAAACATAATAATGTGCATCGCTCTGGTCGTCTTGGAGGAAGAGCAGGATAGAAATGTTAGAATACATAGACATACCCATTGACTGGCGTAATATACAGCTACCTTGGCTCTGTCTATAATGACAGGTTAATCTGTTCTTATATCCTAGTAACCATTGATAGATGTCTCCTCCAGCACTTTCCATGGCTGTAACAGTGGATTAAATTAATCCGTGGAGGAGAGATCTGTCAGTAGCTACTCGACGTGATGGTTATGTTCTACCTCCAGGTTCAGAGGCAATATACTTCTAAAGAGAAGCCTCTGGGGATCTTTGGTGGGAAAGGTCCTGCCTTCAAGCCCTGCTTATAGGTTTCCCAGAGTTAGTTGGCTTGCTCACTCTGTGTGGAGCATGAGCTTCCTCCAATCCTGGTGAGAAGCAGCCATCTCACCAGGCCTCATTAGTAGGCCAGTCATGCTAGGGGCATAGTGGGGGGGAGACAGAGCCCTTGTTCACATAGTAAACACAGACCAAACGCCCTTCAAAGCGGCGTCCTTGTAGTGGACATGTGAGCATGCGCAAGCGCAAACACACTCACTCACTCCCATGAAACCGGCCTCCCCACTTCAGCTGGCCACTGGTCAGCTGCCTGACCATCACCGCTGCTGCTTCGGCCGCCGGCAACCACCTGACTCTCAGGCCCATCCACCTTCCATTGGCCACAAGCCAGTTGACAAGGAGGGCACATGGACGTCTTCCAGAAGGCCCCTGGCTGAAGGGAAATGGGCCTCTGAATTGGGTGAGTGCATGAAGTGGCTGGTACGCTGGTGGTGGCAGGTGTCATGGCCAGCTGGGGAGGGAGAGGGGAGCAAGGGAACTTCTGAACAGAGGGGAGCAAGGGAACTTCTGAACAGCTGGGTGGCTCCTGGACTCTGGAAGACTCAGGTTCTTTGGACCTGTCTGCCCAGTTATTGCTCCGTCCCGATCCTTGCCAACTGGTCTGGCCATTAGGCTCTCCAGAACAGGTGGCCTATACCAGGGATTCCCTCTCCTGGTCCCACTTTGACAGCTGCCGTCACCTCAGCCTTGACACTCCCACAATAGTTCCAGGAATGTGGACCTTTGTAGGGCCAAGTGAATGATTGCCCCAAGTGAGTCATCTGTCTGCATGCCCAGGCAGGCGGATCCTGAAAACTGGGTAGTGCCCTTGAAGAAGCCCAGCATTTGGAGCTGGCTCTTCAGTCTAAGCAGCTTGTCCTTAGCAGGATGGAGGAGGAGGTGGGAGAAGAGCGGGTCTTGTGGTAGCAGACATGAATTGCCCCCTTTGTTAAGCAAGGGTCTGCCCTGGTTTGCATTTGAATGGAAGGCTATATGTGAGGACTGGAAGATTTTTCTCCCGGGATGGGAAGAGCACTTGCATGCTTCCATGCAGAAGGTTCCAAGTTCCTTCCCTGGCATCTTCAAGATAAGACTAAAAGAGACTCTTGCCTGTAACCTTGGAGAAGTCACTGCCAATCTGTGTAGACAATACTAAACTAGATGGATCCACAGTCTGACTCGGTATAAGGCAGCTTCCAATGTTCTTATGAGAATCCTGCCCAGTTCCTGCTCTCTTTTCCTGAATGATTCCTTGTGCCCTGATCTCTGTAACTGCCCCTCTCTCTGGCCTCTCTACTTTCTGACCTGGAACTCAACACCTGCCTATTTTAGCCCACTTGCTTGGACTGTCAGCCTAGGTTCCTAAATATAATTACCCTCCGCTGGCCAATGCAATACCCATTTCGTTATGCTCTCGCAAATTAATGTCTCCTATAGTATCCTGGCCTGTATAGTTACCTGTTAGGAACACAGAAAGCTGCCTTCTACTGAGTCAGACCGTCTAGCTCAATTCTGTCTACTCTGACCAGCAGCAGCTCTCCAGGGCTCCAGACAGGAATCTCTCATCCCTCCCTGGAGACACTGCCAGGGATTGAACCTGGGACCTTCTGCATGCAAAGCAGATCCTCTCCCACTGAAACGCAGCCCGCACTTTGCAGCTACTATTACTACGACAACAAATATGTATATACAGTTTATCAACAAGAGTTCTCAAAGTGGTTTACACAGAATCGTAATTAAGATGGTTTCCTGTCCCAAAAGGGCTCCCAATCAAAATGAAGGACAAGGACGCAACCAGTAGCAGCTACTGGTGGGGTGCTGTGCTGGGGTTCATTGGGCCAGTGGCTCGCCCCCTGCTAAATTATAAAAGAACCGCCATTTTGAATGGTGCTTCTTTGCTTGGTTAGCAGCTAGAGAAACTCTAAAGGAAACTCCTACCCTGAAATGTAAAAAAAGACACCATACAGAGAGACAGTGAAGGATTTGGTGAGGTCTCCCCATTCATCAGTGGTGTCCTTGGTGCCAGATGTTTAGGCGCGGCCATGTTCAATACATATGTCTCTTCCCGGCAGAAAGCAATATGGAGATTCACTGGCCCAGGTGCACAGTGGACTTGCCAAGTGTGCTGTACTTTTCTCCCTCCTCCACCTCCTCCTCCCCGGGACACTCATCCACTCCCCATCGGAAGCGTGTGCTTTGGAAGCGGGGTGCAATTTATCCCCGGAAAGTACTGGCTTTGCTTGATCACCATGCCCGGCGATGAGATTGTTCGCTCCCCCTGAATTTCCAGTTCCACGATCAATCCCTGCCATGTGTTTCACCCAGTTGGTGCTACCCTCCCAGTGTTAATTATAACCTACAAGACTGTTACAGTTAATTTTATGGCAAGCATATTGTCTCTTCAAGGCTCCGGAGCGGCTCATAAATTATCTTGAAGGTAAAGCGCAACTTGGGGGAACTAGTTATGAAAATTCCATCCATCTCGCTTAGGAGGTGCAGCTGCTACTGTCAGCTGCCTCGCTGTTGCGTTGTGAAGGAATTATGGCGGGTCAGGTTTAAGAGGCAAAGCCCGGGCTGTCACCGAGGAGGAAGCCTGTCCTGGCCCTGTCAGACAAGTACCTTCTGCCAATCCCTTGTGGTTTTCCTTTTCAGGCAGTAAAAGGCAGGCCGGTGCAGGTGGGTAGTCCCCAAGCTGTCTCTATTCATTACTTTACAGAAACTTGTTTTAGGTAGGCAGGTACGGAGACCTTTCTCTCCCCCCCCCCACCGTTGTCATGATGGTTAGAGGCATCATCTGCAAAGTGCAAGAGAGAGAGAGAGAGAGAGAGGAACTCGGTGCTGTCTGATGGCGGTGTTATGCACGAAACGTGGGGGGAGAGCTGGATTGGTGGGGTGCTCGAAGATACGAATGATTAGCCCCGTAAACACAAACACAGATGCGCACTCGTACACCAGAGCAACTCACTGGTCTGTAAAATCATTGTTGGTTTAATTGTAGGGAGGAATTGGTGCAGGGGAGGGGGACGGGACAGCTGTTAGCTTTTATTTCCATGTATGCCTGGTTTGATGGGGTGAGATTGCATTGCAAAGTGGCCCGCAGTAGGGTTTCACGTTAAATACAGGAGCACAACTTTATATTGCGGATTAGTCAGGTGAAATAAAGTCTCTCCATCCCCTTGGTTATGTCTCTGAAGAATATCAGGCTGCGTGTCTCTTGTAAGGTGCATCAGGTTTTGGGATGGGTTTCTCCCCACTCCCTTCTTCTTTGGTTTCAGCTCTAATATTGCAATCCAGACAGTTAAATATAAAACCAAGTTTTATATTTAACTGTTTATAAAGGGCAGGGTGGAAGGGAAGAGATCAATCAATAAGTATAATTGAATTAAAGCAGTGTGGTGTAGAGTGTTGGACTAGGACCGGGGAGACCAGAGTCCGAATCCCCATTCAGTCATGAAACTCACTGGTTGACTGGGCCAGTCATATATCTCTCAGCCTAACCTACCTCACAGGGTTGTTGTGAGAATAAACATAACCATATACCTCTGGGCTCCCTTGGAGGAAGAGTGGGATATAAATGTATAAAAAACACCCCAAAAACCAATTAATTAAGCAGTGTCCATTATTTTAAGAAGTGCCCAATATTACTGTAGTTTGTAAACTGCCCTGAAACACTCTGATCTGGTGGTATAAAAATGAGATAGAGAAATAATACAGTATGTGTTAGGTGCTGAAAAAATATAGGAAAGCACAAGTCCTTGACCAGAAGCTCATGATGTAAAGAACACATCATACAAAGGAACTAGAGTTAAAGGAAACTTTCTCCGAACTGAAAGAGATAGTAAGAAAAAGATTTAAAGGGTACAATAATTAACTTAGGAACTGGAAGAGGAAGAAACCAAACAGAAGACAGGAACAAAATGAGTGTTTAAACATTTCTTAAAAGGAGGCAAAGTTAATATGTAAAGGGGGAGTTCCACATGAGCAAGAGTACAGAGTTGGAAAGTGAAAGTTGAATAAGAAGGGTCTGTGGAATTGATGGAGGGATCGAGAGAAAACAACCAAGACAGACGAGAAAGACCAAATCCATTAAGAGACTTAAAATAAATTTGAACTCAATATGAAACCATAGAGGAAGCCACTAAAAGGTAATGCACAAAGGTGCAACATGATTAAAGCACAAATAAAGAAATGGGTAATATTAAACTCGTGCTAAAATAATGGGGAAAATTTATTTTTATTAGAGTGCAGCGATGTTAAGCAAAACATGCAACACTCCACCTTCCTTGATCGTTTTCAACAGGAATCCTCATACTACCTCAGTTTCTCTTAATCATGAATGCATATTGAGCTATATTTAAAAAATGAAAAGAGAGATACCTGTACATTGGCAACAAAAATAAAAATAAATGGTTATGACTTCTTAAGATGTGTAAGCTTCCTCCTAAAGGTTATTTTTCTAATTCCAAAAGAAGGGCAATGATGTTATTTCCAGCCACAGAAGAAAATCCTTTCTAATTTAAAAGAAGGGCAGTTATGTAAAATAATACCTTATAGTGGAGAAGCTTCATGTTGATGCATTAAAATACTTGATAGCGGCGTGTGAAACTTGAAAGCTTGCATACTCCTACCCCAAGGTTAGTTGATCCAATAAATACACAATTTTAATACCTTTTAAACATCTTCAGTCTGATGTTTCCAGTTTTTTTACTTCCCCATCAGGAGTATTTACAATGTAAGGCTACAGACACAGAGCCAGTGAGAAGCCACAGTGGTGTTTCCACAGTCCTCCTGCTGAAACCTCTCAGCAAGCTATTGTTTAATCTACCTGATTGATTGATTGATTGATTTTATTTAGTTAGTTATGGCATTTATATGCCACTTTTTAGGCAAACCTCCCAAAGCATAAAAACATCAATTAAAAACACTCTCTCAAACAAAAGGTTAATTATTCCATTACAAAAAGAGAACATTACATAAACAAACATTATTTTCATAACTGTTGTGTTTGTACAGGATTCCTGCCCATTTTACGCCTTTGCCCAGAGTGAAGAAGAAGATGCCACTATTACCCCATCTCTGTTTCAGCTACTGTAATGCCATCTACTGTTTGGGGTGTGTGTGTGTGTGTGTGTGTGTGTGTGTGAGTGAGAGAGAGAGAGAGAGAGAGAGATTAAAGTGGACTGGTTTAAAAGCCAATGGCAAAACCTGGCTGTAATTGGAATCTGCTGGCACACGTAAACTGTTCAGCAGAATTTAAGTGCAAGAGTATATCCCACCCCCACCCGCAAAAAGCAAAAAACCCCACCCGCAAAAAGAGAAAAGCAAAAATGGGGGGGAAAGAATGCAGCTAGAAGGAAATAATAGACCAAAGAGGGAACGGCTCCAAAGGCCCTGTTGTGTTCTGTTGCATCAACAATCGAGGAAGAAAACTGAATTTTCAAGGTAGGGTCAGTATCGGGTCAAAGATACATTTGGGAAATTGCCTTTATAGAGAGAAACCCTGGCCCTGGGAGAACTTCCATTGATTTCACTGCAATCTTGGTTTTATTTTATAGGATCTTATTTATGGATTTGCAGATTGCGAAATTGAGTTCTGTCTTGATGTGTGTTGTTGTTTTTTCCTTCCTGACAAGGAAGGAACTTAAAAACGTTGTGCATTTGGAAATATATCCTCGGATGGTGAATAAATGCATGCAGCTAAAAATATTTATACTCTAGGTTCCCCATGATTCAAACCTTCATTATTCAAATTAATTGGAGATCCATATTATTGTGTTGCTGTATAAGCGGCATTAATTTAATATGAGTTTTGCTCTGTGTTGCTATTCAGTCCCAAGGTGATTTTGATGGACAAGGCCACGCTGCATTTAAAAATGAAGTAAAAGAAAAATAACTAACATAGATTGGTCATCAGATATGTTGACCTTAGACAGGCTGGCTCTGATCCAGCTACAGTTAGTTGTAACAAAGTCCCATTAAAACAATGGGATTTTAAGTAGTCGTGGAAAAGGACTGCAGCCTTAGTTACAACTAACTTTATTTGGATCACAGCTATGGTCACTTTCCATCAAATGTCTTCACAGATCAGGATACAGATTGCTTCAGGTGACATTTTTATTTTCTGATTCTTATTTCCTCCCAACCTTGGTGCTTTGGTAGTCAGCCATCCACACACCAATCAGTTCTACATCTGTTTAGCTTTAAGAAGTGCTGTCGCAATCGGTGGATGCAGTCCATTAATTGTGTCCTGATAAACATGGATCTTGCTTTTCCTCCAAGGGTCTAGAGCAGTGTATGTGGTTATGCTGACCCTCATAACAACCCTATGAGGTAAGTTAGGCTGAGAGATAAGTGTTTGGCCAGAGTCATCTTGTGAGTTTCATGGCTGAACCGGGGATTTGATCTTGGGGCTTCCCTGTCCAAGTCCAACACTCCAACAACTATACCACACCAGATCTCAGCATGGCCCTGTGCTTGGATGTATAATGAAAGGATGCTCAAAAGTATGTTTTCACTCTTTATTTATTTATTTATTGGATTTCTATACCGCCTAACTCCAAAGGCTCTAGGCGGTTCCCAGAAATAAACACAAGAAAAACAAAACAACCTGTTAAACACAGCCATTTAAAAATTCAAAACATTCAGAGATTACTAAGAAGCCTGGCTGGAAAAAAAAGTGTCTTAAGGGCTCTTTTGAAGGCTGACAAAGATGTTAAACCATGAATGTCTATAGGGAGTGCATTCCACAGCCTAGGAGCGACTACAGAGAAGGCCTGTTCCCGAGTCACTGCCAGACGAGCTGGAGGCATATGGAGATGGACCTGTTTCAGTTATCTCAATACGCACTGTGGGTCATGCAGAAGAAGGCACTCTCCCAGGTAACCTGGGAGAAGAACCTGTGTGAAGAACTTGTAGATCAGGGGTGGGCAGAAATCAAGATTGTGGGAATGGCTTTCTCTCTCTTTTTACTAGAATCCTAGAGTCCCCCAAATGAGAGCCAGATGCAAAACAATGTCTCAAGGAGTGGAGCCCATTGTAAAATGGTGGCAGAGAGAGGCAGAGCCCATGGCCCCCAATGAGCCATACAGTGTGATAACCTGCATATACACGTACAACATTAGTTCTGAGTTGCTACAGATCAGGGATGCTCGCAGAGCTGCCCCAAAGGCAGCCAATTAACACTCACATTTTAAAGCTGCAACACTCTGAGGCTAAGAGATAAGCTGTTAGCACAAGGCCAGGCATGACATTTTCCAATTTAAAATCTCACTTACTATTGTTTATTTTATTTTATTTTATTTTATTTTATTTTATTTTATTAATACTGAGAGCCGCCTAATGGCGCAGTGGGGAAATGACTCGACTAGCAAGCCAGGGGTTGCCGGTTCGAATCCCTGCGGGTACCTCTATCAGCCAGCAGTGATATAGGAAGATGCTGAAAGGCATCATCTCATACTGCGTGGGAGGAAGCAATGATAAACCCCTCCTTTGGTAAACCCCAAAGACAACCACAGGGCTCTGTAGTTGCCAGAAGTTGACACTGACTTGACGGCACATTTTACCTTTACTTACACATACTGAGAAGGCAATACCAATTGCAGCTTACCAGTGCATGGATGCAAGATAAAATGCTCATAAATACTCACAACCAGTGCTTTTTTTGGTAATGATGCTGGAGCCAGTATGGACACCCCCACTTGTGTGATGAAGTCAAAGTCCTCACCGTCACTGCGCTCCCTGGTGGGGAGTGAGTTTTTGAGCGCCATGCCAGGCGCTTTCAGAGTTTGGGGTGGGCCAGGGTGGCAGTACTGCGTACCAGCACCCTGCACAGGTGGACATTTTTTCCCCAACACCTGCTTAGGGCAGGTAAGGTAAAGTGTGCTGCCAAGTCAGTTTCAACTCCTGGTGCCCACAGAGCCCTGTGGTTTTCTTTGGCAGAATACAGAAGGGGTTTACCATTGCCTCCTCCCGCACAGTATGAGATGATGCCTTTCAACATCTTCCTATATTGCTGCTGCCCAATATAGGTGTTTCCCATAGTCTGGGAAACATACCAGCGGGGATTCGAACCGGCAACCTTCTGCTTGTTAATCAAGCATTTCTCCGCTGCGCCACTTAAGGTGCTTAGGGCAGTTACTGTATGCGAATAACATCTATTTGTACAACTGAGGAAACAAACAAAAAGGTAGAGGGTGACTTCAGAATTGTTTGGATACAAGATGCTCTCATTTATATGGGGAAAAAATTCAGTTTCACTTTGAACTCATTAGCTTTCAAAAGGTGCAAATGATGTGTGTGAGTTATTTTGGATTTCGCATGAGAGTCATGGAGACATACATTGCCATTTGGGTGTCAGTAGCAAAAAAAGAAGAAGCTTTTTCGTGTTTGATAAGAAACTTAATACTTGCTCACAGATGGCTTTGCTCAGGTGCGGTTTTAATTATGAAGTACAGCAAAGCCCAACACGGTAGGCAGTCTTCTTAATAAATGTCCTAAAGCTTTTGTCTCCGTGTGTCAAAAAGCCTTTTTATTGAGTGATTAAAATATTTTCTTTTATTAGTTTTTCTCCCCCCCCACGCCCCCCACCCAATACACCTTCAGAAGGGGGGTTGCTTTGAGGATATTATAAAGGATACAATATTTGCTGTTTTCGAAATGAAGGGTATGCATCATGCTGCATTTTTAAAAACAAAAATCTGACTTGCTCATAATGTGCAACTCCAAACTGTCACAGTAACGGAAGATTAATCAAGTACATCCAAAATATTGTTTGTTTGTTTGTTTGTTGCATTTCTATGCCACCCCATCCAAAAGCTCTAGGTGGTACACAAGTAAAATACAAGTAAAAACACCATTTAAAACAAACAGGTTAAAACAATATCAAAACAGAATGTACACTTTTTTATTTTTCACGTGCATTGGCAGATTTGTAGTTGAGCCCTGTGAATGTTTTCAAAGTAAGTCTTGTTTTCAGTTATAATTCAATAATACTCAGCTGTCTTTATATTTTTGTTTGGTCGATGACTGTAATAAAGATTCCATTCCAATACTTAGCTATTTTTAGTTGTTTGTCCATAATCCAAATATATCCATCAATTAATAATTATGTCTATGTGTTTATAAAATTGCTATAATGTTTATAAAATTGCTACATGTAAACAATATACTAAATTTATTTTGTAAAACTCCTCTATAAAAGTGCAAGCAAGAAAAATCAATCCCCGGTAGCCAAAATCCAGAAACTTTAACGGCCATTAAACAATCCAGAGCAGGACCCCAAAACCAAAATACTCTTCTCTTTAGAATGGCAGCTTTGGGACTTTTCTTGCATTTATTTTGCAATCAGAAACCGGCATGAAGAAGATGGTAGAATTTAAACCAGTGCTCATTTAAAACCGGGTCTTTTGGTGAAATCCTTCTAAACAAGATGCCAGTAATATGGCCTTATTATAAAAAAGAAAAAGAAAAATTAGTAATATATTACAATAATGTTATACTGTCTCTCCCTTACTGGGGAATTATGAGGGCCTCATGTTAGGACCTCGGTGTCCTGACATAGTTAATTATCCATAGATAATGGGTTTCAGCAGTAGCGGCTAGGATCTAGCCAGCCACGCTGTGGAGGACTTATTAAGTGTGTGCAGACTCAGGTGTGGTGCACCTATGCACTTCCCCTGCCACCACAAACAGCTGTGCTTTTCTTGCCACGTTATACATCACACCAAGCCTCTCGTTTATTATAGCGAAAGCTAATGATGCAAGTGGAAACTTTAGCGTCGTCCCCCGTCCTGGCGCTACAATGTGGCAATATATTTGTTGTAGTAGATACGTTCCTGTGGCCTCCGTAAGTAATTTATCTCTCCCAATGTACCTCTTTATCTCCGATACTCTGGATCCAGGGTTCATTATTTGAATCACAGCCCATTTTAGATCCTCTTCCTTTGTCTGTCTGTCTGCTTGTCTGTTGCTGTTATGACCACGATACAGAGGGAGAGGTCATCAAAAACTGTCCCTTCTCTTCTGCACCAGTGCAATTTGTTTGGAAGCTTAGCATTTCTAACTACCATCACCAGGGACACTTGAAAGTCACAACTGTAAAGGCATGCAGATCCAGAGGGAATTGCATTGATGAGATGCCACTGTAGAAAAGACCAGTTTTCCAGTCTCCAGCCACCTAATCTCAGTAAGCAGAGGAACCAGGAGAAACGCCTCCCTAGATTATCTCAGGGCATGGGCAGGTTTGAATCTGCCCATATGAATCTGCCAGGACCATCCACTCCTCATCTCAGGCCCTGTTTGCAGCCCTGCCAGAGACTGAGATCCAGTTGGCAGGGACCAAAGGCAGGGCCTTTTCAGTTGTGACCCCTCAGCTTTAAAATGCTCTCCCAGACAAGCTTTGCCATGTTATCTCCCTCCGGGTTTTTAAGAAACAATTGAAAACCCGTCTTTTTAGAGATGCTTTTTAGTCTCTATTCTTTGTTTCTGGGTGTTTAAATTTGTAAATCTGATTTTAATTGGATCTTGTTTTAAACTGAATTTTATTAATTTTATATTGTTTTATTAGTGGTGGTGTCTTTGTGAGCGGCCCCAAACAGAGAGGCGGAATACAAGTATGATAAATAAATAAACGGTTGAAAGTCAGAAGCCTTTCCGCACTGCAAATCGCTCAGAGATCTACAAGTACATTCTGATCTGCCTTCATCTGCCCCTATCTAGCATAGTCTGAAACAGAGAGTTGCCTCATCATAAACCTTTCCCAAGTTTCCCACTGTTTTAACCTACAGCCGTTTGATTTGTTAGCAAGCTGTAACTGATCGCGATCTTTATTTTCTTTTAAAATCTCCAATATACTGCAATCAAAACAAGCAGCATTTGGCCCGTGAAAGCAAATGCTTTTCGATCCTTTGTTGTCAGATCCACACAATTTTCTCTCCAGCAGGATTAGATGAAACAGAAAACCGATATCCCAAGCCCCTGGAATTGCAGGCTTGTAATTTAGAAATATCCATTTTATCCCATGTAATTTCTTTGCTAAGATTCCTTAGTCTGAATCTGATACAGGTAGGAGTCAAGACAAACAGTGACCATTTATAATCATTCTGACCAGTTTGGATTTCACTGTAATGCAAAGCAAAGAGAGCGCTTGGCTTCATTTCAGGTGTGTAACGGGGGCAGAAAATGCATTTCAAATTTAGCATCAAATGTTGCCACATGTTCTTTTAACAACTGCAGACTTTTTTTTTTAATAATGCAAGCTGTAATTGAAGCACACCGGCCTCTCCGTTCCTTGAAAGTCTGGGCCCATCATTAAGGGATTCCCAGTGAGCACTTAATTTCAGCAAATAAAGAGCCGGCTTTGAGGAAATATTGAAGCCAATTAAGGGGATGATTTAGCCTAGCTCTGAGAATCGCCACAACTTGGTACAAATTTGAAGTGCTGTAAGTAGCAGGGAGCTTAGGTGGATTGTTTAGGGTGAACCGTTTTGGACCCTGGTAATGATACATAATTCCACTGAATGAAAACCAGAGTTACATCTCCGTGGGCATTTGATGACAGGAACCGTGAAGGTAGGAGTGGTGAGGATTAGCAAGAGACTTCTTTACTCTGTGTTTCATCATATGCCCCAACTTTAAGGCTAAGCAAAGTTTAGATTGGAATATTGCTCTTGAGTTTATTGGCTGGGGTAATCGAGCCCTGTTGTGAGACTGTACCATTGCCATTTTCTCAGTGGCAGTAGTGTATTTGAAAGTGTCTCTTCTGGGACTTCCCTGGGCTTCTTTTACATTTCCCTTGAACCACGTGGTTCCTCCTTCCTCTGTAGTCCTATTCTCTCAACACATCTACCCGATTCAGACATTTTTAGAAGTTAACCTGGATACAGGCTCTTCAAATGCATGATACAGATAGCAAGTGTATTTCTGTGCCTGCGTACAGCATAACCTGTGAATGACAGTACCTGTGTACAGATCTGTCAGTGTGTACACTGTACACTCGTGTGAGTGTTGAACATAATGTGTGAATGGGCCTCTAGGGTCAGTGGCCAGTCATAGAGGGGAGATCTACATGTGTTTTCTTGAAATGTCTGCATAGCGTCAATATACATGTAGCGTTCTCTCCCTGACATTGGGAGTCCTGCTTTTACAAGGTTCCTCGTCATGCTGATCAAGCCCTACTCATGTACAGGTGTGTGTATTGGTCAGCATCCAGGCTAGTTAGTCATGACTAAGCACCACTGAAATCAATGGGACATATTAGTCACGACCAACATATATGCCATTAATTTCACTGGGACTTAGTCATGATTAACTAATCTGGATGCTGTCCATGTACTCTATGCCAGGGCTGCTCAACTTTGGCCCTCCTGCAGATGTTGGCCAACTCCCATAATCCCTGGCTATTGGCCACTGTGGCTGGGGATTATGGGAGTTGTTGTTCCAAAACAGCTGGGGGCGGGACCTAAGTTGAACAGGTCTGCGGACGTTCGAGTGAATGTGTGTAAGCTGGGGATGGGCGCACAGCTGTGAACCTGTGATCTGTTCAACTTGCGTTCGCTCACCCAGAGTATGTTTTAAGCATAGTGCTTCTGGTTGTGCCCACATGGCCCCAGAGGGGCTAAAGTGTCTGCCCATGTGAATCAGCTTTACAGTGGACTAGTGCTTACAATCAAAACAGGGTAGGAGAGGTGGGCGCACTACCGATTAGCAGCACTCCTGATTAGCAAAAATCAAGGCAGGAAGAGGCGGGAGTGATCATGTGGGAGCTGGGTACGATGGGCCCAACCCAACCCATTTTCTGTCTCCTGCATTTTATCAAGGGTGGTTGAAAAGCTATCCAATTCAGCTCCCACATGATCATCCTACCTTCATCTTCACAAACACATGACTGCCAGTTGGGGGAGTGTCTGGCTTGCCTATCCTGTTTACGATCGCAAGAACAGCCCTAGTGTGTTTACAGAGCAAATGGTTGCCATACCTACCACGTGGGCAGAGTTCCTTCAAGCCATATACCCCAAAGCTTAAAGGCACTGGCTGAATGATAAGATTCAGTGCATATCTCCTTGCAGCGACTAATTGGAAGTTTGCTGAAATATGGCCTATCTTTCGGACGCTCTTCACATCCCACACCAGGTTTGGATAACCTTATGACGACCTTTGCACATCTGGGGCCATGTCCTAGCATGCATTGTCTTACATCCGTCGGCTTCAGCTGGGCTGCCGTTTCTGACAGACGTGTAAACAGATGCAAGCGTTGTTGCTAATGACAGGTGATTATAAGTGGCGTGGGTGCCAAAGTAATTAAACCGCTCTTTGACAGGAACATTTGGTGGTGTGGTATTTCAGCATTAGAAAAATTGTTACAACACATTTTCCCCCTGCTAGGCTGTAAGGCCTGAATACCATTAATTATGATTCGTGGGCCATGGTGCTTGTTGAGATTCCAGTTTCTTTGAGATAAAGATATATAACCACTTTATGGAAGCCAAGTTAGGAACAAACCCTATTTTGGAGAAAGGACTGATATACCTATAGATACTTGGAGTCTTCAAATCAAGTGTCCATGCTAATGTATTATCCCATTATAATAAGAAGTGATATTTGTTATGTCAGTTCTGCAATTTTATTCAATACAGAAATTGCTTTACAATTCTTGTTGAATTTATTGGCTATTTATTAACATAGGGAATTGCCTTCTACTGATTCAGACCACTGGTCCATCTAGCTCAGTACTGTCTACACCGACTGGCAGTGGCTCTCCAAGATTTCAGATAGGAGTCTCTTCCAGCCCTACCTGGAGATGCCAGAGATTAAACCTGAGACCTTCTGCATGCAAAGCAGACGTTCTACCACTAAGCTACGGCCCCATCCCTGGAGATCTTCCTTACTCATTCATTGATATCAGAGATGTGCACAAATTGGATTTTGCGATTAGATTTGAGCTTGAATTGAATCACAAAATCCTCAAATTGATTCGTCGAATCAGCTAGCCAAGCCAGTCGAGACACCCAGTAGACCAGTCCCCCAAGGCGGGCCGAAATACTAAGTCCAGAGCAGAGGGCTGGCCTACTTGCTGACCCCAATTGGAAGACCAGCTCTTCCCAGAAAAACAGTACCATTTAGGAGAGGAGAGCTGGTCTTGTTGTAGCAAGCATGACTTGTCCCCATAGCTAAGCAGGGTCTGCCTTGGTTGCATCTGAATGGGAGACTTGATGTGTGAGCACTGCAAGATATTCCCCTCAGGGGATGAAGCCGCTCTGGGAAGAGCATAAGGTTTCAAGTTCCCTCCCTGGCTTCTCCAAGATAGGGCTGAGAGAGATTCCTGCCTGAACCTTGGAGAAGCCTCTGCCTGTCTGTGAAGACAATATTGAGCTAGATAGACCAATGGTCTGACTCAGTATATGGCAGTTTCCTATGTTCCTATGTTTCCTAGAGGCCTATTTTTCTGTGGAGAGCTGGTCTACTAATTGGGGTTGGTGGGTAGACCAGACCACTGCAGACTTAGCATGTCGGCCCACCTGAGAGGACTAGTTTACCAAGTAGACCAGTCCTCTGAGGTGAGCTGATTCTCCAAGTCCAGGGTGGAGGGCTGGTCTACCCACTGACCCCAATTGGTAGACCACTTTCCCCCGGGAAAAAATGGTGCTCTAATCACTCAAATTGATTCAAATCGAATCAGGGTTGATTTTATTAAAACTTGAATCAAGCTTTAGAACCTTTTTCTAAAGGTTCAAATCACTCAAATCACCTCAATTTGAGCTTGAATTGATTCAGCTCAAATCGATTTGCACACCTCTAATTGATATGGTATAGTGGCCAGAGTGCTGGACCTAGGCTACAGAGACATGAGTTTGATTACCAACTCAGCCATGAAGCTGATTGGTTGACTTTGGACCAATCACAGCCTAACATAGGTCATAGGACTGTTGTGAGGATAAACTTGGATAATCTCGTGCACTCTAAACCTCAGGCCTTCTGATGGGGGCCAGGACGCACACATTTTTGAATAAACAAATGCCTTTGGGAAAGACTAGTTTGAATCATTTCTATCTAGCTAAGAAGCATGTCTTTCCATCTTAGAAACTAAGGACATCAGAACTTGGTCATTAACTGGGTGGGGAAACCAACTGGTAGTTCCATACGCCGGACTGAGAGGTCCAGACTGCTTTTGATCTTGATCGACTTCTGCACTGTTTCTATAGCTAATTCTCTTTGGAGACCACATCATTTCCTATGTCCCCTCATGACCTTTAAGATCGACCTGACGTGCTCTTCTAATTAATGCTGTGTTCATCTGAAGGAAGACCACAGAGAGGCATTTTCCATTCTCACTCTTCCTTGGGAGACTGCCTAGAATTTTAAGGCAAGGATATTTCAGAAGCATTTCAGAATAGCTGTATTTGGGCTGGGTGTGAGTGCATAATACATCCGGAACTGGCTCAGTGGGGATTTGGATCTCATTTTTATTTTTTTATGAGAATTGTCTTGTTTTCTTATTTTCAATTTTATTTAATCTTCCATTTTAGAATGTTGGCACCTGCCCTGAACTTTCAGTAAAATAAAGAATGATAGAGATCTACATAAATATAGAATAAGTTACTTTAGAAATATCTATGCATTCATATATGTTTAGGAATACTAGGACAGGTGCCTCCAAATCATCCTCTGTTTAATTCCTGATGTGATTGTTGCTTTTTTAAAGTACACAAAGTATAGTTGTGTGTCTGTCTGTCTGACTATAGATCGATTATCTATCTATCTAATCTTCCATTTGAGTGTTCCTATATATATTGGCAGTTAGTCACATTATTGGCAAGCAAAAATGTTGAAAAGAACTTCCTTTGTCTTGAAAACAGCTTCTATTGTCATCTTCCTTTGGTGCCAAGGGAAATCATTCCAGCTACGTTGTAGTACTTCTCTCGGTATAAGATGTCATGAAGCATTGCTCAGTAATGACTAGCACTGAATATGAGTTGACAGCACTTCTGACTGGGCAGAATGGGTTCAATTTCCAGAGACATGGGTTTATGTTAGATATTTTTTTTTTAAGCCCGTAAGGATCAATTGTCCTTGATTTTTGACCTTTCGACACACATGTTACGTAGCCACAAAGACAAATGGCTGATTAGCTCCCGATCTAACTTTTCTTCTTTTCAAAGTGGTAAATAATATGCTTGATTTGCCCCAGCTATATATTTTTTAAAAGATCTAAACGAAGCGAAACATATTTCTTCAGGGAAATATGATCAGAAAGGATGGTGGTTGGTGCTGTAGTCACTTTCTTCTGTTCCCGACATGAAGCCAGGCTCAAGAGCTGTCATTCTATCTTGGAAACTATCTGGGACATAGCGTCCCGAAATCAATACAAGATCAGTGATTGGTCTCTTAACTTCACCTTTCTTCTTCTTGTAGTGGCTATGTTGCTCCCGTTCACCTGTAGCCAACCTGACGCCAGAGCAAATGAAAGATACTGCCATCAGAACTCTCTCTCCCCCCCCCCCGCCCCCCACCGCTCCACCCCACAACTTGGAACTGAGTAGTTTTATACACTCATTCCTAGCTTGCTGCCTCCAGCTCCCAGATAGAGTTATAGCAAAACGGCCCAATTAAACTGTCTCCCTTCACTTGACTGCCTTTTACAAAGTCATTTAACCAACAGACATTCCAAACTATTCAAGCCAGTTGTGATGCATCTCCATTGCCCGGGACAGAATTGGGGGAAAAAACCTTAATACATGCTGATGTTTGATCCTAGGTTGTGAATGGGTGCTATCACACCTGAGTTCCTCCCTGCCGACCTTCATTGTAATTACTTCCTATAGTGGTTATTTCCTACAATAAATAGGAGAAAATGGGCAACAGGTATTTGCATTGCCCCGGCTTGATTTATGAGCTCTTGGCGAACACGGCATTCATCTCGTGCCTCTTTCGAGAACACATTTCTGAGCGTGAATGGAACTGCAATGGAAGATTTTCTCTAGCCTCAGAACTCTCCCCCCCCCCCCGCCTCCTTGTAGGAAGAATAGAGGTATTTCTGCTTCCTTCCTTTCTTTTAAAAAAAATCCTAACCCTACTTAGTCATCAAGAACAACCTGAGTCTTGTCGGCATATGCAGATTTAAACCTAATATTCTTTGAATTCAGATTTAATAGATCTTTAAATACTGTGTCAAAAGCTTTGCATGCTGCTGAGAGAAAAATGTCAAGGAGAGCTGAACTGGCAAGGTATAACTTAGTTCTCCCCGGGAGGGGGGGGCTTTAAAACTGAGGACATTTTGACAATGACTTTGCTAACAAATTACACAATCATGAAATATAAAAGGCGAGCTGCCATCTATGTAACAATGTTCTTGACCTCATGGATATTTGACATTCCATGATGTTCAAATATAATAAAATAAAGTATAGATGGCCCCTTGACCAGCATGTTGACCCTATCACTGCTCAGCTTTCACCCTACCCCAAAGAGTGGGGGTCAGAAAGAGTGTTTCCTCCTCATCTTCTCCCTGGTTGGAAGAAGCCAGATCCTTGTCCCAAAGACTGAAGAACAAAAGGGATTGTATCTCCCGATATCAGAGTGGAGCAGACAAACACAAACTCTTCTCCCAATGAAAGAATCTATTCAAGATGCTGGGATGTAAGTTTCAAATAAAGGAGAGAGGAAGCAAAAATAAATAAATTTTCAGAGGAAGAGATGGTAATGTAATTTGAGTAATAGAACTGTTTGGCCGCGAATAAAGCAACAGTAGAGATACAGTGGCTATGCACGGCATGGAAGAGACCCTAACCCAATTTGCAGTTTTCCAGAACTTAGTTCAATTGTCAGTTGTGGTCTTCATAATGCAGAAAGCAGGGAGGGGTTGTTTTTCATTTGACATCACAGTTATTTATTGTCCTATCTGTAAAGAAGCAAAGGAGCCCTGGGACGTGGTGGGAACACAGAGTTGTGACTCACTTATGACCAACTCATGTAACTTAGCAGGGATGCTCTGTGTCCTCTGCTCTAACTTCTCTTAAGAATGTTGAGGGCAGGATCTAACAGATATGTAGGTCGAAGAGCTTAGCAGACCCTGAAGACATAGGAACATAGGGAGCTGCCATATACCAAGTCAGACGATTGGTCCATCTAGCTTAGTATTGTCTTCACAGACTGGCAGTGGCTTCTTCAAGGTTGCAAGCAGGAATCTCTCTCAGCCCTATCTTGGAGATGTTGCCAGGGAGGGAACTTGGAACCTTCTGCTCTTCCCAGAGTAGCTCCATCCCCTGAGGGGAATATCTTACAGTGCTCACACTTCTAGTCTCCCATTCATATGCAACCAGGGCAGACCCTGCTTAGCTAAGAAGACAATTCATGCTGGCTACCACAAGACCAGCTCTCCTTTCCCACACACATGCACAGGTGTGTGTGTGCATGCACACACAGACACACACACTCGGGAAAGGAGAGCTGGCCTTGTGGTCTTGTAAGAACTGATATTTATTTAATGCATCCCCTTCATAAAACTTGCTGTTTCAGATGTTATTTGGACATGTGTGGGAGGCACATAGTTTCAGTCAGTGCTACCCTTCTCCTTTTTTGGGTGGGGGGTACACACTGCCCCTGTTCCATAATTCCATGCATTCATCCAACTCCGAGCCCCTGGAATCAGGCATGTTGCCACTTTTTTCAAAATAAGCAAATTTTCAAGTTGATATTATATATACTCACTGGCAAGAGAACACCTCCTACTGCAAGGTCGTATTTTTACAAAACTCTTAAATATTATAGTGTCTGAAAAATCCAAAACACATTAGTAACAGAATCAGAAATTTTGGCCATTGGTTCTGATTCTGTTACCGATGTATTTTTGCTCATTTCTGACACTATCATAATTTTGTAAAAAATATGGCCAAATAGTAGGAGATGTTCTCTTGCCAGTGGGTATATATACTCTCAGCTTGAAAATTTGCTTATGGCTACAATCATTGGGAAAGGGGGTAACATGTCTGATTCCACTATTCTTGAAATTCCCCACTTATTCTAGAGTTGGAAAGGAACCTGCACACATGCAGCTGTTCCTGAGCAATCAGGAACTCCACTGTTTCAAGCTCAAGACTTCTGTGTTGACGAGTCAGGAGTTATATGCCTGCCAAATATTTCTGAAAGCCATTTCTATTAGTGGCCACTGGCAAGTCCTTAATGCTTCAGATTAATTAAGCATTGCAGGGAAAGGTCCACTGATCCATTTTAGTGGATGACTCACACATTCTTGTATTTTTAAATGTTAAAAAAAACAACCCACCAGGGAACATAGGAAGCTGCCTTATACACAGTCAGACCATTGGTCTATCTAGCTCAGTATTGTCTACACTGACTGGCAGCAGATGCTTCAAGGTTTCATCCAGGAGTCTTTCCCCGTCCTACCAAGAGATGCTGCCAGGGATTGAACCTGGGACCATCTGCATGCGAAGACATAGGAACATAGGAAGCTGTGATATACTGAGTCAGACCATTGGTCTATCTAGCTCAGTATTGTCTTCACAGACTGGCAGCGGCTTCTCCAAGGTTGCAGGCAGGAATCTCTCTCAGCCCTATCTTGGAGAAGCCAGGGAGGGAACTTGGAACCTTCTGCTCTTCCCAGAGCGGCTTCATCCCCTGAGGGGAATATCTTGCAGTGCTTACACATCAAGTCTCCCATTCATATGCAACCAGGGCAGATCCTGCTTAGCTGTGGGGACAAGTCATGCTTGCTACCACAAGACCAGCTCTCCTCTCCAATGCTCTGCCACTGAGCTATGGCAGCAGCTCAGACAAGTTTTCAGGCAGATATTTTTCAGCCCTAGCGGGGGACGCCAGAAAATTCAACCTGAGACTTGCTGCGTGCCCCATCTCTACGTAGGGCAGCCTATGAAACCTAAACCACCAGTAATGATAATTTTCAAGAGGTGCAGAAGGTATCATTTGATCATGAACAGTATATGCATCGCAAAGGCAGTGAGCCTGTCTCACAACTATGTAGGCAGCAGTGCTCAGAGTGTAGAGCAAGAAGAGGGGACCTGCAGGTCCTCTCCTTGTAGAAATCCACAGGTAAGGATTGCCCCCACCCCTGTTACAATTCCCCACTTCCTTGCTAGGCACATTAAAGCAAGGCAGAATCTCCACAAAGGGGTGCCACATCTGATGTCCAGCCCAGGAGGAAGCATTTCCTTGCCAATGCAACGAGGAACAATATCCTGCCAAAATCCACAGGGGAAATAGTTCGTTTTCCTGTGTGTTGGCTCCAAGAATAACACATCCGAACTAAATACAGAGTTAACTTCCTGCATTTGATTCCTCCCTACCCCAAGTCCAAGAAACCTGGAGTTCTTTGGAGAAGGCACATGGTAAAACCATTGGCAATTTTAATCTCTCCCCCCCCCCAATAAAAAAGACGACATCGGCTGAGCCGATGAATGGATCCTGCTTTACGCGATTATTGCTTAATTTTGAAGGCTCTCATAGCACTTCTGGTGGAGCCCAATGCCAGACCATTACCAGCACTATCTTATAAGCTTACAGTTATAGCACTTTCCCTTCTAAGTGCTCAATTCATGTACTTGCTGCTTAATTAGTTTCACCCTGCTCTTCCTTAAAGAGCTTGAGGTGATACACATAGTCCCTCCCTTTAGCTGCATAGCAGCCCTGAGAGGTAGGTTAAGCTGAGAGAGATTTGATGGCCCATGGTCAGCTCGCAAGCTTCATGGCTGAATGAGCTTTTGACCTCGGTTTAAGTCCAACAAATTGCACCCCACTGCATTATTTCAGCAATCTTTATCCTGTTCAGCCACGCAGGACTGGCCTGTCCACTAGGCAGACGTCGGCAGTCACCGAGGGCACCAATTTTGCAGGGCACTACCTAGGTAATTTTGGAGCCTGGACCTAAAGGCCTTTGGAGCCTCCCCCCGCTTGCTGCAAGTTAAGCATCATCCCCCTACACACACACACACACACACACACACACACACACACACACACACACACACACAGTATTTCAAATACATGGTTCCTTGAGGGCACAAGCAGCAACTGGGTTCACAAGAATGTAAGAACAGAAAGCGGGCATATTTGTGCAAATTTGCATTAGCAGAAACATTCTCCAGGAAGTGCCTTGTGCCACCCTAAAATATGTCCCCAAGGATGTATTGAGCCGAGTCTCACGATCAGTGAGACCTGGTTTGGTGAGCTGAGCGGGCTTAGCCCACTCTCCCTGCAGACGATCCATGCGGGAGCCCTGGGCGGCTGGATCGGCCGCCCACACGATTGCCAGCTCCGTGACAGAGTTGGGGGGAGCGGGGGCTGATTGCCCCCTGGAAACTCCAGCATGCCCTGCACGAGCACACAGGGCATGCTGGCGAGATTCCTGGTGCCGGGAGGAGGCTTTTTGCCTCCCCTCCGGGGGTCTCTTCGTGAGCAGGCGCGGAGCCATGCCACAGCTATTCATGATCTTCAAAACCAGGTTTGCGGAGCACTCGCTCCGCAAACCTGGTTTTATGGCAGGGGTATTTAGGCGGGTTACCCGCCTAGGAACCACTGGGCTCGCAGCCGAGCCCGGTGGTTCACACGATGGGGTGAGATTTCTCCCCATCGTGTGAGTAGCCTCATTTTCTCACTATGCTTTTTCCTTATCACAGACTGTAAACTGAATTTGATTTTTCCGAGAACTTCAGGTCTTCCTTTCTGACATAGTTTTCTTCTCAAGTTGCTGATTTCATGCAATTTCCACAGTGCTAACTACACTGTAAATTAATAGCAATTAATCTGGCTGTCTCTTTAGCTTTAAGAACTATATCTTTATTAAAAATGACACTTCATTTCACAGATCCATAATAAAATGGACCAAGATCTTAACAAATTAAGGCTTTTTGTGTAGCGTTTCCCAAATAAGGCATGCTAGAAGAGGGGAGACCATCAACGGTTCTACATTTTAACACATTACACGAGTGCAACAATTGGTCTTGTTGAATGATAGCCGAGGAGGCTTTTGAGACACAATCCTGACCCGAAAGTATCTTTGAAATTAATAGTTTTGCTACTATTTGCTCTTTGATTGTGCGATCCTTTGAAAGTCTCCCTTGTTTAAAGATTAGACCCGAAGCGCCTGCATAAAGAGAGCTGCTTTTGCAAGCCAGCCAGGGCAACATATGATACCATTTGCCATTTTTGAATGTGACCTGCTGTTCTTCTGTAATTATAATGGCCTGAGCAGTGTGGGGTTGGTTAGCCTTCCTTAACAATCATTAATCTACCAAGTCTTTATAACAGCGGCCCATCTTGGAGAACAGCAGTCCTTGGCTCGAGAAACCTCCTCTGCAGCGAGCAAGGGATTGCCGTCTTTTCGGTGCTCTCTGCCACATGCCAGTCCTGGAGGATTCTGGGAAAAGCTCTGTCTCCCCCTTTCATACACAGTCACCTTTCCTCTCCGTACTCTCTCGATAGGCACCTGCCCTCTCCCTGGCTCTCCAGTGGGTCTCTTGATTTCTCCTCGTTGTAGAAAGTTTCTTTCCGTGCGGCTGGGAGCCTGTTTAGCCGACCATATTGCGAGTGAAGGTACATCGTTTGTTGCACCGTTCTGGCAACGCCGGGCAGTCAGCTGGGATGTAATTAAGAGTCTGCGAACAGGCTGCCTTCACCACAGGAAGGGCATGTTAGATGTTGCAGGGATTTGGGCCTGTCAGTTTGGCCAAAGCTGAAGACAGAGAGTGGGGACAGCTCTCTCTTCCCTTTCATTTATAATCCCTTTATGTACAGTGTATGCACTTGGCAAAGTTTACATCTAACCTATTGGCTCTCGCTCGCGGGCCAATGAGGCCAGATTAGCATATGTTACATGTATATTTTAGTAATATTTTAAAAGCAAGTGCAAATTTCCAAAGTGAATTATGCATGTATGACAGAAGCCGGGTTCTGTTGCACTGGGTGTCAAATCCCACATCTTTTTGTCGAGGCTATGGGCTTTACATTAAAAAGGCAGAGAGACTAAACGAAGTAAAACAGTTTTAATTTTTAACAGTTTTGGTTCGGCCCAAGGAACCGCGCACTGACAGTTTTAACTGACATTTGGATAATTGGATTAATTTAGGGAAAGGGGCCAGTTGCGTCCTGACAGCCGCGCCTGCGCCTTCATGCGTACTTATAAAGAAGTTTAGTGGTGGGGATGGACGGTTTAATTATTTAGAGTTACCGCTGTATGTTGAACAAGATTCCGTGGTTGGGAACTGGTAGGGTAGATAGGAGGTGAGTGAAGGAAATGGTGGTTTTTTAACACACATACCTGCCCAGCAACTTCCCTGTACATCTGAGGTTCTTTCCCTCCATCTCTAGAAAATATGTGTCGTGGGTGGTCTTTTTGTTCTTTTTGATAGCGAGAGGTCTTTTTGGTGGTTTTGCCCAGATTGTGAAGCTGTCTCCCTGCAAAAAAGACACCTGGCCCTTTCGTTGGCCACTTCTAGGTGAATTCAGAAAACAGTTTTATTCCCAAGGAGTGTTTTTTGTTTTTGTTTTTAAAAAGTCCTGGATCTTAGTTCATTTTTAAACCAACTGCTGAATTTTAGATCATTCCTGTTCTTTTTACGACTTGATTTATTGTTTTATTCAATTTCAAACATTTTTGTGAGCTTCCTTGAGTATGTCTGGGTTTATAAGAGTGGGATATATATTATAGAAATACTGTTACTAATACTATTTTATTTATTTAGCGTATTTATATACTGCCCCAAACTCACATCTCTGGGTAATTTACAATAAAACAACACAGATTAAAAACAAACATTAAAACACTAAAACAATTTAAAAACCAATGGCACATTCTAAAAGTCTGATTGAAAGCCTGAGTGAATAAATGCTTCTTAACAGCCCTTTTAAAAGCTGCGAGAGATGGGACGGCTTTCGTTTCAGCAGGGAGTGCAGACTAGATAAGAGAGCCATTGTGATTCTGAGCCTAGTTAAAAAAATAATCTGTTTCCCAGTCCCAGTTCAGCCCATTGGGCAGTTCTAAGCAAGGAATATTCTTCCCTTTGCTCTTTCTGTTTGCTCTGCAAATTGCATTGAAAACTTTTTGTTGTGGTGGAAAAGCAGGATATAACTATTCCACATAATCATAATCTCACAGACTCACCTGGGCACTTTCCAGATTCGACGCTACAACGACGTCAGGATGTATCTCGGAAGTTCCTCTTCCGAGATACGTCCACACTTCCTGCGTCGTGACACTTCCTTCTTCCACACTTCCTTCATTGTGACACTGCACTCCCTACGCAGACTGCAGGGTGCTATTCACCTTTCCAATGCCTTGTTGTAAATTTAATCGCTGCAATATAGAGCTAGGACGTCATATATCCGGCGTGAAAAAGTTGCTGTTTTTTCGGGTTGTTAGGTGCTGCAAGACTGCTCTCCTTGCTGTTTACGATCCGAATGCCACTTGCCCAAACCTCTGGCTTGCTGATCAAGTTATTTCCCCGCTGTGCCATTAGGTGGGTTGGTAGTGTAGTATTATTCAGTATTATTTTAAGTTATGTTGCTCGTAACTGTTGATTATTGTAATTTCTGGCTGGTTGTGGACTGTAATAAATAAATAAATGAACACGGTAACCAACGATAACCACTGGTGCTGTGCTGGGGCTGGATAGGATCAGTTGCTCCCCTCCCCCCTCCAAAATTATAAGAGAATCACCTTCAAATCACCTTCAAATTTATAAGAGAATCACCTTCAAAAGGTGGCTCTTTGCTCAGTTAGCAGGGGCCACTAAATGCACCTACCACTCACCTGTTTCTTAGCATTGCAGAGGAAACATGGGCGGTGGTGGGCAAGCCATCAAAAGAAGCTTGTCTACCATTACTGGCCTCCTGTTGAGGAACCCCTGATGTTCCATATTCCCATGATCCTAATTTGAAAATGAATGACATAAGACCAAAGTCCCCCGCCCTTATTAATCATTTATACCGCTTCAAGACAATTCCTCCCATGGCCGCTCACAACAATGAGGAGTAAGAGGTTTGAGCCGGTTGTCTTTGCAGTAAGCTTGGTTGTGTTAATTCCTTCACCTCTTTGTCGTGACTCATTTGAAAGTTAGAACTTGGGTTTCTCTTTGTCCATTAGTTCAGCCTCCTTCTGCTACCTGCAAATATCACCTGGCATACCAAAAGACTCGGGGTCTCAACAAAAGGGTCAGCATCCAAGCTGCTCATCATGGGTTCCTTGAAGAGCCGAAAAAAAATTGCTGAAATGGACGGTGGCTTGCTTTGCAGACAGTATGCTCAGTTTCTCTTGCTTCCAGACATACCTTCCTTGGGGGATTCACAAAGCCTTTTAAAATTATAGGCTTTTTCTTCTTAGGGCAGTCAAAGCAAGTCCCGGGAGTGATGTTGCCATCTGTCCTTTTATATTAAAAGATTCTTCTATATTATATACCTGATGTTCAGTTCTTTTTCCCATAGATAAACGCTAATTACAATACTGCATTTGTCCTTTTTCATGGACTAAAGATTTCTCCCAGCCTCAAAAATAATCTTTTTTTAAAAGATGCTTTATTCTTTCTCCCCCTGTCTGTGGTTGGTCTTAGGAGGAAATTGCCTATTTGTTGGATTAGATTGACCTGGGGAAGTTTGTGGATTGTGGTCCACTTTAAAAAGTGGCTTCATATACTCATAGTGCCAGATTTCAAAGGAATTCACTTGTATTAATTTTATAAATTAATAAGAACAGTGCTCACCAGTAGGTTAGTTCATACGATCATTAATTGGGTAGGACAAGCATCCTACCCAATTTTGGGAGCTGTGTACACTCCAGTTTTGTGATCATGTGCTTATAAAAAGCAAAGTAAGAAGTAGGGGAAGAGATTGTGTGTGAAGCGTGTGCTGTGCTGGGTAGGATGGCTCCATCCTACCCAGCGCCTGTACCCAGCTGTTTAATGGGGTAGGAGGGAAAGTCCTCTGTCCCAGCGGGAGCCTCATGGACATCCACTTCTCCTGCCTCCCACATTGTGTTTAAATTGCACATGATCGCAAAACAGGAGCGCACCTCTCCTGAACTTGGGTAGGATGCTCGTCCTACCCAATTAATGATTGTGTGAACTAGCCTAGCATCTTCTTGTTCAAACCTTGTTTACAAATAGTGGGTTGAATCTTGTTGGCCTGTAGACAGCAGACATGTAATTTGTGCAGCTTTTTATGCTCTCCCCTCCCCTCCAAACCCCCTGTATTCCCATCCTCCAAAACCTTTCCTGAGGATAGGGAGCCCCCCCCCCCACTTCGAAGAAGGATAGCATACGGCATGGCACCCTGCCATGGAAAGAAAGAATAGTCTAAAACTGCCTTTCCTATTTGTTTAGACCAGGCCTACTCAACTTAGGCCCCCCAGCTGTTTTTAGACTACAACTCCCATAATTCCCAGCCACAGTGGCCAATAGCAAGGGATTATGGGAGTTGTAGGCCAACATCTGCAGGAGGGCAGCCCTGGTTCAGATGGAACTCCTTCCATTGCGTACAATGATTTAGGGTACAACCCATGATGATTTACTCTGTCCAGGTTCACGCCTTGGCATCTCCTGGTAGGGCGGGGAGAGACTCCTGCCTGGAACCTTGAAGAGCCCCTGCCAGTCAGTGTAGACAATGCTGAACTAGATGGACCGTTCATTATATGTCGTGACAGCGCCTGACTCAGTATAAGGCAGTTCCTGTGAAAGCCAAGCTGAGCATGCAACGATCCCTAGATCACGACCAAGGAATCCATTCCTCATATTTCTTATATGGGGGTGGTCCGCACTGCTAAAGCTGCTTCTTCTGCATGAACACACTCCCAAACAGTGTAAATATATCAAGCGAAGGTAGGGATAAAACGTAGCTGTGAGTTAAACAACAAGACTCTGCCAGTCTGCCAACATACGCAATCTTATGTTGCCTGTGCACCTTCAAAGACGATTGTAACCTGGCACTTCTGAGTTCTGTGGGTTTGGCACTGACATTTTGCGCTCAAGAGGCATGTACTGAAGGGTGATAAATGGATTATTTCAAGTGTCACTCCGCAGCTTCTCGGAGTTGAAAGTTTCGAGTTTTAATAAACCGTTGTCAGTTAGTGTAGGTGCTATTCCCAGCCAGCACAATGTGGTAATCCTCCCTAAGCTGCATTCACATATGGTACCTCTTTCCGCTGAGAATTGCAACGTTCCTGCAAGTTCCTCCGTACCGGATCCTTCCACTAGGAATTACCTGCACATGTAAGCCTAGCTATATTGCTAGAGGAAATCTGCCAGCAGGTCAGTCCAAATCTAGCAGAAACTCAGTGGTTTGCCCTGAGGCTGTGCTGTAACTTTCAGGATCCACACGCCCAATGTGGATAATGAGCATCTACCTTCTTTCCTTGGGATCTTCAGCCTCTAGTCGACTTCTTTGTTTGTCTGACATATTTCTATACCTCCCAAAACATATGCCTCCGGGCGGTTCACAACAAAACAATAAGTTAAAACATTAAAATAATGGGAAATTTAACACAGTGTTAAAAACTGTAAGTGTCTTTAGAAGCCTGGGTGAACAAATGTGTCTTAACAGCCTATCAGATGTAAAGTTGCTGTAGTTCAGCAACATCTTGAGCCCACCAGTTGGTTTCCCCTGCTCTAGATCAACCACAGTTATTCTAGTACCAGACGTACTTGATCTGCATGGGCATAGTGAGGAACTAACTTAGGAACAGAGGCAGCTGCCTTATACCGAGTCAGACTCTTGATCTATCTAGCTCAGTATTGTCTGCACAGACTGGCAGCGGCTTCTCCAAGGTTGCAGGCAGGAGTCTCTCTCGGCCCTATCTTGGAGATGCTGCCAGGGAGGGAACTTGGAAATTTTTGCATGCAAGCATGCAGATGCTCTTCCAGGAGGCCCCCCGCCTTGAGGGGAATATCTTACACTGCTCACACAGGTAGTCTCCTATTCAAATGCAATCCAGAGCAGTCTCTGCTTAGCAAAGGAGGCAGTTCATGCTTGCTGCCACAAGACCAGCTCTCCCCCTCCAAGACCAGCTCTCCTGATTCTGATTCTGAAAATAGCAACTGGTAATAATGCAGTTACGCTTTAAGTAGGCGCCATTTCTTCTTTTTCTCCTCCTCCTCCTCCTCCTCCTTCTTCTCCTTCTCCTTCTATTCATTTAATACAAAACCTTAGTTTTTCTCATTGCAACCGCAAGTTTCTTGAGGGCTTCTGCTAATGTGAAAAATAAGAATATTTACCGCTGAGGGACTGAGATCTGCGCATAGATATTTCATGAAGGAAATAAATATTTTAAGATGCAAACACTGCAGTGTGTTGGCACTTCAAAACAGGGTCAGAGGATTTGTTCATCTTTCAGAAGTGTCGGTGTTTTAATGTATATCACTGCAAACAGCGAGCCTTTCATGATAAAGTAACGACTCTGTTGCTTTTGCCAATTTGGGGGGGGAACCACTCTCTCACAGAGCTCCTTTTTGTTTCCAAAGATCACACGATTTCTGGTTCTATAAATAATAGTGTAGAAGGCTTCTCCATACTGAAAATTGACATTTTCGGAAAGGTGGTTCTGCCGGGAACTGCACGGGAAAGGCGACCAACGTAGGATCTCCCGGACAAGTTAACTTGTGTTCCATTTAATAAAGAGGATTTCTCGTGATGAACAAAGATCAAGCAATGCTTTTTGTCAATCTATAGCATTGCTTTTACATAGGAGGCTGTCTCCTACTGAGTCAGACCACTGGTCCATCAAGCTCGGGATTGTCTACACTGACTGGCAGTGGCTCTCCAAGGCAGGAGTCTTTCCCAGCCCTACCTGGAGATGCTGCCAGATATTGAACCACTTTTGCAAAGTGCAAAAGCTACTCTAAAATTTCATCGATGTCTGAGGAAATGAAAACTGGCAGGAATGTCCTCCAAAGATGACTCTATGGAGAGAGCACAACCATTTGTTTACCTTAATCTTTCCTCTGTGCAAAAATGACTGTCCGAATCAGGCAAAAACTCTTGCCCGAATCGGGCAGAAACTCTTACCCGAATCGTTTGGGGGTAGGGATAAAGAAGGAGTGATAACACAGAGAAAGCTGTAAGCACAGCAATGCTATCACCTATTTCCTATCTCTGGTGGGGAGATGTTGCCAAAAACCATTATGAGCATTCATCCCCGATGGCCAAAACTTGTGGGCCTGGTCCATGGGCTAAGATGGGAATATGCTGAGCATTGACGGAGAAACATGAGAAGCAATGGAAGAGACAGCCCGTAGCTGCTGTCCGATTTGTGACATTACCCAAACTGTAATCATGTTGATTGTATTGCATTGACATTCTAATTTCCAATTTGGGGTTTTGCTACATCATCTCCAGTAGAGTACATTTAATCTTCATGCAGCCCAGAGTCTATATAAAAACTCAGCGGCTTTACCTCCATGTGTCTCTGCTCAAGTAAGCTGTGTCTTCTGACTGAGCTGCAGAGACGTTAAATTACGGGGTAAATCAATACAGCTTTGTTATGTCACTGTATCTTTTTTCAAAGCCCAGTTCAAATTTTGTCTGCTGTCTCTTTAATCCATTCCATTTAGTTCTAAGTACACTTGTTATTATAGTAACTGTTGTTTGTATGTTGTTTTAGCTTTTTAAAAAAAATTGAAGTAGCTGTTTAGCAATGTAAATGAAAATGTAATTAGGTTACATCTGTTTTACATGCACGTAATACCACACAGATGTAAACTTCTATTAAAGCCATATTTTCTTTCGGGCAACCTCCCCGTTCTACCCCTCCTCAAATTTTAGCAATCATGGAACAAATATTTTTCCTTTTAGAAAAAGAAAGAGCTAATATATACACACCACTTAGTTAAATAAGAAAGCAACAAAGCTGTAGATGCTTAGAAGAGAGTGGAGATGACAAAATAAATTATATGCTAATTATTTTATTTATGAGCACAGCTTCAAAAAGAAGACACAGTTTTTGTGTAATTAAGACACATAAATACTTTCCCTTTTTCCAGGGAGTGTGGAGGAGGAGGAGGGAAGTTTTGTCGTTCTTCATTTGCATATGTTAATTCATTTCAGTGGTTTGAATGTAAGAGGCAAAAGAACAAGAGAGAAAACAAATATGAAAGAAAATGGTTGGCCACTTGCTTTGCAGTAGGGGAGAGTGTTCTGTATTCAGATCCCATGCTAATCGCAAGAGTGGTATTCTGGATTTGAATCTCACCTTAACTACAATATTGAACTGGACAAGTTCCCCAGACCCAATGTTTACTGTAAAAGAAATAAATAGTTGATTGGAACTGAATTATTGAGAGACTGAACAGTGTTGGGTTTTGTTTTTTTTAAGCTCAAATTATCAGCATTCAACTGTTATCCCCAGTAGAAATTTGGATTGTGCAAGAATTGAAGCATCTGGAATGGGCATCTGCCCAATTCACAATCACATCTGCCCATAGCAATCACACCTGCCCATTGCATCTGTTCATTGCACAATCCCATTTGGATTGTGCAAGAATTGAACAGAGCATTGGGTTACCTGCTCCAGTGCTGTCTTCGCCAGTTGACAACACCTTTGCAGGGTCTCAGTCAGGGGCCCAGGGACAGCCTCCACCCCCACCCCTCCACCACCTTACTCAGTTGTCGCTACACCCCTGGATGTCAGGGATTGTGACTGGGATTGCGACAGCATGCAAACTACCAGCTCTGCCACTGAGCCATGACTCCTGGGAATAGCCGGGGACTTCAAATGTATCTTGGCTTTCTCCTTGGCCTCTGGCTTTCACATTTGGCTCAGTTAGGAACTATACATTTCACAGCCATGCTTATCAGACATCTTTTCTCATGCTGGGCTTGAAGTGTCTTGCTGCTTCTGAATTGCAGGGCGTGTGTCTATTCACTACATCTGTGTAGAGATGTTAACAGTGTGTAGTGAGAAGAGAATCCCTCGGATGACTCATCATTTTGTGCTGCAATCATTCCTCCTATTTGTTCCCATTCAAATTAGGATGCTGCAATCCCAGGAGAAATGGTCTCCTGCCTTGATATGCCTACAGCACTGAAGCACTGCTCATTTTGGCGTGGCAATTTAGACACTTAAGGCTCCAGGCAAACCTGGACCATCTTCCCTGTAACCTCGTCCTCAGTTGCCGTGGCTGTTGGATCATCTCTCTCAATGCTGTCTGCTCCAAATGAACAAAGAACATTGGAAGCTGCCTTCTATCGAGACAGACCATTGATCTGTCCAGCTCAGTATTGTCTACACTAACCGGCAGCAGCTTCACCAGCCTTGCAGGCAGCAGGAGTTTCTCCCAGCCCTATCTGGAGATGCCAGGGAGGGAACTTGGAACCTTCTGCGTGCAAGCAGGCAGGTGCTCTTCCCAGAGCAGCCCCATCCCCTAGGGGGAATCCTTTCCAGTGCTCACACATCTTTTTCTCCCCTTCAAATGCAGGCCAGGGTGGACCCTGCTTAGCAAAGGAGACAATCCCTGCTTGTTACCACTAGACCGACTCCCCTCCTGGCAACAGCTCCTGACAGGATTTCAGTTAAGGGTCTTTCCCAGATCTGGTGCATGAGATACTTTCGGCTGAAGTTCCCAAGGATTGAACCAGAGACCCTCTTCGTGCAAAGCATGGCCTCCTCCACTGAGCTATAAGTACATAAGAACAAGCCTTCTGGGTCAGGCCCATCTAGTCCAGCGTCCTGTTTCCCATGGTGGCCCACTGGATGCCTCTGAGAGGCCCACAGGCAAGGGATGAAGGTGTGCCCCCTCTCCTGTAGTTGCTTCCCCTGCAGCTAGTATTCAAAGACATCCTGGCTCTGAATCTGGAGGTAGCCTATAACCAGACTATATGTGAGTGCTGTAAGACAGGGTTTCTTAAACTTGCCCCCCCCCCCGATGTTGTTGGACTACAACTCCCAGAATCCCCAGACATGGCCTTTGTGGCTGGGGATCCTGGGAGTTGTAGTCCAGCAACATCTGGGGGGCCCTAGGTTAAGAAACCCTGCTGTAAGATATTCCCCTTAAGGGATGGGGCCATAGTTCAGTGGAGGAGCATCTGCATATTTGCATGCAGAAGGTCCTAAATTTAATCCCTGGAAGCTTCTCCAGGTGGGCCTGGGAGAGACTCCTGCCTGGAACTTCAGAGAGCCACTACCAGTCAGTGTAGACCAGGGCTGCTCAACTTCAGCCCTCCTGCAGATGTTGGCCTGCAACTCCCACAATCCCTGGCTATTGGCCACTGTGACTGGGGATTATGGGAGTTGTAGTCCAAAAGCAGCTGGGGGGGGGTCTAAGTTGAGCAGGCCTGGTGTAGACAGTACTGATCCAGATAGACCAAATTATCTGACTCAATATAAAGCAGCTCCCTAGAGCCACCTAATGGCACAGCGGGGAAATGACTTGACTAGCAAGCCAGAGGTTGCCGGTTCAAATCCCCCCTGGTATGTTTCCCAGACTATGGGAGACACCTATATCAGGCAGCAGCAATATAGGAAGGTGCTGAAAGGCATCCTCTCATACTGCGTGGGAAAAGGCAATGGTCAACCCCTCCTGTATTCTACCAAAGACAGCCACAGGGCTCTGTGGTTGCCAGGATTTGACAGCGACTCGACGGCAAGTCGAGTACCTTTTTACTTTATTTTTGAGGGCTCAACCCTGGCATGCACAAGCCCTGGCTTGAACGACGCCTCTAAATTAGACCATTGGCTGTCGTTTTATTTCATTTTTTTAAAGGAAGGCGGGGCGGGGGGGACACTACAGCTTGTTGCACGTCTGCTTTTACTTTTGGGGTTTAAATAAAGCTGTTAGACATGTCTGCAAAGAAAAGATAGCATTTCCACAACAAGCCCGTCCCTCGTGACACGATTAATAACAATTACGGGCAGGGATTCTCCCCCCACCCCGCCCGCCCCTTCCAACATATAACATCTTTGCCTTGTGTGTTATGACAGCCTCCGTAGTTGACAGGGTAAATGATGGTCTGTTGTGACTGCCAAAGTCAGGGAGAGGCCATACAAAAGTTGGACGCGGGGACCGGTCATGTTTCACCAACCGAAGGAGTCTGATTTATTGAGTTACAAGAGGGCGAGGTGGACCCTCAATCCCGCTCCACCGCTCACTGTTTTGCTCCCCCTTGTCTGCTAAGTATGCAAGTACAAACAGCTTTCGTGCAGCTCTTTACTTCGAAACAAGCCCCGGGCACCATCCACATACTTTTAACATATGAAAATTGAGCTGCTTTGAACTTGTGTGTTTTTGATAACTGCTTGGTATGCTTCCTGGAGGTTCACCTGTAGGCTTTCCTTTTTCTCCCCCCACCCTTCCTCCCCTTCTCCTTCTTCTTTCCAAGTCCTAATCCCTTTGATTAAGTGCCAGGACAGATAGCTCTCAATGAATAACTTCAGTCTCATAATTCTTCCTCCTTTCCGAGTTGAAAGGGAGACTACTTGAGCGTTCAATAGGTAAATCCTCCGATTTAGTGGAAGCAATTCAGACGCTTGGGGTCTGAAAATGGTTTCATTCCAATGCAAGGTTCAGATGGGCTGCTAAATATTGGCATCCTGGTGTGTTGCCAAAAGTTGTGGGATAAAGCGGTTGGGGGGGGGGGGGCGGAGAGAAAACCACTTCAAAAAATGTAGCCGGTCGGATTAGAAGAAGGAAAACTTGGAGAAGCAGGAGTCTAAAATGGCGGTGGGTAGTAGGTAAATGGAGATCTACTGCTAGATCTAGGAAGATCTAGTAGGCAAATGGAGATCTACTGATTTATATTAGATAAGTAAGGGTTTCCTCCTCTTTAATTATTACAAGTAAATGTGTAACATACATAGGGTTGTACCTGCCACGGCTGGCCTTACGTTAATCTCTCAGTCTCAGTGTTACTAATAAAATGTTGTTTTTAATTGGTTGTCATTGTCCAGGTCTTCATAGAGCGTACAGTTCTGTTGGCCTTTTTTTAAAAAAAAATTGTATTAGAATCCTTGACCTGTAGAATCTCAGAGTTAGGTTCATGCTGGTGTGTCTGTGGGTCACCCATCGGGTGCAGTAGGTAGTTGGCTTCATCTCTCCAAGCCACCATTTTGCACCTGTCTCCAGTTGGTGGAAGCGGGGGTCAGGCGCAGCCCGCACTCGAGAGCTAAACCAGCATGTCAGATGCAGGGGTGGGTGTTGGGGCCGCAAGGCGTGGCACCTGATTGGGCGTGGCCCGGGTTCTTTGAACCCATTGGCCCAATAGTAGTCCGCCCCTGGTGGGGGTTCTAGGAAATGGTAAAGTAGGCCCCACGAGCCTGAAGCCTGCCCACCGCTGGTCTAAAAGACAGCCTGGGATAAAAACATAAGAACAAAGCACGACGCTGGTCTACATCTTGTACATCGGAACATCGGGAGCTGCCTTATACTGAGTCAGGCAGTATAGTCAGCCACTTTACTTATCGTATGCCACCACGTCAACACACGAGTAGACCCCTGACCGGGAGGCTACAAGCAGCCTCCTTGCCTCGGGGGACTCCCCAGAATGCCCTGTGCACTTGCGCGGGGCATCCTGAGACCATAGTCTGGAGAACATACCAGCGGGGATTCGAGGCAGGAACCTTTTGCTCCCTAGGCAAGTTATTTCCCTGCTGCGCCATCTTGTGGTAGCAAGCATGAATGGTCCCCTTTGCTAAGCTGGGCTTGCCTTGGTTTACACCTGGATGGGAGACTACATGTGAGCACTGTAAGATGTTCTGCGTAGGGGACAGGGCTATAGCTCAGTGGCAGAACATCTGCTTTGCATGCAGGTACAATCCCTGGCAGTAGGGCTGGGAGAGACTCCTGCCTGAATCCTTGGAGATCCGCTGCCAGTCAGTGAGCTAGAATGTCCAATGGTCTGACTCATTGTCAGGCAGCTTCCTCAGTTCCTCTGTCAAGTGTCATCCATATTACTCGAATGCCTGAATGACTTTTCTTTCAAGAGGAAATTCCTCCCTTGCCTATCTTCTTCCAGGCCAACCCTTAAGGAGCTCTACTTAGAAGGTCAGCTAACCACCTATCGACTAGGCATTGACCCACTCCAGCCTATAAGGTTGCCTAGATCTTGGCATTATGGCTGCATTAATTGATTATTTTAAGAAGTCAGCCCAATAAATCTCCAGACAACTCTAATAAAAGGACTATCTGAAGGCTCTTTCTCCCCTTCCATTTGACAGGGCAATGCTGGTAGCATGGGCTGAATTAAGCATGGAGGAATAAGAATTGGAGGCCTCCTTGTTAATACCTCATTAACAAGGGTCTCCATTAAGTTATTATTATTATTGCCCTGAAACGTATTCTCACCTCTGAACCCCAATCAGCTAAGGATCTTTAATGAAAGTGTCATAAATTTTAAGAAGTAGCAAATAATGCTATGGAAGCTGTAAAAATAGAGCAGAGTGAAGCAAGGAGCACTTGAACCAATGTGACTCAATAATTTGAAATTTCCTGTTCCACAGTCTCTTATTTCTGCTCTTATATCACAAGTCCTGGACCAGAAAGCCAACTTCTGATGCGCCTGTACATCAAATTATCCATCAGAATTAGGACACGGAGCTATGCTTCCTTTTGCATTGTATTTTGCTTCTCTAAGTATTTTCATTTTTAAAATATTTGACTAGGATTTAAAGAAGGGATGTGCGCAAAGAGTTTAGAGAAGGGATGTTCTCGGAACAGATTTTGTGTTCTGTTTCGCGCTTGAAACGAAATGCAAAACGGCCGAAACAGCAGTCAAGCCAGCTGTTTCGACAAAACACTATCGAAACGTTTTGAGTGTTTTGGCCATAGGGAAAAATGGAGAAATCAAAACACCCCTAGCCAGTGGGCTTCTCAGAGGCATCTGGTGGGCCACTGTGTGAAACAGTATGCTGGCCGAGATAGGTCTTGGGCCTGATCCAGCAGGGCTTTTCTTCTCTTATTTTGTGATTTCAGCAGCTATTGTTCACAATAAACACATAGAATGGAATTGACATCTTTTGTTTCCCATAGAGGAACATGTCTAAAGCTCTTGCTTTTTTTGTCTGTACACATTTGTATCAGGAAAAAAAAATCAAGTTTGCATCCACAGAGTTTGTATAACTATGCAAGGAGATGGCAGTGCCTGTTTATTTATGTAGATCTCCCAGCTACAAGGTATGTCTCTTTGATAGGTGTGTTAGGTATTAGACTTCTAATTAAAGTTTTGTTGTATAATTTTTACGTATCATCATGGCCTTTTAGCCTAGTGAGAATAATTGTATATAATGACTTAAGTGAGATAAATACATGTAATCACATAATTAGGACATGTGTTTTGTTTGGGTTTTTTGCCCCATGTAAAAGGGCTTGTGGGAATGTAAACATTGCAGAACAGAAAGGATTGCAGCCGTAGTTTGTACAAATTAGGAGGGTTGCTTACAGAATTCACCTCTGCTGGATTCCAACCCAGATTCTCTGGTTCTGATGCACTGGATATGTTTCCTGGAGACATATGGAGCTCAAGTGGTAGAATCTATGGATTGTTCTGGAAGTACCTTTCTGAAATCTTGCCTACCAGGAAGGTACCTGGAATTAGCCCTACCAGAAGGTGCCAGGGAGCAAACATAGGAAGCTGCCTCTTACTGCGTCAGACCCTTGGTCCATCCAGCTCAGTATTGTCTACACAGACTGGCAGTGGCCTCTCCAAGGCTGCAGGCAGGAGTCTCTCGCAGCCCTATCTTGGAGATGCTGCCAGGGAGGGAACTTGGAACCTTCTGCATGCAAGCATGCAAGTGCTCTTCCCAGAGTGGCCCCATCCCCGAAGGGGAAGATCTTCCAGTGCTCACATGTAGTCTCCCATCTAGCATGTTACTAAGGGTTCTAGTCTAGCTTTGACCCTGCAGAGCTTGCTTTCTCTGTGCAGGGAATTAACATATATGGAGAAGTATTGTCATGTGTGTCTCCACCCGCAATCTTCAATGGCACCATCAAGTGACAGCTTTATCTCTCATCTGCTGCTTGTGAGAACGAAACTTCAGCCTTTGGGATTCTGTAGGCCTCTCATCGGTGTAGAGTTGAATTTCCGTATGAGTGTGCTAACCCAACCCATCATTGCCTCCAAAGAAAACCAGCACATCATCTGTAAGGTGTGGTCAACAGGCCCAAGTTATAAGAACTGGAAGAGGTGCAGAAGAGGGCAACCAAGATGATTGAGGGGCAGGGCACCTTCCTTACAAGGCAAGACTACAACAATGGGTTTTTTGTTTTTTGTTTTAGTTTAGAAAAAAGGCGACTAAGAATGACGTGATAGAGGCGTATAAAACTATTCATGGTTTGGGGAACGTGGAAAGGTAGAAATTCTTCTTCCTCTCCCACAACACTAGAACCAGGGGCCATCCCATGAAACAGATTACCAGGAAATTTAAGAGTGACAAAAGGAAATACTTGCTTAATTAATCTATGGAATTCTCTGCCCTGGTATGTGGTGCTGGCCGCCACCTTGGACAGGCTAAGCAGAATTAAGACAAATTCATGGAGGATAAGTCTATCAGTGGCTACTAGTCCTGATGGCTGTTGGCTTCCTCCATGTTCAGAGGTGGGGCACCTCCAAATACCAGTTGCAGAGCAGCAGCATCAGGAGAGGGGGCATGCCTTCATCTCCTGCCTGTGGGTTTCCCATAGGCATCTGGCGGGCCATTGTGGGAAACAGGGTACAGGGTTAAATAGGCCTTAGGACTGATTCAGAAAGGCTCTTCTTGTGTCCTTAAGTTTCTCTAATGCTTGGAAAATAGACCCACCTGGTGTATAAACTGGGACTGTCATGGCTTCCCCCAAAGCATCTTGGGAATTGTAGGTTGTCAAGTGTGCTGAGATTCCACTATTTAGAGACTTTTGTTCACTGTAACAGAACTACAGTTCCCAGGCTTCCCTTGGGGAGAAGCTGCACCAATTAATCCAGATCGTCTGTGGTGTAGACATGACAAATGAAACACAGGAAAGGTCAAACCATGCGGTTTCCTAAGAACGTTTCAAGGAGACATCTCTCTTTCCGCCTTGCTGCTTTCCTGCAGAAGCTGGCTGTGTTGGGGAATGTTGCAGCTGCCATGATCTCCAAATGACTGCTCCTCCAAGTTATCGGTGGAACTTCTGGGGATACAAGAAAACCAATGAATCTGTGAAAGATCTTGGTATGCAAGATTTGATGATAGGCCAGCTGGTAACTGGAAGGGCAGGAAGAAATTAGTCTCACAGCACAGTTGAAATAACACCTGGGATGTTACCTGGGGCGCTGATTCAGTTGCGAATAAATTTATCTTTGTTTCCTTCTGAAACACACCTAGGAATTAAGTAGCAACCTGTTTTTTATAGAGAGAGCAAAAATATACTTACTCCACCCAAACCTCAGTAGGGTGTGACTCACTCAGCTGTAAATCACTCTCTGTTGCTCCATAGGTTATTGTATAGATACCTTCACTAAATGTGTATGTACACACGCATACACACTATCCAGCTACTGAAATGATGTCCTCTTGGGCAGAAAGGGAGATGGAGCCGGAGCTTAGTAATAGAGCTCCTTCTTGGCATGCAGATAGTCCCCGGTTCAATCCCTGGCAGCATCTCCAGGTAGGGCTGGGAGAGACTCCTGCCTGGAACCATAGGAACATAGGAAGCTGCCATATACTGAGTCAGACCATTGGTTCATCTAGCTCAGTATTGTCTACACCGACTGGCAGTGGCTTCTTCAAGGTTGCAGGTAGGAGTCTCTCTCAGCCCTGTCTTGGAGATGCTGTCAGGGAGGGAACTTTGAAGCCTTTGGCTCTTCCCAGAGTGGCTCCATCCCCTGAGGGGAATATCTTGCAGTGCTCACACATCAAGTCTCCCATTCATGTGCAACCAGGGCAGACCTGGTTACCACAAGGCCAGCTCTCCTCTCAAAAGCTTGCTCACCTCCTGAAGCTGCTTCTGCTCTTCCCAGAGTAGGCTTCAACCTGAAAGCCAGTCTATACTGCTGCATCTTCCTATACTGCTGCTGCCTGATATAGGTGTTTCCCATAGTCTAGGAAACATACTAGCGGGGATTCGAACCGGCAACCTCTGGCTTGCTATTCATGTCATTTCCCCGCTGCGCCATTAGGTGCTTCCGGGAACCTTGGGGAGTCACCACCAATCAGTGTAGATAGTACTGAGCTAGATGGACCAATGGCTAGTCTGCATGTGGGAGCGTCCTATGTTCTTATGTTCCATAACATCGTGAGGCTGTTCACATGAGCAGCCATACCCAGACCTGGGCAGGCTTCCTGGGTAGGACAGCTCGTGTGAAGCACCAGGATTGAGGACAGTCCTGGCATTTCCCTCGCGGGTCGCCTGGGAGTTTTACCCAACCATTTGCCTGGGTAAAAGGGCGCAAGTGTGGCTTTTATCCAGGTACAAGATTGCGTGAATGCTTTCTTGTGTGAAAGATTGTGTGAATGCAAGCTTGTGTGACAGAGAGCTGGGTGCCTAGAGTGCTTGACTCATGGTGGAATCCCTTAGTGTGCCACTCTCATCGTGTGGTGCATTGTAGGGTATCTGGAGGCTGGGACACATTTTCCCAGAACACCACGTGGCTGAGATGCGTGGCCCAGGACCATGCCAGATCGACTGGAGGGAAGGTAAGTGTTATTCTGCCTTACCCTCCACCCTCCGGTGCTCTCAAAGGTTGTGTGAACAACCTCTATATATTACATATTAATTGCTGCATACAAATATTTTGGGGGGGGGAGAGCTGGTCTTTTGGCAGCAAGCATGAATTGTCCCCTTGCTAAGCAGGGTCTGCCCTGGTTTGAATTTGGATGGGAAATTGCATGTGAGTGCTGTAAGATATTCCACTTAGGGGATGGGACCGTAGCTCAGTGGTAGAGCATCTGCTTGCAGGCAGAAGGTCCCAGGTTCAGTTCTTGGTAGCATCTCCAGGTAGGGCTGAGAAAGACTCCTGCTTGAAACCTTGGAGAAGCCCCTGCCGGTCAGTGTAGACAATACTGAGCTCGATGGACCACTGGTTTACTACTACTGTGAATATTTATATATTGCTTTACAGCAAAGTGCTCAAAGCAGTTTACATAGAAAAATAAATCACCAACAAGATTCTTCCCTGTCCCAGAATGGCTCTCAATCTAAAAAGAAACATAAGATAGACACCAGCAATGGCTACTGGAGGGATTTTGTGTTGGGGTTGGATACGGCCACTTGCTCTCCCCCTACTAAATATAAGAACAGCCCTGCTGGATCAGGCCCATGGCCCATCTAGTCCAGCATCCTGTTTTGTACAGTGGCCAACCAGATGCCGCTGGAAGCCACAGGCAGGAGTTGAGGGCATGACCTCTCTCCTGCTGCTGCTACTCCCCTGCAACTGGCAACTGCAAGAGGATCACCACTTAAGAAGGTACCTCTTTGCTCATTTGGCAGATGTTTGCTCTGACTCTGTGTAAAGCAGCTTCCTATGTTCCTCTGAGTGGAAGCCTGTTTGGGAAGTCCAGGTGTGTGATTGTTGCTTTCCGATGTGCTTGAGAATTTCTCTCTCCCTCTCTCTCTGCTTTGAATTAATGTTAAGAATATAAGAAGAAGCCCTGCTGGATCAGGCCAAAGGCCCATCCAGTCCAGCATCCTGCTTGGCCAACCAGATGCAGATGGGAAGCCTGCAAGTGGTGGTGGGGAGAAGGCACTAGCAACGGGTGTTCGGGGGCTTACAATGGTTAGCAGCCATTGGTAGCCCCATCCTCCATGAATTTGTCTAACCCCTTTTTAAAAACCGTCTAGGTTGATGTCCATCACCACATCCGGCAGCAGAGAATTCCATTACGAATATAAATACAACAAATATTTCTATTTCAACAAAAGTTCCCAAAGCTGTTAATAAATAAATAAATAAATAAATAAGATGGCTCACCTTAAGTAGCACAGCGGGAAAATGCTTGACTAACAAGCAGAATGTTGCCGGTTCAAATCTCTGCTGGTATGTTTCCCAGACTATGGGAAACTCCTATATTGGGCAGCAGCGATATAGGAAGATGCTCAAAGGTATCATCTCACATTGCGCGGGAGATGGCAATGGTCAACTCCTCCTGTATTCTACCAAAGAAAACCACAGGGCTCTGTGGGCGCCAGGAGTCGAAACCGACTTGATGGCACACTTTACCTTTACTGCCCCCAAAGGGCTCACAATCTAAAAAAAGGAATAAGATAGACACTGTGTATGAATGCACAGCCACTGGAGAGATGCTGTGCTGGGGATGGATAGGGCCTGTTGCTCTCCCCCTGCTAAATATAAAAGAATCACCACTTTTAAACAATGCCTCTTGGCTCTATTAGCAGGGGACATGATTTAATTACACCTTGTGTAAATAAGTACTTCCTTTAGACTGTCCTGAATCTTCACTTCAGTGGATGACCCCATGTTCTAATATTATAAGAGAGGGAGAAGGACTTGTTTCTATCCACTTGATCCACACCATGCACAGTTTTATACACTTCTATCAGGTTGCCTCTTAGCCACAGTGTGTGTGTGTATGTATGTATGTATGTATGTATGTATGTATGTATGTATATTTATTTATTTAACATTTTTTATTCCGCCCAAAACGCAAGTTCTGTGGGTGGTTTACAAGAGCTTGCATATGGGACAGCCGGTTTATTGGCTGTCCCATATTCAAGTTTCCTCCAAGAGGGTGGAAATTATCTCTGCCGAGTCTTTCAAGCAAACCCCAACAGATTTACCTACTGCTCAGGTAGCGTTAGGCTAACATCTACTCCCGTCAGATATTCATGATATAGTGCTCCATTTGGGGGGCATACTTCATTTGCATGTTGCCTGCATGGTGAGGACATATATTTTATCCCTCAATCAGGTCATATCGGCACATGAAAGACACTTCCTATAAATTCTTTACTACAGCTTGTGATTCAGGAAATATTTTATGGAAGACATATTTTAGGTTGTCCATCCTTTGATTTCCCTCAGAAACTAATAAATAATCAACAAAAATATGATTAAAGACATTGCTTGTGAACTCTCATCCAGAAAGGCAGGCTAGCTGGTAAAAAAATCTTTCTGATCCGTCTCCGTTTATTCTCAGAAACAGAATTCTAACTTAGATTTTCAAAAACCTGATGAAGGCTTTGGCTAAGTTTTGACATCAGATTCTCATACTCAAAAAATATCTGTTGAAATGAGGGGAAAGGGCTTGGATCATGAAATTACAGAAGGCTGAAACTGGGCTTAGTAAGCCAGAGAAGCAAATTACTTATCTGTAATTGGAATTTCCTAAAACAAAACCCCTTTTGAAATCACATTCAACCAGTTTTCAATCAAATGTCCGCATGTGCTTTAACCCTTTCTAAAGGAAATTACAGGCATTAAGCTTTGGATAGGGAATTTTGGAATATTTATGGACAATGCAAGATACTGTATAAGATAGTATCATCAACGTAATATACAGTATCATCATTTTAAAAACAACAACAACTTTTCTCCCCACACTCTATGGGGAAGTTTCAGCAGGAAGGAAGGAAAGGGACATCCTTTTCCTCTCCTTTTCTCTAGAAACTTAGACACTTTTTATAGCAAAAATGTAAAGTGTTTTGCACGAGGCTTGCAGTCACATATGAGCCCTTTAGTGCTATGTAAAACTGTGAAGGAAGGTTTCAAGAGAGAGGTAAAGAAACCTTACCTTATGAAATCTCCCAACTCCATGAGCCCTGAATAATTCTAAAGGTGCTTGTTACGGGCTGGTTGGAATCCTGGGGAATTGAAGCTCTCTTGTTGGGGCTATGAATGCAGAGCAACATTTGCATTTTATTCATTTTATTTGTTCAAATTATATCCCACTCTGTCCCATAGGCTCAGAGTGATGAAGCTTTGAGGCCACACCCAAGAAGGCCCTGCATCTCCCTTCTTCTCTCTAGGTATTTAAGGCCTGAATTAAATGCAACACTGGTATATAGAGAATCACTGGAGTATTTGTGTGTGGTGTTAGCAACCCAGCACACTGTACTCACTATGTATGTATGTATGTATGTATGTATGTATGTATTAAGCACATTTTTCTACCACCTCATATATAAATCTCTGGGCAGTCTACACTTTTAAGACACAAACAATTAAAACATTAAATCAATTAAAACAATTTAAAATATAGATTAAAATTACTTAAACTTTAAAACTAAGAACTAAAAGCCTGATTAAACAGGTATGTTTTCATTTCTGCCCTGTTTAAAACATCCAGAGATGAAGAGGATCTAATTTTATTTGGGGGCGCATTCCAAAGTCCTGGGGCAATCCTAGACAAGGCCCAGTTTTGGGTCACCACCAGATGAGCCACAACTAGACTTCCCAGATTATCTTAATAGGTGATGAGGTTCATGAAGAAGGAGGCATGCCCAGTTATCTCCATGGCCACAGATCCCAACCATGATAACACTCATGGTTTCTGGTTTAAATAGCATGCTGGCTGTATGGAATCCTTCATACATAAAGCTTTTTTTAGCCTGACTCCTGGTGCCATGGGTGCTATCTGCTGATCTTAAGAGACAAGAGGGATCCTATATTTGTAGAGGAACCCTATATTTGTAAGCTCCTTGGGTGCAGGGAGCTGACTGCTTTTGTCTCGGTAACTCTCTAGGGCCCCATGTGCATTGATGGCACTGTATAAATTAATACTGCTAATAATGTCGGTCTAGCTAATCTGGATATTTTATTTAGTTACTGCCAATGCTCGCTTTCATCGCCTATTGATCCATTTTTAGCACAGTTCAAAGTTCTGATTTTAACCTTTAAAGGCCATCTGTAGCTTAGAACCTGGTTTATTTAAAAGACCCGCTATTCACACACAACCTTTCCCCAACACTAAGGTCCTCTTCAGAGGCCTTCCTCTGGGTTCTCCTGTATTCCAAAGCGACACAGGGTGCTGACCAGGGAGAAATGCCTCTTTGATGGTGACACCCCATCTCTGGAACTCACTCTCCAGAGACTTTTGCCTGGCACCGACTATTTTGTCCTTTCAGTGCCCAGGGAAGACTCTTTTATTTTCCTGGGTCTCCTCATTGCTGTTTACTCTGAATGCTGCTGGTTATTTGAAGCTGCTTTAATTACTGTGTTTTTATGGCAGTGTTGAGCCCCTGGTGGCGCAGTGGTAAAACTGCCGCCCTGTAACCAGAAGGTTGCAAGGTTACAAGTTCGATCCTGACCAGGGGCTCAAGGTTGACTCAGCCTTCCATCCTTCCGAGGTCGGTAAAATGAGTACCCAGAATGTTGGGGGGCAATATGCTAAATCATTGTAAACCGCTTAGAGAGCTTCCAGCTATAGAGCGGTATATAAATGTAAGTGCTATTGCTATTGCTATCTCTTTTTATGGTTTTAGTGGGAGTCACACTGGACATTCCATGGTGAACCGAAGGGCAGGAGATAAATTAAATAAAGAAATGACTGCTCACTTATGTCAAATAGAATTCTTTGTACTAGAAATAATATTTTCTCTGTAAACGGCTTGGTTTGTTCTATAAATATTTTCTAGTCACATCTGTCTATTAGAGATCAGACTGCAGGCAAAGAACTTTGAGGGTCGGGCACGTTAAGCACCCCACTTACGTTCCACATGGAGCGCATTAATAAACAAAGCAATTGAACTGTCACTGTTCTGGATTGGCTGTGGAGTATAAGGAGCTGGTTCAGCCTGCTTTGCCGAAGGAGGATGGATAAAACACTCTTTGAACGCTCCGGATTTTTATTTTTTATTTAAAAGCGAGTGCAGAAAGGTTGCATTTGTATTTGGCTTTCTGGTCCCGCGTCCTGACCTTCTAATTACTTTATTTGAAACAGCACTGAGGGTATAATAAAACTGGAGGTTGTCTCTCGTTTGCTTGATTCATAAATTAAAGCTGTTAGCTTGGCAAGGTGAAAGTCGAGGCAGGGTGTTCATTACGGCACAAGTGACGGCTTGTCAATAGGACTGCCTTTTAGTTTGTTCTAGTCAGCAGTTGTGTTCATTTTGTTGGGCCGCTGGGAAATAAATACAACAAGATTATACATTTGGAAATACCACAAGAGTTCATGGGGAGACGAGGGCGGGGGAGGAGGGGGAGAGCGGAGGGGAAGAAAGGAAAGGAAAGGAAAGCAAATGATAAATTATATACTGGGTGGAAAGTGGCATGCTATCTTGTGCTATTAACAACCGGAGATAATTGCACTGAACTGTAATTGCGAGTTTTCCAACTTACAGTACACAGCGCCCGACATCAATCTTAATAGCGAACAAAGCAATTTGTATTAAAACTTAATTCGCTTGGTAACTTTCGACTGTATACAAGGGAGCAAACAGATGTAGCTTTTCAGGAAGTTCAAAGACATTGGGAACAGGGAGAGACATGCTAATGCAACGAGCCTTGGAGAAATATTGCATTACGCCCGGTAATGAAAACAAATGCATGCCATTATATCCTAGTTTGTGTTTATTTAATAAAATATACCGTTTGCACATCAAGGAATTTAGTGCTCCTGACTGGGAATGGAATGAGGGCTGTTTTTCCCCTACGCGGATCAGACAGCACAGACCGTTAACGCCGGCCATGTACAAATGAGATTTCTACTTATGGCTTCTCTATTACATGTTTAACGTAATGGGCTTGGATTTGGATGGAACAGGATGCTCAGATGAGGTGGATTATTCTTTGGTTGGAATGTCTCGCTCTTAAAATTGGGTTCTGTAATAACAGGAGGAGGATGGCAGGACGGGGTTGTGCGCTCTCTCGTGTGTGATGCATCTCTGTTGCCTACTGATGCAGGAGCTGGAATTAGATGTGTGTAAAACCCAAGACCTTCTTCACACAAAGCTACCACTCAGAGGAGAGCTGGTCTTGTGGTAGCAAGCATGAATTGTCCCATTAGCTAAGCAGGCTCTGCTCTGGTTTCATATGAATGGGAGACTAGAAGTGTGTGAGCACTGAAAGATATTCCCCTTAGGGGATGGAGCCGCTCTGGGAGGAGCAGAAGGTTCCAAGTTCCTTCTCTGCCTGGCTTCTCCAAGATAGGGCTGAGGGAGATTCCTGCCTGCAACCTTGGAGAAGCTGCTGCCAGTCTGTGTCAATCTCAGTCAATACTGAGCTAGATAGACCAATGGTCTAACTCAGTATATGGCAGCTTCCTATGTTCTTATGCGTTTTAAGTTTGTAGTCTTACAAGAAAGATCTCATATGATCATCAGCCGATATAGTCTGATGGACAAGAGGCAAGGTGGGCATTAAGCTCACAAGGTAACCTCGAACTCATCACAATCTAGAAGCCTAACCTACTGTTGTGCATGGGAAATATGTGCTGTTGTGCATGGGAAATATGTGCTGTGCTGTTGTGCATGGGAAATATGGGATAACTCTATGTACACCTCCTTGAAGGAAGGGCAGGATCTACACATGATTAAAATCTAGACTTTACACACTTTGGCTGGGGATGATGGGAGTTGTAGTTCAACAACAGCTGGAGGGCCAAGTTTGCCCCCACCCCCATCTTCTTTATGTACTGGACATGATCTCTGCCTGAGGTCCCAGAAATTGTCAAGTCCAGTCTAAGTAGCAAGTACCAGCCTAGATAGACTCCCAGTCTGATCCAGTATAATAAGTTCTTATATCGGTGTGTATTTCTGTGTGTATATGTTATCGGAGGCATATAAACCAACCAAATGGATTTAAAAATAATAATAATAATAATAAATCTTTTTCCAATGAGTGCTTCCACCTTGGAGAATTCACACCAGTTTAAATTAAACCTAATTACAAGGTGAAGGTTACCTGGAGAGAGAAACAGGGTCCCGCTTTGATTTTCAGAGACAGGACAGACTTTCTTACAGTTATTTATTAGAAACAAATTGCAGCGCATTGGTTGTTTCAGAGGACCTGAAAGAAAACGGCGATACCTGATTTTATAAGGGAAGAACCCGAAGGAATAATAAAATCATTTCAGAGCAGAACCACACAGGTCGTGGGATTGGACCAAGAGAAAATCCGACCTATTAAATAAAGTTCCAGCCAGTCTTCTTTGCTTCTTGGGCTTGTCCAAATATTTGAAGTAGAAAATGGAAGGAAAATAAGCCATGAAGATGTTTTCCCCCTCAGCACTCCTTTTGCCATGCAACAGGAGAATCAATACAAATCTTTGCAGTAATCACATATTGATTTTCCTAGAACATAACTCCATTTAAAACATTTTTTATCCCCAGGAGTGGAAGCACTAGAGTCTATCAGAGGAGGAAGTAGATTCCTTTGACCCCATGCACAGTTCACAATTGATTAAGAGAAGCTAAGTTTGGAAATTTAAAAAGGGGGGGGGATAAAAAAATTAGAGTCACAGAAAGGTTAATAAGGGATAGGAAGAAACGTAATTACATTATATTAGGGGTTTTGTTTGTAAAACTGTTAGAATGTTATAAATTTAATAAATGCATCTTATTACCAATGACTTGAAGCATGGGAATTCTTTTCTCCATAATACATCAGAACATAGGAAGCTGCCTTGTACTGAGTCAGATCATTGGTCCCCCTAGCTCAATATTCTACACAGACTGGCAGCGGCTTCTCTAAGGTTGCAGGCAGGTCTCAGCCCTATCTCAGAGATGCCAGGGAGGGAACGTGGAACCTTCTGCATGCAAGCAAGCAGGTGCTCTTCCCAGAGTGGCTCCATCCCCTAAGGGGACGACTCACACATGTTGTCTCCCATCCAAATGCAGACCAGGGTAGACCCTGTTTAGCAAAGGGGACAGTCCCTGTTTGCTACCACAAGGCCAGGTCTCCTCCCCAGAGAGCAACTTCTGATTTAACATTTGGTGCCCACGGGCTGATCATCAGTAGCTTGGGTCCAAAGTACAGTGCGTGGGAGGAGGAAATGACTTAGTGACGTTCTGCAAAAGAACTCTTGTGCAAGCTAGTAGAAGACAAAATTATCCAGGCCAAGTTGATTGCAAGGGTTTGGGGCTGAGTCGAGTTATGGAGGTGGGTCTCTCCAGTCCTAGCCCAACACAGGAGTTTTCAAGCCTGGGCCCCCAGACGTTGTGGACTCACAACTTCCATCACCCCCATCATGTTGAATTACAACTCCCATCACTCCCATGATGGGAATTGTAATTCAACAACATTTGGGGATCCAAGCTTGGGAATCCCCACTCTAATGACTGAAGCGGACAAAGACCCTGACTCTTTTTTGAGCCCATGCTGGTCCCTTTGAAGTCTATAGGCAGCTTTACTCAATGCTAGGACATCGGTAAACTGGGGAACGTGTTGGGGAAATGTTGGACTCCCAAGAGGTGTGCATTCCCAGCAAGGATGATATCTGAATCTGTCCAAGTCCAGTTCCTGTACTGGATTCCTGCGATTGTCCCAATATTCTCCACCCAACTTCAAATGTAGGTTATGAATGGATGGAGAATCTTGGGGGCATGTCGGATGAATCTTGGGAATCCAGTGCAGTAACCGGACTTGGACAGGTTCTGGTGCCATGCCTGCCGGGAATGTATGCTCTAGGGCTACGGGACCCTCGGGGACATACACAGGAGACAGAAGAGAGGGAAAGGGGTATTTACGAAATGTGTTGCATGTGTGAAACATTCTAACAATAAAAAGCAGAACAATAAAATCAACAGATGAAACTCGTAGGAGGAGCATCAAATTAAACACTAAAGGCCTGGGAGATTATTTTTTTAAAATGGAATTTGGTGCCCAAAACTCAATAAACCAATGGTACCAATTCAGCAGTCATGCTGAGAACATTCCGGAATCAAGGTGCCACCACAGTAAAGGTCCTTTGGTCATCAGATGCAACACGTAATAAATAGGTGGGTTAGTGTGGGAGCAGGGGGTCCTTTAGAATCTTAGGTCTCAGTCCCTAAAACATGGGCATCAAACTGCAGCCCTCCTTCAGATGTTGGCCTACAATTCCTATTATCCCTGGCTACTGACTATTGTGACTGGGGCTGATGGGAGTTGTAGTCCAGCAACAGGTGGAGGGTAGCAGTTTTAGAACCCGACCCCAAAGCGGTCTGTGACTCATTTTGTTATACAGTTTTGTAACCACGAAGGCACAAACACACAAGCTCACTCCAATCAATCAAACCTCTTATTCCCCCCCTCACACTAATGTATTATTGACTTCAGCTGACTGAACTTGCACTTCCAAACTAACCCACTTATTATAGCATCTTGTCTCGATACTTTAAATGTTGCTTAACAAGAAAAATATGTCAATAGACAATGAAGGCCTTCATTTTATGCTTGCGAATTGAACAAACTGCTCTGAGCGGTGCTATAAATTACCCTCCAAGAATGCAGAAGCTGGCAAAAGAGAGGACAATTTTAGTGACGTAGGACGTGACTGGTTTTGTAATTAGTAACATTTAACAATATATTAAGCTGATCTCCTTTCTGTCCTAGTGACCCCCCACAACTGCCCCCGCTCCTTCCAGCCCCAAACAGGGATCGCTTACCTTGGCAATAAATCATGCCTGTTTTGTCAACAGGTTGTGTCTTTCTCTGTGATTTAAAGAAAATTACTAAGTGAACTCCATGCTCAGAAATTTGGTGATGATGCCTTTCAACGTGGAAGGAACTTTTAATCGGGGTAGAACTCCACCCAGTCTGCTCTGTGCACTCACCAGAAGGGAGGGTGGTGTGGATAGGGAAGGAATTAATTAGTCTGGGCTCAGAGGACCATTCCTCCAACCGCAAACGGCATTTCCTGTTTCATTGGGCCACCCCGGCAGGATCGGAACCCAGTACTAATGCCAAGTTAGCACTCTGCCTCGGAGCGGCTGTCAGTGTGTGATAGATGAGACAAATCTGATTGCTCTATCAGAACATCCATCTCCAATTTTGATTAGTAACCCTATTGAATTATGATTAATTCACAAGGGTGCTGCTGACAGATAAGGTACTTTTATCTGACAATGTGTCGTAGTTGTTTCTGCCCTAGAGCAAGGGAGCCCCAAAGTTCCTAACAGAGTAAGCAGTGTCAGACGCAGTATGCCAAGGAGGAGAGCTGAGTTTCAGGTACCCTTTTGATTTCGTTTAAAAGGCCAAAACGGCACAAATCAGGCCTCCTGCACAGAGAAAAGGCAAGAAGCGGAGACAGAGAGGGAAACCAGGAAATTGACGCTCTCCGTATCGAGCTGTTCAGATAAACATACAGAGCTGCTTTATACTGGGGCCGTTCACGCCACCATAAACTGAATAGGAGACGAGTCGTACCCAGTTTCAGGAGCTGGGTGATTTTCCATTTTGCACTCATGTGTTTCTGTATTTACTTGAATCCAAGACTAGTTTTTTTCCTTCTTCTTTCATGTTATAAATCAGGGGATCATCTTAAATTCAGAGTGCCCTGCCTTTCAGGAAATAACAGGTTTAACCTGCATTTAACTTGTATTTTTTAAGGGGGCCATCTTAAATTCAGAGTCATGCTCTATTTGGGTAACTAACCCCTAACCCCTGCTAACTGAGCCAAGAGGTACCTTTTAAAAGTGGTGATTCTCTTGTATGTAGCAGGGGAAGAGCAACTGGTCCTGTCCATCCCCAGCACAACATCCCTCCAGTGGCTGCTGCTGGGGTCTATCTCACGTTTCTTTTTTAGATTCTGAGCCCTTTGCGGACAGAAGTCCATCTTTATTTTTTTCCCCTCTATGTAATCTGCTTAGGGCACTTTTGCTGGAAAGCAGTATATAAATATTCATCGTAGTTGTCGTAGTAGATAAAAACAAGGTAAGAGGTGGGGAGCTTGATCATCTGTCAAGCCTCAGCTGGGTAGGAACATTTCCCCATTTACCTTGTTCAGAAGTTGGGGACGGAATCTGGAGAGGGCACGTTCCTACCCAGTTGGGTATTGATCGACGATCAGGCTCCCCACCTCTGACCTTATTTTTATCTAATACATCCTTACAACCAGGAGCACGCCCAGCTCCCAGAACGGCTACCCAGTTTATGGTCATGTGGGCTGCCCTACCGAGTCAGAACGTTGGTCCGCCTAGCTCAGAATTGTCTCCCCTGGCTGGCAGCAGCTGTCCTGGACGTCACTGTGACCCAGCGCCTTTTAACTGGGGATCCCAAAGAATGCACCTGCAGCCTTCTGCATACAAAGCATGCATTTTACCATTAAGCAGGGGCCTTTAACCTCCCAGGCCTCGACAGATATTTATGCAGTTTCTTAATTCGCTGAGGAATAAAAACCGCATTTTAACATTCTTTTGAGGAACGCTGCTCCCTGTTCTTAACCAGTTGGTTCCATTCCACACAGTATGCATTGGCCTTAAATAGCAGGTATATTGTATTAATGTGAAACAGCACTACCTCTTTACCTAGAAGGACTTATTGCCACCATCTTGCCAGTCAATTTATTACGTGTTCCATGTTTTACGACCTTTCTCCCCACCCCACCCCCCAAATTTTACCTCTCCCGGCTGTACTTCTGAGTGCTGAAAGGTTAAAAGGTGTGTTGTGGAGGCCTCGGGCATAAAAGCACATCAAGGTGAAAGTTTGGGGGCCCCTTGAAACGAGCGCATAAAATTCAAGGTGTTTATTTCCTAACTGCTAAATGCAATTTTTATACTTGGTGGTTTTATTCCAACATACACTGATGTGTCTAAAGAGGTTCTGTTACCAGCTTTACCTGCCTCAGAGTGTTAATAAATGCTCAATGGAACGTTGGAGTAGAGCTCGGTTGGTCAGATTTTCCATTTTAAACTGGGATCTGAATTGGTTTACAAATCCAAATTTCTAAGTGTGGGGTTTTCTTTTTGGGGTTGTTTTTTTTTTTTAAATCCTCCCTCTCCCACACAAGAAGGTTAATTTGAATCTTCAAAATGACATCCTATCCTTCATTCTTCCTCCACATACATAGATGGTGTCTACACTCCGATAACATTGTCATGCTTTCAATCACTTTTTAGACATATATATCACTACACACTAGTTCAACATCTTTCATCGTTAAGGCTCTCAAAGTCTTTTGGAAACATTGCTACTTATGTTGAGTTCACTGCCCTTGCTGCTAAAATATCCATCCTGCTTATGATTACATGGAATGCTATATCCCATTGCCTATGAGAAACCAATATTCTTGTGGGTGGGGTATACTGTATTTACCTGAATAAAAGATGACCCTGGATTTAAGATGGCTCCCTTAAAGACTATTTACCCAAAAGCAAACTATGACAAACCACAACCACCCCATTTCTAACGTCAAAGAACTTGGGGTGGAAACCAGTCTTGGATTCAGCTAAATGCATGGAAGTTTTGCCATGCCTTGTGGGGCTGAAAATTGGCTTTGGTCTAAGCGCTGTGCTACATGCATCCTTGAGAGAGAGCAGGGAAGGAGAGCTGGTCTTGTGGGGAAGAGCTGGTCTTGCAGTAGCAAGCATGAGGTGTCCCCTTTGCCGAGCAGGGTCTTCCCTAGTTTTCCGCAGGCCTGGACTGGCCCACAGGGCATATTCCCGGTGCGCCCCACCTGCAGGGCGCTCCTGCACCTCACCGCACTCCAGGTAGGGCTGGGAAAGACTCTTGCCTAAAATCTTGGAGAAGTTGCTGCCAGTCTGTGAAGACCAAACTGAGCTAGATGGACTTGGTTTAAGGCAGCTTGTACGTTATCCTTACATCAGGGATCCTCAATGTTGGGCCCCCAGATGTTCTTGGACTTCAACTCCCATAGTCCCCAGGCCCAGTGGCCTTTGGCTGGGGATTATGGGAGTTGAAGTCCAAGAACATCTGGGGGCCCAACGTTGAGGATCCTCATAGATTTCCTGCTCTTCCTCCAAGGAGCCCAGAGCGGTATACATGGTGATGTTTATCCTCACGAGAACCTGTAGAGGTAGGTTAGGCTGAGAGAGAAGGGACTGGCCCCGAGTCACCCAGTGAGGTGCGTGGCTGAAAGCAGGTTTGAACTTGGGTCTCCCCTCTCCTAGTCCTGCACTCTAACCACTACACCATGCTGGCATCCAAGGTTCCTTAGACCTCCATAGAGTCAGGCTCATGTTGAATGCACCATGCCTGCAAACTGTGCAGGACTTTAAAAGTCCGCACCAGCTTTCCATGCTCATGGAGACTCCTTCCCAGGAAGTGCAATTTTGTGTCTGTCTTCTGCAATGGGAGAGGGATGGGTTCCTTGATTTGCCCTGCTAACTGGTCAAAGAGGCAGCTTTTACCATGGTGATTCTCTTTATTGAGCAGGGGGAGAGTAACTGGCCCTCTCCACCCCCAGCACAGTACTTCCAGTGATTGTTGCTGGTGTCCATCTTATGTTTCGTTTTAGGATGTGAGCCCTTTGGGGACAGGGAGCCATCTTATTTGATTATTATTTCTCTGTGTAAGCCGCCCTGAGCCATTTTTGGAAGGGCAATATAGAAATCGAAATAATAATAATAACAACAACCATCCCTCCCTGCCTGCCCTAAAGTAAAGGTAAAGTGTGCTGTCAAGTTGGTTTCAACTCCTGGTGCCCACAGAGCTCTGTGGTTTTCTTTGGTAGAATACAGGAGGGGTTGACCATTGCCTCCTCCCGCGCAGTATGAGCTGATGCCTTTCAGCATCTTCCTATAGCGCTGCTGCCCGATATAGTAAGAACGTAAGAACAGCCCTGCTGGGTCAGGCCCAAGGAAGCCCATCTAGTCCAGCATCCTGTTTTACACAGTGGCCCACCAGATGCCACTGGAAGCCTACAGCAGGAATTGAGGGCATGCCCTCTCTCCTGCTGTTACTCCCCTGCAACTGGTACTCAGAGGCATCTTGCCTTTGAGGCTGGAGGTGGCCTATAGACCTCCAACTAATAGCCATTGATAGACCTCTTCTCCATATTGAAAATCCATAGTGGGAACCCACTAGTGAGGATTCGAACTGGCAACCTTCTGCTTGTTAGTCAAGCATTTCCCAGCTGCGCCACTTAAGGTGGCAATCCCTGCCTGCCCTATGTTAGAGTATATTTCCTTCCTAATGTTTGCATTACGTAGAAAAACCCTTTCCATCTTGTTCTGCTGCACCTTGGCTGATCGAAAAGACCACAGGTGACTCTCCCATGCCCTCAGGGTGCTGCTGAGGCTGGGGTTACGAAGAAATACAGCGGTTATTAGTCACAAAAATATTGCTTAGACAGTATGCTAGCCTGGAAAATCTTGTTTGCATTATCATCCAATCTCTTTTGAAATGAAGGCATTTGGTTTGGCAGTCTTTTTTTCTTCACTTTAATCACTCCACCCAAACATCTCCTCCTTAAAAAATATTAGAAGTCTAGTTGCCTCTTGATTCCATGTTTTGATTTATTGTTGTATTTTAAGTGTCTCTGCAGACCTACTAAGGTGGGGTAGAGGCAAAATAAAAGCATTATGAAGAACTGAACAAACCAGAACTGTTAATGTGCTAATTTGCTGCATTTCTTTTCCAACAGTGCTCATGTTCTAGCTGTGATTGGCTAACCTCAGAACACTTTTTAAAATCTTTAATATCCTATTTACCTGAATCCAAGACTAGTGTTTTCTCCCAAGTTCTTTGATGTTAGAAAACAAGAAGTCATCTTAAATTCAGAGTTCTCTTCGTTTTGGGTAAATACAGGTATAACTAACCTGTGTTTTTTTAAAAAAAGGGGTGATCTTAAATTCAGAGTTGTCTTCTATTTGGGTAATACAGCAATTTTACACTTGTTTGTTTATTTTGCATTTGTTAGAAGGGGGGAAAAGACGTATATTACTATCAATATGAATCATTAGATATTTCCTGATTAGCTCTTTTGCCCTTAAAAAAATCAGTTTTAACAAGGAAGCCTGAAGATAATGCCACAAAGCTTCTGTTTTGGGAATTTAATGAAATATTTAGTGTTGAGATGTAGGTAACGAAACGTTACTTCCAAAGCAATGTAATAAATAAATAAGTAAATAAGTAAATAAAGTCTCCAGTAAAAAAAAAATATGGGAACTGAAAGCATCAATCTGTTAATTGGTTTCATTAGTTAATTCACGTATCACAGTTCAGAAATTTTGGGGTTTTAGCTAATTTCTATAGCCCTATTCATGTGTTATCTCCAGCGTACTGGAAATCTATGTAAATAAGGTAATGCACGTACAGATCTAAATGGATAATGTCCAGACATTATATTCTTCACATGTATAGTAGTTCACTGCCCATCTGTACCCTGCATTTGAGGGGGCCTGGACCCAGGTTCACTTTTAGAATGAACGCACATACAGTTTTTCTCACAAACACATGTACGCACATGTAACATAATGAAGCGGGACTCACAATCACAGAGACCCGCCTCCATAGGGTTTGTGGGGAGAGTGCTCTAAGCCCGCTCTCCCTGCAGATGAGCAGGGCGGCAGCCCTGGGCAGCCGATCCACGGAACCGCAAACCCGGTTTAAGGGGCGGGTTACTTTAGCAGGTTACCCGCTCAGGTACCACCAGGCTCGCAGCCGAGCCCGGTGGTTCACACGGACTGCAAAAATCGGGCTAGGCTCCCTTAGCCCGATTTTTGCAGTCCGTGTGAATAGCCTCAATGTCTCAATAGGGCTTGTGTCATGTGGAAGAGGGTCTTCCATAGCCTTATCTGGAGGTGACAGGGATTGAACCCCAAACCTTCTGCATGCAAAGAGAGTCACTGAGCCCATTCTCACGACGGGAGAGAGAGAGAAAGAGAGAATGGGCTTGGACGGTGCGAGGGAGGGAGCCCTGAAAAGCTTACTTCCCCTGGAGATGATCCTAGTCATGTTGCTGCCAACTTTTGCCGGGACCAGGGAGGTTTAGGGGCCACAAGACCCCCGGAACTTCCATAATTCACTGCGTGAGTGTGTGGTGCATTATGGAGAGCCTCCCGATGTTGGTCAGGAGGCTACTTTTGTGTAGCGCGGCACTGACACACGAGCATTTAGCCCGCTGTGAGCACTGTAAGGTATTCTCCTTACATGGGCATACCATTAATAAGATAAAGGGAGGTGAATGTCTCCTGACCTCTGAGTCAGGGGCCCCCAAGGCCAGTCCTTGCCCTCTCTCCAATCCCGTAGGCAGGAGTGTAAACTGCAGTTCCCACAAGCAGGTTCTCTGTGACCTCCGGTTTCCCTTTTGTCAGTAGGACTGAAGGAGAGTAGCAGCAGCAGCAGCAGCAGAGAGGCTTCTTGAGCTCCTCCCCCGCTCGGCAACTGAGTGCAGTTAGAATGGAGCTGCTACTGGGAGCTAGCAAGCAGTTCAAGTGGAAAGGAAAGTCAAACAAAGTAAATGTGTGTTTGTTTTGTGCGATTTTTTTCCTGCTTCCCACATTTATGGAGTGTGTGTGTGTGCGCGCGCGCGCGCAAGAGAGAGAGAGATTGTTTGTGCCTGAGTTATTTTTAACTTTTTAAAAATAATTTTAAATGATTGGGTTCTTCCCTCTAAGTCCTCATGACCCATGTGAAGTGATCTTCTTCCAACTTGCAATGAGTCGTTTTCCTCTCTGTGGAAAGGAAAGAGGGGTGGTGGCAGGAGGTTTATCGATTGATTCTTGATTGATTGATTGATTGATTGATTGATTGATTGATTGATTCTTTGATGGCACTATGGTTGTTGAAAATATTCAATTGTTTTTTCAACCAAAGAAGTTCTCAAAAAATGTTCCTTACTCCCAGAATGGCTCACAATACTTGAGGGTTGGGGAAGAGTGGAGTTAGCCTAGTATCCTTCCTGATTGTTTGCTAATTTTAAACTGGTTTGCCTGGATATCCCTTCACCTGCCTTGTCCAATTGAAAAATATTGGGGTTTTGTTTGTTTGTGGTATAAATTAACAAATTAGTTAATAATACGTTGGGAAAGGTTGATTTTTGAGCTGTGACTATCAGGTAGGTGGGATCTACTACTACTACTACTACTACTACTACTACTACTACTACTACTACTACTACTATTTATTTATTTAATATATTTATATACCACACTCCAGCCAAAGTTCCCAACGTGGTTTACATAGAAAAATAAATAATACATAAATAAGATGGTCCCTTGTCCCAAAAGGGCTCACAATCTAAAAAGAAACCTAAGGTAGGCACCAGCAACAGCCATTGGAGGGCTGCTGTGCAGGGGATGGATAGGGCCAGCTGCTCTCCCCCTACTAAACAGAAGAGAATCGCCACTTTAAAATGTCTCTCTTTGCTCAGTAAGCAGATCTTCACGTTAAGTTTTAGCTTCTGCGAAAAGAAATTAGCAAATGAAAACAGCTAGGTGCATGGCTAAGTTTGTCGCTTTTGTTCCTGGTATGAATGAAAAGGAATCCTTGGACAGAAATCCCTTTTCAGGAACAAGAAAAGGGAAACATATGTCGCGGATTGTATTTTGGTGGCTGCTTCGTTAATAACTCTGACATGTCACTCCAGTTCTGGTAGGTCTGATAGATTAAACATGAGCCTCTCATTATTCAAGGTGGTTTAATATTTTGGCTCGCGTTGCCAAACTCGCACATTTATTCCTCGCACAGCCAAGCTACCAAAATTGACATCTTCTTTTTAAATTGTTTGGCAGCGGTAATTTTTTTTTTTTTAAATTGCCACTGATGTAAAGCATTACTGGCTGGCATCACTTCCATCCCCCTTTTAATTATTCTTGACACTGTGGAGAAACATCTAATATAAATCTGTAATGCCTGCTGATGACAAACTACATGGTTGGAAGACCATGTAATCTCCCCACAATTAATTAAAGTGCATATAGTTGCTTTCTGGGTGTGTGTGTGTGTGTGTGTGTGTGTGTGTGTGTGTGTGTGTGTGTGTTTATCTACCATCCAGATGCCACTGACTGGCTCAAATAATGCTGCTGTCAAGTGTAAAAAATTAAGATCCAGACCCTAAGAAAGATATTCCAATAGAGAAACCAGATGCCTGCGTATTTTCCTTTTTTGGGTATCGTTTTGTTGGAAGCAGCCATTGTTCAACAGCTGTACCTCGGCATACTTAATTACTCATGTAATTTAACAAATCTGTCAGTGAGCTTGTCCTTTCCCAACCCAACAAGTGCTAGTAGTCACGTTGGTAGATTATTTTACTTTATTTTATTTTTAAAAATGTGATCATGCTCATCAGCCGAAAAGAGAGGCTCAAACCGTCGCCCCCAGGGGAAGGGTCATAATCTGACATTTTAGCGAGTGGATGTTTGTGTTTTGTTATAGCTGTGTGTGTGTGTGTGTGTGTGTGTGTGTGTGTGTGTGTGTGTTTATCTGCTGAGTGGTTCCACCTCACGCTACAAGCACTTAGCCGTGCTGTCAGGCTGATATTAGCACCTGGGATCAGTGGCAAATGTAATATTCATTTTTAAACTGTGTGAGGCAATTAAAGCCAAAGAGGTAAATAAGGATTTCTTGCAGCATCTACTTTGTTTGAATAACACAGCTCACCGTAACGACGTCTTGAGTGAATAATTGGCTGCTGTGATTTAATTCATTCCGTGTGAGCATGCATGCCTACCTGGCAAGGAATTAGCTTTCTGAACCAGACACAGAACAGAGGACCAGTCCAATACTGGGCCATAGCCAAGTGTCATTGCCCTCGCTTGCCACACCGGTACCTCCACCCTTACCTAATGCTGCCTCTGCTCCTCCTCGAGGTCTCTTGAAAGCAAGAGAGCATCTCCTGGGAGACACTCTAGCCCACTACTCCTCTCCTCCATCCTTCCGCTCTAGCCCTCCACTCTTCTCCTCCATACTTCCACTCTAGCCCATCACTTCATGTTTCTTCCTTTTTAAATCCATGGAACCCAGGAGGAGGAGGAGGGACAATGCTGGAAGATAAGGGTGGATAATGCTCACCATTAATCTACCATTTGTGGCGACTGCCTCAATCTACCTCAGGGGCAGATGAGCCCTGAAAGGATTATCTGCTTCAATGTCCTCTCACCAGTGGTAGCCAACTAGCTGCGCTGGGGAGTGCATAAGCAACCTTGATGGAGAAAGCCATCTCCTCCTGAGGAATTATGTTTCTTGCTTTCTTGCCATTGAGGGACCTGTGCCATACAAGTTTTTCTCATCCTTCTCCAGTGCTAGGCAACACTGAGAAGGGCCATAACTCCACGGCAGAGCACATGCCTTGCCTACCAGAGGCCCCCAGGTTCAATCAATCACTTCTCCAGTGAAAGGAACAGATAGGTGACAAGAAGGGTCCCATCTCTAAACCTTGGAGTGCCACTGCCGGCCAGAGCAGCCTATACTGGGCTGAATGGACCCGTGGGCTAACTCAGTGTAATTCATTGAGCTGAAGATGAGCTTTATCCAAAACCTTGGAGGTATATTCATGAAGGACACATCTGTCAAAGGCTGTGGCACCTCCACATGATGCTGGCCAATACCAGTTGCTGGGGAGCCACACTGGAAAAGGGTGATTGCACATACTTTGCTTGTTGGCGGACCATGGGCATTTGGTTGACTATACTGGGAAGCCGAATGCTGCACTGGAGGAACCATTGGCCTGATCCAGAAGATGTCATATTTTATCAGATATGCTAGACTAAATGGCCATTCTTCTGAGCTGGTGCAATGCAGCTCTGTGGAGCCTCGGATATATCCACCTTATCAACAAGAAGAAATAATTTCCCCACCTGAACTGTGGGTTGTTACCCTAATTTTGTCCAGCAGACGCCCAGGGAACCTGTCATAATCACAAATAGTCTGCACTGTATCTGACCATCAGTTTATGGCCCACTGTGAGTTTTTGCACTTGATTACGATGGCGTGTTTGAATCATTGCGTGCGTTTGACTTGGAACACCTCCGAGACAAGGGTGAGCTCGCACTTAGCATGTGCTTTGATGTGCTCTATTGTGAAATTACATAGTACATGCAATATTTCATTCAATTCAATACAAATCATTTTTTTTATTTACATAAAAGGAGGCAGGCTCTTATTTATATGTGCTTGGCTTGGAAACAAAGGGATTATGGTCTTTTAAAGAGGTGTTTTATGTTTATGATTGCTGAGAAAAAATGTAGCCTTTTTAATAGGCATTTATATACGTGGGATCCATGACTCCAGTCTATTATGTATTCTTTTAAAATAAAAAGAGGGCTTCTGGGGCAAAGTGAGATTGTGGGGAAAAATGGAAGCAGGGGCACAAATGAATTCTGAAACCAACATGAAAAGTATCCTTCTATGGAAGGGGGGAAGGGGAAGGCAATGGGAGGTTGCATAAGTTTACTTTAATATATGTTGATGGTATCAACATACATGAGAATGGAGCGGGGTGTGTGTGTGTGTGTGTGTGTGTGTGTGTGTGTGTGTGTGTGTGTGTGTGTGTGCATGTGTGTATACTCATTTGAGGTGACTGCCTCAGTGTACTTCATGGGTGTGTGTGTGTGTGTGTGTGTGTGAATAATTGAATAATACACAATTGTTCAGTATTAATAGGCTATACCCCTGCTACCTGAGCAAAAAGAGGCACCTTTTAAAATAGCGATTTTCTTATACTGAATGGGGGGGGGGGAAGCAATTGTCTCTGTCCAAGCACAGCATCCCTCCAGTTGCTGTTTAGATTTTGAGCCCTTTGGGGGCAGGAAACCATCTTTATTATTATTTACATGGTCTCGTGCTAGCAAGCATGGCTTGTCGTCTTAGCTAAGCAGGGTCCGCCCTGGTTGCATATGGATGGGAGACTAGAAGTGTGAGCCCTGTGAGATATTCCCCTTAGGGGGATGGAGCCGCTCTGGGAAGAGCATCTGGTCCCAAGTTCCCTCCCTGGCAGCATCTCCTAGATAGGCTAGAGAGAGATTCCTGCCTGCAACCTCAGAGTGGCAGCTGTCAGTCTGTGTAGAAAATACTGAGCTAGATAGACCAATGGTTTGACTCAGTATATGGCCGCTTCCTATCATCTATAAGCTACTTTGTGAGCTTTAGTTGGAAAATGGTGCACTGTATAGATATTTGCATTGATTGTAATATAGAAATACATTTTAAGACAAAGCACATATACAAATAGGAAAAAAATGAATTAGATATTGGACACAGGCTTATTATTTTATTTACCATATTTTTATACTGCCTGATATGTACATCTCTAGGCAGTGTACAAAGCTCAAAACAATAATAAAAGTAAAATATTAAAATATTAAAATCCATGAAACATAATAAAACAATCACATAAAATAATCAAATTATTTAATCAAGTTATTAAAACACATTATTAAAATTAATTCTCATTAAAAGCCTGCGAGAACAGGAGAGTCTTGAGGGTCTTCCTGAAAACAAACAGAGAAGGAGATGCTCTTATTTCAGCAGGGAGCATATTCCAAAGCCCCGGGGCAGCCACAGAGAAAGCCCCATCCCAAGTTGCCAGCAGATGAGCTGGCAGCAACCGTAACCGGATCTCTCCAGAAGATCGTAACAGGCGGCAGGATTCCTGACAAAGAAGGCTCTCTCTTAAAAACCCTGAGCCCAAGCCATTATGATATCTGCAATATTCCAACAAGCATTCTCTCTGACTGTTACTCGGCTCTTATAACTAATTCCAAGTTCTTATATTAGTTCTTATAACTAATGAAAGGAACCCATTGGGTAAAAAAAAAGAAGTAGTACATTTTGACATCCTTCCCACAGTTGTTTTAACACAAATAAGCTTCTGCATTAACATCAAGTCCCAGTACTGGTGTTTCCATCTCTCTGTATCAAGGAGATGATCTTGCTTTCAGTATTTAACAATTAAAATTCTGGATTCTATTACACACCAAGTGTCTTTTGCTCAGGACAATAAGCTCTTCTTCATTGAGACATCCAAGTAACACCAACGCCACAGGGCTAAATCCCCATTTTATTATACAATCCAATATGCTTCAGCCCTTTCCCCTCCCACAAACTCTGCCCCCCCCCCCCCCCCGCAGTTTGGTTCTTTGTTGTAATTACCAACTTCATTTTTGTCTCTAATAGATGTGATTAAGTATATTTAGCACTATGTAATGGGTTTTCTGCCTGGTTGCATCCCAGCTAATAGGGAATCCCTCCGAGTACCTTCTGACAGCTGCTCTGAATCCCAGGTTGGTCTGGTCGCTAGAGACCTTCTCCTGCGAATCACTAACATAAGAGGAATTAACTCTGTTAGACTAACCAGAAAATCCAGGATGAAATTTGATTATGAATAGATCTTGAATTAACTTTGAGAGACGGGGGGATCCTCAAGTTTCTACCTCTGCTGCAGTCAAGGTTGGATTAATTATTCATTTAAGCATAATATAGAGCTAAGGATCCTGTTCATATTGTGGCTGCCGATACATTTTCAGTGTGAAAATTGGCCTCTTTGGTTCTTTGTATGCAATTCAAGGCATGGGAGCCTTTTCTTCATCACATGACAGAATACCCATGCTCCCAGAATACTCTGCAGAATGACTGTGCAGAATGGAGGTGCTATTTATAGGCCCAATTGCTGATAATACGTAGGCTTTGGAGTAACACAGAACTGTGTGTAAGGCAAAATGGACAAGTGCGATTACCATCAGAAATAACAGACTCAGTACCAAGGCTGGTGATGTTAGCAATTTGCTAACTTTCCAATCACCATTCCTATTATGAACGCTTTCCTTTTCACCCATTGCTGCCCTTTTTGCTCAAATATGTCAAGTTGTCATGACCAGGCACGGCTCGTGAACTCTCCTCTGGGGGGGCAGCGGGTGGCTTCTTTAAGGTAAGAAGCCGCCCGCCGCCGCCCCTGGAGGCGCATTCATGAGCCGCCCCTGGTCATGACCCTGGAGCCCACCGAGTGTGAGATGATGTGGAGAGTCTGGGAGAGGAGTCAAGCTGGGAGGCGTTACCAAGCCAGGTGCCTGGTGACCCTATCCCGTTATTAATCCCCACGCTGAATTAACTGTGGGAGGGGGGGCACTCAGTAGCTTTCCAGGCCCTGAGGACACAGCCTTGCCAGCGTACTCTGATTCAGAGGAATCTTCCAAGGATCTCCCAGCCGTTTAAGAGAACATCTTCTTCACCATGAGCCCCACCACCGGTTAAGATCATCTGGAGAGGTTCGTCGGCACTCCCTGTTCTGGCAGCTTTTAAAAGGCACTGAAGACACATATATTCACCCAGTCTTTTAATTTTAATTAGATTCATGGTTTTGATTTTTAATGTTGGTTTTAAATGATTTTAATGTTAATGATCATAACGTTTTAAATTATTTTGATTGTAAACTGCCCAGAGGTGCGGGTTTGGAGCGATATAAAAAGGCGTTAGCTAGCTAGCTAGCTAGCTAGCTAGCTAGATAGATAGATAGATAGATAGATAGATAGAGATGGAGGCCCACAGTGCCATTGGAGCAGGTGCCTGCAAGATTGGGCATGGCCACCTTAAGGTCAAACTGTTATCTGGAAGGAGTGGGGCCAAGCCACACTGTCTGAGTAGCAGATTACAAAACCCAGCCGTTCACCAAGGGACATGCTGGAACAACTTCTCCTTTTGTTGCACTATCCAGCCCTGTGTCTTTGTGATCCGCCCTGGCCTTGGTCCTGATTTGTTGCCCTGGGAGCTGTCCAAGGTCCGGGGCATTCTTGGTCCCTACTTCAGACGAGGAATGCCCCAGACTGTGGTAGCATCTGGAGCAGGACAAAAACCCTAACCCCACCATCTCCAAATTTAGAAGATCTTGGACAAGAGAGCTTGAAAAGACCCCTCCCTTGGACCTTGCAGAGCTGCTGCCAGTAGAGTGGCCAGTTCTGGACTCAGTCAACCAGCGGCCCATAAGGCAGCTTCACCAATGAATGTGATAACTTTTTCCACTGTCCTAACAGCTACATTAAGCGATGACTGCCCCCTATTTTCCGGATGCCAGCTTTCCGGCACATTCCAAACCCACTAATTTTTCAATCTCTGCTACAGACTTCTGGCATCCCAACTGCTTCCTATTTATCTCGTCAATGTCCTGGTTTGTCATGCCGAAAACACTGAGAACAATTAGCAGTGGGTGATGCACTGCCGCTTCGGAGTTGCTTGGCAACAGGAACAGCAGCAGCCTCTTCGCCGAGTCTCCGGAAGGGGGATACAGAGACAGGAAGATGAAATTAACCCAGTTTCTGTGTATTAGACTTTGTTAGGGAGTGATCAGGGCTGCCAAGATCTTCCAAGAGTAGGGAAAGCCTTCTGTAAACCCAGGCCCGGAGAAGCATTTAGCTTTCTCTAGCTGGAAAAGCACATAAGTGAGGAGAGCAACATTCGCTGAGCTAATCTGAGATTAGCAGATCTTTTTCAAAGTGAAACAGACCTACTGTATTCCAAAAGCATGTGTCTGTTTGCCCTAATGAGTATAAAATGAATCGGAAGGCCAAGAATCTATTGCACAGAACTCTTCAAATTCCCTGCAATCAAAAGAGCCAGCATGGTATAGTGGTTAGAGTGTTGGACTAGGACCGGGGACGGAGAGACCCGAGTTCAAATCCCCATTCAGCCATGAGACTTGCTGGGTGACTCTGGGCCAGTCACTTCTCTCTCAGCCTAACCTACTTCACAGGGTTGTAGTGAGGAGAAACTTAAGTATGTAGTACACCGCTCTGGGTCCTTGGAGGAAGAGCGGGATATAAAATGTAAATAATAATAATAACGATATTGATAATAAAATTCAGCCATCCCAGGTCCTTGGAAAGGACTCGATGTCTGGATAAAATAAACCAGTCAATAACACCTGTCTGTGTAAATTAATCATCATCATCATCATCATCATCATCATCATCCATCATCATCATCTCTCTTTGTCATCGGATTCATCATAATTCTGGGCACAGGTCTCTTTCATGTCCAGCCATCATCCCGGTCCTAAATGCTATTTTTACCCCTGCTGATTGGCTCCAGTTTGCTTGTAGTACATGCAATCTACTTAGCAGTTTTAGGATAAGGGATGGGAAACTCAGTTCATGTCCCCACAGCTGCATGTCTTCAGTGGAGTTACTATCCTTCAGTTTAACCTCCCTCAAAAGTCCTAGTCTGAGCTGCATGGAGAAAGGGCTGGTTATAAGGAAATCTGGCTCAAAGGTAGAGCATCTGCTTTGCGTGCAGAGGTCCCTGACACCTCTTGCCAGGGCTGGGAAAGCTCCCTGTCTGAAAATCTATAAAGAGCTGCTGCCAGTCAGTGTAGACCAGGAGCTGGAGGGCCAACAAAAGCTGGAAGGCGGTATAGACAATGTGGACCTAGATCAAGGCTTCACAGCTTGAGCCCTCCTGCAGATATTGGGCTACAGCTCACAACACTATAGGGCACTGCAGCCAGGGATGATGGGAGTTGTAGTCCAACAGCAGCTGGAGTGCTGAAGTTGTGCAGCCCTAACCTAGATCTCAGTAGAAGGTCAGCTTCATATATTCAAATATATAACAAGCAAATCAACAGGGGCTTTCTTGCTTGAGATGGGAAATGGAATGTACAAAAGGGAATCCCCATACATTCACAGACATTTGGAGCTCTTCCATGCATTCAGTGAGTATGCCTAGTGACGGTGAGGGACCGTGCCAATGCAGAGAAAGGTTCTTCCTTCACTCTACATGCATTCCTTGGGGCTATTCCCACGATCAGGCAAAATTGGGCTAGGGGAGCCTAAACCGATTTTGCCTGATCGTGGGAGCCACCAGAGCAAGCGCTCCGCAAACCCGATTTTTTTTATTGTGAGTATGGTCACGGTGTGGCTCCACACCGTGGTTACTCACAAGTAGACCCCTGGAGGGGAGATGAAAAGCCACCTCCTGGCTTGGGGGTCTCCCCAGTATGCCCTGCGCACTCACGCAGGCCATACTGGAGCTTCCGGGGGCTGCGCGGCCCGCAAGCTCCCCAGCCTCTGCCAGCTCCGTCACAGAGCCGGCAATTGTGTGGGCGGCCGATCTGGCCACCCAGGGCTCCCGCTCGCTCGTGTGTGGGGAGACTCAGCTTCACAGACTGGGTCTCACTGACCGTGAGACCCGGCTCCTTGACACATTACAGATGTGCAATGGAACCCATGTATGGGGTCACGCAGTTTCCCCCATGAACAGTATTTTCATTGAACCTGCAGAGGTCCCCAGTATCTGAATAGGGCTTAAGTCCCATAGATTTCAATGGAAATGACTTGGGTGAGTGACAGCAGCCCCCCAATCCGATTCTGCAAACACCTACGTGGTTTTCACAGGCGCTAACAGGGAGGACACTTGCAATCTTTGTGGCACCTATCAAAGTCTGCAAAAAGGATTGGCACTGGAGTTTCAAAACAATGGAATTTGGAGCGAATTTCCAGGTTTCTCCTAGAGTTGAATGTTTGAGAATGTTATGGGGAAGCTGAGCAAAATTCCATAGGACAAGTGAAATTTCTCAGAGGGTTCTGCAGATCCCACTTGAGATCATGGCACGATGATATCGTGTACTTGAGATCATTCAGCTGTAAATATCTCCAAAACCACTTTAGCAAAGTGCAAGGATTTGGTATAACATTGTACATCCCTCGTTCCAAAACCTTTGAAAATCAGCCAGGTTAAGAGTCTTTCCGCAGAGCTAAATATCGGCCTGCGTTACACAATTCAGTGCAAAAACCTTAGTCTCTGAGAAGCCAGGCATGTAAGATGAAGCCCAGAAGAAGTTGATCGAGATATATATTCAACTTTGCAAAGAGAGCTCTTATCTCCAGTAGCCAGCAACGCGCTGGGTTTTTCCGAAGTGCAAAGGATCATTACTTCTCGCCAGTGCTGCTTTGCAATTAGCATTGAAGCCCCAAGATAAGGTGTGGGATATATACGGAATTAAGCACAGATAATGTAAATGCTAACAAAGGAAGTTAATCCCCTCGACTTTGTTTTTTGCTTGTTTACGTTGATTGGGATCTTGACATTTAAAAAGAAGGGGAGGGAGAAATCAAGTTGCATTTCAATAAGGGTTTGTTTTCTTACAACACTGATTTTTTTTTTTAAGGCAGAAATGAAAAAGTATATCTCTTTATACTCTAAACGCGTCCCTCCTTCTATTTCCCCACTAAGGTCTATGGATGTTGAAAAAATGGAATCTGTAATGGAAGCGTCCTTTGTCTATGTGGAAGTTTGTTGATTCATATTTGTAGGAAGGTCAAATTGATAGACAACACCTAACTGTCTAGATAATGACTTGATCAAACTAATTTCTATAGACCAGGTTGTACAATGAATTACTCCTCTCCTGGATTGGATGGGTTTTGACCTTTCTGCCCCAGGTATTATTGCTGATCACTATCGCCAAATGGTTAGCACCAAGCTCTCCATCCCATTATTTTAGTTTAGATTTCTTTTTTCTTCCTTTTTTTGAATTGGCTGGATTTAAGCAAATGCCTTTTCTACACCAATCACCACCACAGCAGTGGGGGAAATAGATGTTTGCCTTACAGATACATTTTTACCCTGATTCAAGGTTATTTTTAAAACTTAAAAGCTCTACATTCCCATCAGTACACCTTCATGCAGATTGCTACAATTTGATTTCTTCAGAGATTTTCAAGGAAGACATATGCAATTTTGGTGGGGAGCAATGAGTTGGGGGTCCCCCCGATGGGGAAAAAGATAATTGGTGCATTGCTTGCATTTTTTAAAAAAGGCCCCATAAGAATCGTAGAAATGAGGCTGCAGAAAAGATGCCAGTGGTATCTATATCACATATTGCTTGTCCTTTAGATCTATGTCTTTTGCTTATGGAATCAACCCAAGCTGGAGAGATAAACTAATATTTTGTATAAGCTGAGCCAGACAATACACATGATAAAGATGTTTCATCTTCTTATGCATGCAGGAAAATATGAAAAATCGTAGTTTACACACATTTTCTGCCTTCCTGGGTAAAATTGGGCCCCTCAATTGCCCTGGGCCAATGCGGGCGGCATTAAGGAAGCCGGATTTACCTAGCAGCCGAGAGAAAAATGATCAGAATATTAGCTTGATCTAGGCAGCATTAAGGAGCCATTGCATTGCCAGCCAATTTTATGCAATCTCAATATGAAAACAGAGCAATTTTCGCCTCGTATCGGGTTATGATCGGCAATTACAGTTGCATAATTCACCTCATCGTCTCTTTTCAGGCCCTTTATTTTTCCTCTTGGTGACATTCCTGAAGAAGTGCTTGATGAAAATGTCATATATCATCCTGGCTTTAGAACTCGTAAGAGGGTAATCTACTATGCTGTGCCAGGCCTATATTCATCACAGGAAATTTTTTTTGTATTTTTTTTTTTTAAACTCGGAAGAGGTCATGACACTCATAATTTCCTTTTTGATATTGTCCTCACTTGATATGACAAGGGGCCGTAAAAGCTCCATTGTACGCCGCGGTTAAGAGCTGCTCCAGTGGGGCTGATCGCTAGCAATAACACGGCATTACTGGGGGGATTCGACAGTCGTTGGCCGTTTCGAAGATAATTAGATTTGATGTCAACATTTCTTTATCACCTGCATCCTTTTGTGCATCTGCGTGTCAAGTTGTTATTTCCGGATTTATTAGCACCCTCAGAGCTACTATCTATCTGTCAGCTTGCGTGATGTTTGTGTTGACAGTTGTAAAGTTAATTACTACTACTAATGAGCAGCGGGCTTTTGGTGGACATGGCATTTTGGGCATTTAAAGCGATAATTAGATTCCTGCTTCCCCCCAGCCCCAATGCACAGCAACTGCTGGAGAAAGTAATTCTCTTTTTTAAAGTATTAACAAAAACACTAAGTAAAATACCAACAACCAAACAACCTAAAACACAAGCCTGTTTTTTTTTCCATCTTGACGGTGATTCTGCCATTATCTTATCTTTTTTATTCAAATACTCAGCTCTGTTTATTTTTAACCTGGCCTTCCTCCATTTGCTTCAGTAACATCCATCTTCCTGACCTGGAGAGTAAGAGAGATTTCCCATCCCCCACTCCTTCCATCCAACACTCCACTGCAGACACAGAAGCTATTTTGAAGGCACCGATTTACATGTATTTGCTCGTCACCAAAGAAGCCCAGAATTTGCCCCAGGGAAGCAGAACTCCACAACCAATACAAAGGATGCTCCGTGCATCAATGTGCATTGGCCGGAATCCCAGATACCCCCAGATGTATCTCTAGAGTTCCTCCCAGTTTTCTCTTCCTGATACATAGATGCGGGCAATGTTCACCAGAATTGGGCCTGGGAGCTAACTTTGGAGGTGCCATAATGCTCTTCTCAAGGGATAGACAATATAAGCCCCTGAATTCTTCTCTGGCTCAGGTTAAATCTCCCTCTTGGAGACGATGGAGACACTGATGTCTCCATCAGTTTCAGTAGAAGGATAGCAAGAGGCTGCAGCCCAAAAAATACCTGACAACTCACCACCAAAGGTCCTTCAGGAAGGGGACACATTCCACCAGCAAGGCCTTTCCTCATCTTTGAAGCTGTCATGACCCCTGGTTCCAAATAACAGCTTCAGGGGTGGGTGTTGTTGATCGGGGGGGGAAACTTCATTTATTTCCAAGTCAGTCCAAAGAGAAACTCAATGGATCACTACTATATATGCTCTCCAACTGTTCCTGTTTACCAGGGGAAATCCCAATTTCAGGGTACCTCTTCCTATTCAATTGCTGTTCTTATTTTGACCATTTTAGGAATGCCTTCTTAAACATGCTGTCAGTGTCACACAACCACACGCCTGCTTGTGGTTGCACAACAGTTGTGCAAGGCACTATAGTGCACTTTTTCAAATCCCTCTTTTTTAATCACAACTTTTTAAGATTGTGAGCCCTTTGGGGACAGGCAGCAATCTTATTTATGTAATATTTATTTTTCTATGTAAACCGCTTTGAGAACTTGGGTTGAAGAGCTGTACAGGTTGAGTATCCCTTATCCGAACTGCTTGGGACCAGAAGTGTTCCATATTTTGGACTTTTCCAGATTTTGGAATATTTGCACACTGTAATGAGATATCTTGGGCATGGGATCTAAGTCTAAACACGAAAAGTTACTGTACACTGTAATTTATTTTTTTAGGTTTTATTTAAAGTATAAAAACAAATAAGTATTGAATAATTAAATAAGCTTTATTTAAAGTATAAAAACAAATAAACATTGAATTTACGATAACTACAGGTAGCTGTAAATGTAATGAAAAATGAGAAAATTTTCAACGCAATAATGTTGCTGGTCATGTTAGACTCAAACATGGCATTTTAGGTGTGGGAGATGAAATTTAGATTTCATATGAAAATAATGTTTTGCACTTACTAAAAAAAGCTTGATCTCTGCCTCCCTCCCTCATTCCCCTCTACTCCTTTCCCTTCCCATCCTTGATTTACACTTCGGTGGCAGCAGCTACTGCTCCAGCTGCCGGGCTTGTTCTCCCCTTCTCGCCTTCGTCTCTAGCGCCAAAGCGAGTGAGTGAGCTGAGGCGTTTTGTTTTTTGTTTTGTTACGAGGCGCTAGCCGCAACAAGTCAGTGCTGCGGGTGCACGACGTGGTAGTTTCCTGATTTTGGAGCATTCTGGATTTTGGATGTCTGGATTAAGGATACTCAACCTGTATATAAATAATAATGATTCCTCCTCCTCCTCCCCCACATGCTCCTCTTCCTCCTCATGCTCCTCCTCCTCCTCATGCTCCTCCTCCGCTGCTGCTTCTTCTCCTTCTCCCTCTCCTTCACCATCCTCTCACACTAGTGCCAGGATAGGCAACCCGGGCTTTCCTGCTGTTGTTGAACTGAAACTCCCATCACCCCCAACCACAACATATTGTGGTTGAGGGATGATGAGAGGTGTAGTTCAACAACCGCTGAAGAGCCCAGGTCGCCTACCCCTTTGTTAATGCAATGTTGCTTGTTCTGTATGCTAGATCTCGGCCACTGAAAACTTAAACATTTATCCTGTTATTTCAGCGGACCTTTTCCTCTCCTTGTTAAATGATTCTGTGCACCACTCCCTTGCCATACTGATTCTCATCATTTACTCCCCCCCCCTCCATTTTTCTGTACAGTTGTCTATCTTGGGCATAAATCACATGCAAAAAAGGGGGGGAGAAGACGACTCTGGCACAGAGAAATTCCGTGCCTGTTATTGAAGTGATGAGAGAACCATTTTCATCTCTTGTTTGAAGTATTGAGATTTATTGAGTCTTGCTGGGCTGAAGCCAAAGCAGCAGAGGCCGCTAAACACACTCCCACATACATTTATTCTTATTGCATTGAGCTACTCCGACTGAGCCCCTCCAGTCCCTGGGGAATCTCTTCCCAGCTTAGGTGGGGCGCGGGAAGGTTGGCGTTATTAGTTTATATTAGATAAGGAAAGAATGCTCACAGAAGCATCTGGTGATTTCTCTTTTTTCCCCTCCTAGTTCCGTTTAGCAGCAATGACAGAATGTCATCGTGAAATGACTTCCAGAGTCATTTCTCCTCCTCCCCCTGCCCTGGTTCTGTGGCCTTGTCCCTCGAGGGCACTTCCATTGTATCCTTATATTAATTCTGCTAACTTTCAGACCTCATTGCTGACAATAGGCCCTGTGGCTTTCTTCGGCTATTACATTAAATTTCCTATCAAACCATGTCAGCGTCTGAGGTCAGAGATTCCATGAGAAGCCTTAGATATTTTGCCTCTTTGAGTTCATGGGCAGGTGTTGGTCTAAATTGCTTGTCGATTTGTTCGGGGTGTTTTATTCCAGAATTTTTAATACAAAACCAAGGGAGAAAGAGGGAGGGAGAACCATCAGGAGAGCTGGTCTTGTGGTAGCAGGCATGACTTGTCCCCTTTTGCTAAGCTGGGCCTGCCCTGGTTTGCATTTGGATGGGTGATGACATGTGACCAGTGTCTGCCACAAGATAGTCCCCTTAGGGGATGGGGCTGTTGCTCAATGGCAGAACATCTGCTTTGCATGCAGAACGTCCCAGGTTCATGCCAGGCAGGGCTGTGAGATGCAACCAGGGCAGACCCTGGTTAGCTAAGGGGACAAGTCATGCTTGCTACCACAAGACCCATGGGGCACAGGCCCCCAGTGAATGGCCCAGAGCCCTGAATCTCATCATCCCCACCATGACCTCTTCCAGAGAGCAAGTGCAGCAAGGGAGGCACCTGCATAGAGCAGAGGAGAGAGCTCCTGGCCTCACCCAGCTCTGTGCTGCTTCCACCTCCATAAGAGCTCCGTTATAATATTAGAGAGTTTAAAACAACATGTGTAATTATCCTTGATCAAGTTTGATTAAGTTTGTTTATCAAAAGGAGAGCTGGCCCGGATCTTTCAAGGACCTACTGATGCCCCTGACTGTACAGGTAGACCTCATTAGCTGTGGTGGTTCTGTTCCTGCAAATTAGCATAGGCAATGGAACCATGGATAAAGAATCATTGAATCTATGGGAACATGGGAGTTAGGTTTCCAGACTCAACTACCGCCACCCCAAAAATTGCCCCCAACTCGTGAGAACGGCCTAAATTAAATGTCCTCCCATGCTCCACAGGTCTCCTGGCATCCAGCAATGCCCCACAAATTCCCCACAAAAGTCCCAAATGGTCCCCTAAAATCACTGAATTTTTTCCGTGTGTGTGTGTGTGTGTGTGGCCAAAATGAGCCACAAAATGGCAACCGCGGATGAAATGGCAGCCGGAAATTACCTCTGCAGTAAGTAGCAGAACAGTTGAACCTCCGTGGTCATTTCTGGCTTTCTAGGGACCACGGTTAGGGACCACGGCATGGTTTTTAACCCTTTTGTATCTACAAATAAAGAGGTCGGGTGTCTTATTTGACACCTGCAGATACGCAAATAGCAGTTCCGCATATAACGAGGCTCGCCTGTATGTGCGTATGCTGTACACAGATCGCACATACGTAGAACATAACCTGTGAACAGAAAAGAACAACTGGCTTGTCCATCCCATTTGCTCCAAGAGCTTGAAAGTGGAGCTGTTTGGATTTAATTTGAATTCTCTCTTTGGGCTTTCCGCCTGTGGCAGTGGTAAGACCAGAGGCGGGTGTACTGTGTGTGAAGGGGGAAAGGAGCAGCCCAGCTCTGCCTCTGTTTCGGTACTACCTGCTTGCATCCATCTGGAGAGAGAATCGTTTGTGACACTCTGGGGACAGTTTTGTCACCCTGACAGTAATGCTGTTATGCACCAACTTGACACAGCAGATGAATCCATAAAGACAGATAAGTAACTGTGAAAGTGGCTTGGGATAAACTGGAGTGCTACCACTCACCTGCAAGTGACAAATAGATAGTCGTGAAGGATTGAAAATCCAGCCCAACACAGAGATATGTCAGTCTGAGGCTAAAATACTGTGCCGGTACATGAAGGCGGGAGCTCTAAGGCCCCGGGCGCCGGCGGGAAAAGGTTAACTTCAATGTATACTGTGGCTTTATTATTTTTGTTGGTAGCTACTGAGATTTATTTACGGGGCCTGTATGTGAGAGTGTGCTTCTGTGTGATGTAAAATAAATAAACTGTGTCTGTGAGCACACCAGGAAAATCCTGGGACTAGCTATTGATCCCGATTGGATTTGTTTTAAATTTATTGGTTTATTTCCAGGATTTGTATGCTGCCCTTCAACGGTGGTTTCAACAGTGGTTCCCAAAACGGTGGTTCTCATGAACTACAAGACCTTGAGGCTGTTCACACAAGCAGCCCTAGGTGGGTAGGGCTGCTTGTGTGAAGTGCCAGGATCAAGGCCAATTCTAGTAGCCTGGGGTCTGTCCCCCCGCAGCCCGACGCAGGCCTTCTCCCTGGGTTCCTGGTTATGTGTCTGCTCGGCCGCAGGCTGGGGACCTAGAGTGCCCGGCTTGCGGGAAAATCCCCCAAAGCATGGTGGTGGCGCTCCACATGCAATGCATTGAATCTGGACTGCGTTCACCTGGCCTCCAGAACACCACACTACCTGGGGCAACGTAGCTCACGCATCCCACAAAAGAAGGAACATAGGAAGCTGCCATATACTGAATCAGACCATTGCTCTATCTAGCTCAGTATTGTCTTCACAGACTGGCAGCGGCTTCTCCAAGGTTGCAGGCAGGAGTCTCTCTCAGCCCTATCTTGGAGATGCTGCCAGGGAGGGAACTTGAAACCTTCTGCTCTTCCCAGAGTGGCTCCATCCCCTAAAAGGGGAATATCTTCCATAGCTCACACTTCTAGTCTCCTATTCATATGCAACCAGGGCGGACCCTGCTTAGCTAAGGGGACAAGTCATGCTTGCTACCACAAGACCAGCTCTCCTTGCCTAAGGAAGATAATCTGGGGGAAAGGTAGGTTTGACTCTGCCTTCCCCCTGCCCCACATAAAGGACATGTGAACGACCTTAATAAGTAGCGGAACAGTTGAACCAGCAGATAAAAGCCATTAAAACTGGGTGGAAGTTGGACCGGAGCTCAGTGGTAGAACATCTACTTTGCATTCAGACGGTCCCAGGTGAGCTAGGGGTCATCTGGTAGGATGGGGCCTTCTCCGTGATAATACCCACCCTGTAGAACTCTCTCTCACTGGATATTTGTCTGACCCCATCTCTTATTACATCCTGGCTTACAGACTGGCCTTTCTCATCTGGAACATATTAAGCTGCTTTGTACTGAGTCAGACCACTGGTCCATCTAGTTCAGGATTGTCTGCACTGACTGGCAGCAGCTCTCCAAGGTTTTAGACTGGAGTCTTTCCCAGTCTTATTTGGAGGTGCTGCCAGGGATTGAACCTGGGACCTTCTGCACGCAAAGCAGGTTTTCGTCCGCTGAGTGAAAGCCTCACCTGCTTTGATCTCTTTTTGCTATGATTTTATGGTGGTTTCATGCAGTCTCTTAAATGTTTTGTCCACATTATCTGGCCTTCTATAGGTGCTGCAATTATGGGTATTATATTTTATTGTTTTAGATTATGCAAGGACCCCACTTTGCATTCATGGAGAAAAATTATTTAAATGCATATGGGAATCCTCATAGAAAAATTGTTTAAATGAATGAATGAATAAATAAATTTGGGAGCCGGTACCCAAGTCCCAGGGCCATTTAGGGTTTTGAAAGTCAGCAATTTCACTTTGATATTTTCCTAGAAATGGACCAAGAGGCATCATAACTCTTTGCGCATATCCCTCCTTTTCATGTCCAAAACATAAGCATTTAGATGGCGTACATTCAGAACCAAATATGAACCATGATAAAATGACATTAATCTAAACCACAAACTTACCATATCTTTTTTAAAAAATGAGGTATTTCCTTCAGACCAATAGAGGTCCCCATTTGCAAGTCTAATAAAAACAGCTAACAATTGTTAAGTGAAAGGATGGGGAAATGAATTATCTTTGGAGCTGCAGATGCTTGGACCTAGCTGATGAACTCAGAGTTTCATGTTTCCCCCTTTGTTAATTTGACTTTTGTTTTTGAGGGTTTATTAGGGATTTGAGAAATCAGGCGATTTCCTTAGTGATTTCAAGAACTAGAATTCGTAGTTCATTGATTGATGCTGAAGTTAATGATTAAGTTAATGTTGAACGCTGGGATAATGTTTATTGTTTGTGTTGTTTTGTTTTGGCCATTGGCCGTAAATAAAGTATCTGCCTTCGAGAACTTTTAAAAGCTGCTCCATGACAGGTGTATCAAACGATCAGATGGTGTTACGAAATAGGTTAGTCTAATTTATAGTCAACTCGTAGTTATTAGCCATGAAACCTAAATAAAACTTCCATATTCAGAGGCAGTATATCTCTCATTACCTATTGTTGGCAACAATCAAGATGGAAAGGCTGTTATATTCATGGTTGGGTTGGGTTGGCTAGGCCTGGCCAGTGCTTGGATAGGTGACTGCCCGGAAACCCTGTGAGGTCATTCACACCTCACAGAATCAAAAACGTGTTCTACCTGGGTTTAGGTGCTGTGTATGCTCCCAATTTTCAGTTGTGGGGAAGCAAGGTAAGAGGGAAACCTGGGTAGAAATGATTGTGTGAAAGCAAGGTAGGAGGAAACGCTACCCAGGTTTTCCTCCTACCTTTCTTCCACACAATCACTTCTACCCAGGTTTCCCTCCTACCTTGCTTCCACACAACTGAAAATTGGGAACATACACAGCTCCTAAACCCAGGCAGAACACGTTTTTGATTGTGTGAATGACCTCACAGGGTTTCCGGGCAGTTACCCATCCAAGCACTGGCCAGGCCTAGCCAACCCAACCCAACCATGAATATAACAGCCCTTCCATCTTAGGAGCTGTGTGTGCTCCCAATTTTCAGTTGTGTGGAAGCAAGCTGGGAGCCTCACCTTAGCCCGTTTTTTCATGCCCATGTGAATGGCCTCAGTTTTTGATTGTGTGAATGACCTCATTGTGTGCTTCCTTGAATTCTGTGATAGAACAAAGGTAGGATATAAATGAAACAAATAAAACAGAGTCATTCCCTCCCCCAAACTAATAGAGGTCCCCACTTGTAAATCTAAATTAAACAGCTGATGATTGAACAAAGCAGGGAACCCTTGATGCCTCGTGGCTACACTTTGCAGACAAGCACAGTTCTGGTCTCAGATTGTGGAAAAGAATCCTACCAAGTTCCATTGCATCCCTAGAGCAGAAAGGTTTGCCCTTTTGCACTCCCATGAATGCTTCTTGACAATTCCATAGCATCGCGAGATATGAAGGTCCCCATACAGCCATCGCAACTAATAGCCAAAGATAAATAAACACATGGAAGAGAAATCAAATAACCCTTCGAGTCAATGGATGCCACGACATTTTGTGGCTGTGAGTGCTTTCTTCTGTCTCTTCTGAATTTGATGCTCAACAATTCCTTTGGATGACGCAAATTCTACCATATTGATTTGATTTGATTTATTTGATTTCTATACTGCCCTTCCAAAAATAGCTCAGGGCATTTTACACAGAGAAATAAATAAATAAGATGGTTCCCTGACCCAAAAGGGCTCACAGTCTAAAAAGAAACATAAGATAGACACCAGCAAGAGTCACTGGAGGTACTGTGATGAGGGTGGATAGGGCCAATTACTCTCCCCCTGCTAAATAAAGAGAATTACCACATTAAAAGGTGCCTCTTTGCTAAGTTAGCAGGGGTAACATATGAGATAAGAGAATTTATAGAGAGAGAGAGATGTATACATCTCCTACATGCCATGTGCAGTTAAGAACATAAGAACAGCCCTACTGGATCAGGTCTGAGACTTATCTAGTCCGGTATCCTGTTCCCTACAGTAGGCCACCAGATGTTGCTGGTAACCCTACAGTCAAGCAATAAAGGTACTCCCTTCTCTCCTGCTGTTGCTCCCCTGCAATTGGTATTTAGAGGCCTCAGAGCCTGGAGGCCTCATCTTTGGCTTGATGGCTATAGGCTTCCTATAGCCATCAAGACTAGTAACTACTGATAAACCTGTCCTCCATAAATTTGTCTGAGCCCCCTTTGAAGCCATCCAAGCTGGTGGCCATCACCACATCCCACAGCAGAGAATTCCATAGATTAATCATGCGGTGTGTGAAGAAGGACTTCCTTTTGTCAATCCTAAATCTCCTGGTCATACGTTTCATCACTTGTATAAATCTTTACCATGTTCCTCCTTCACCATCTTTTTTCTACACGAAAAAGCCCCCCAACTGTATTTCTTTTCTTTAGAACAATTATTTATTTCCTGCTTTTCAGTAAGAAGTTTTCAGTTTTGCTTTAGCCTTCCTACGTGGGAAAGGTGTTCTGACCGCTTGATCATGTTGGTTACCCATTTCTGATGCTGATCTATTAACAACCCCTGATAACTGGGCAAAGAGGCACCTTTTAAGGGTTGACCCTAATATTTATCAGGGGAATTGCAAAAGGCCATATATAGCCATAGCACAACATCTTTCCAGTGTCTGTTGCTAGTGTTTGCTTTGTATTTCTTTTTAGATTGGGGGCCCAATGGAGACAGGGAGCCATCATATTCTGTTTTTTTAAAATATGTAAACTTGTTGAAAAGTGTTGTGTAAATATGTCTGCTGCTACTACTACTACCAATAATATTGGTTCACAGATCACATAACTTGTTGTATAAGAATCCATTGTGGATTTTCATGGTTTACAGAGCAGGGGTATCCTAGAATCTGAATTTGGGATGGGGAGATTGAGTACAGAATACAACCCCCAATGCCCTACACATGAGTTAGGACTGGGACTGTCCTTTGTGCACACAGAATCTGGAAGACACAAGAATGTAACCAAGTCACCATGTACTCGGAAAGGTCAAACCTCCAATTACCGACACTGCGGAACAGAAATAACACACAAAGGTCAAAATCGTATTTCTTTTTCCCTTCGTTAATTATGCTGGGCCATCCATAGATGTCCCTTGTCTCCAGACTGGAAAACGTATGGTAAGTATCCTTTCCGCGACGTTCAGATACATATTTTGCAATCCGCCCGGGAGACGTGGCACTTCTTTTCTTTTTTTTAATGGAGTTTTCCAAACTTCTACTTTGCATTTTCCTTGCTAATTCGTTTCAAGCACACTGCATTTTATTGGCTTTATCTCCTAATTCTTTTGATTAAAACACAAGCAAAACCCAACCGACTTGAACAGGTTGAATGCCACATCTGTGCCGAAGATAGCAACGCACTTATTTATGGCTCTGAGAAACGGAATCCAAATTAAGGTTGCGATTGCCGTCGAGTGGATAAGCGCCCATTATGAATTATCCTTAATTATAGCGATTTCCTAAACTAATAAACCTGCTAAATCTTTATTGCAAAGGTTAGTTTACGCGGCACATATAAAACCCGCATGTGCTACGCATCAACCCACCAGCTGCCTGACGGTGTGTTGCTATTGCTCTGAGTGTTCCCATAAATTTTATGTTGGTTATATTACGACTCAGTCCATATCACTACCCACAGATGCCAGCAGACGTAAAAATTGCTCTCCTGCGAGCCTGAATATCCCTGGAAGCTAGTTGTGGCTAATGTTCCATGTAGTATTTGTACGTGAAAGCAGCAGATTGAAGAGTTATTTACAGATGAATATTTCAATCCAAGTTAGTGCGCAGTGGCCTACTTAGCCAGCTTTTCTGCTTTATTTGTATGCTAAATAATTCACCAAAGCTCCTTGTTTACTTTCAATAGTTCTTTTGGCACAATGCAAACAGGGGAGTCAACTTCAGGTGTTCAAAAGGCTAAGCAGCTCCTGCTTGCTTTTAAATGCAGGTCAGAGTCGCAAAGAAGGATCCCAAGACGATGCGTCCCCTGCATTTTTATGATTATTTATTCAGTTCCACGGCCCTCTCTTTATTTAGCTTGCCACATACAGTATGATTCTGCGCTGGTTTATCTTCATAATAACCCTGCTAGTTCAACTCAGCTTCAACCATCCTGCAGATGTTGGACCACAATTCCCACAATCCCTGACTATTGGCCACAGTGGCTGAGGATGATGGGAAAATCGGGGGGCGGAGTTGTGCAGAGTTAGGGCATGGAGAGCCCAAGCTGTGGCCAGAGCGTGTTAGGGTGCTGTGGCACTGGCAAACTGCCGGAAATAAAGGATAATGAAATTATGGCATTTGGAAGCCCATAGATGAGGTTCACTGCTGTGGTTATGAATTATCTGCTGTTCTTCCTTAAATGTTAAAAAAAAAAGTGTTAAAAATCTCCTGCTTGCCCATTCCTTTTGTGGGTTGGGTGGTAGGTAGTGCCCATCATGCCCTACCAACCAACAGACATTGGTGTCTCTTGGAGCTGCCCATGGGGAACAATGGGGTGTTTTGTGTTTCCCCATTGTTCCTTATGGTCGAAACACTTGGAACGTTTCGAATTTTGTTCCACCAGAACAACCGAGTCGTCTGCTGTTTTGATGAAACACTTTGGCCATATGCGTTTTGTTCCGAGCTCGAAACCAAATGCCAAATCCGTTTTGTGCACATCCCTATTGGTAAGCCTGAAATTTTAATTCTGAAAACAAGGGACATGGTGTATCTTAGTGGCAGAGCATCTGTTTTGCATGCAGAAGGTCCCAAGTTCAATCCCCAGGCAGCATCTCCAGGTAGGGCTGGGAAAAACCCATATCTGAAACCTCAGAGAGCTGCTGCCGGTCAGTGTAGACCAGGGCTGCACCATGTCGGCTCTCTAGCTGTTTTTGGACTACAGCTCTGGACTCTGGAATGCACTCCCTGCTGAAATCAGTGCCTTCCTTCTAACAGGAATTCCCAGATATTGTGGACTACAACTCCCATAATCCCTAGCCAAAGACCATTGCAGCTGTGGATACTGGGAGTTGTAGTAAATGACATATGGGAATATCTGTTAGGGATTCTTAGGGATTATGGGAACTGTAGTCCAGCATCTGCAAGGGGGCTGAAATTGTGCAGTCCTCCACGAGATTATCTTTTTTTATGACTGTGAGCTCTTTGGGGATAGAGAGCCATTTTATTTATTGCTATCTCTGTGAACTGCTTTGGAAACTTTTTGTTGAAAAGCGGTATATAAATATCTGTATGGACCAAGGGTCTGACTCAGTATAAGGCAGCTTCCTATGTTTGTGTGTGCGTGCAGAGGTGCTCTTACCCCTGGACTTCCGGGTCGAAGTCCAGGGCCTCCACACACCCTGCCCCCCCCCCCAATCCTCTTTAGTCTGTCCCGGACGGTGTGGTCCCTGCACCACGGAGTGTGACCTCGTGACCGCTGAGCATGCTTTCAAGACAAAGGTGGGGGAGTGAGGAAAGAAATAAGTGGGGTGGAAATATGTTAAGTTGCATGTTGAAATGTTTCTGCTAATGCATATTTGCATAAACACACCTATTTTATATTCTTACATTCTTGTGAATTCTGCTGCTGTCTGTGCCCTCAAGAACCCACCTGTTAAAAATACTGCATGTGTCACAATGTATGGTGTGTGTGTGTGTGTGTGTGTGTGTGTGTGTGTGTAGGAGGATGGTACTTAACTTGCGGGGGCAGGGGTGCCTCCAAAGGCCTTTAAGTCCAAGCTCCAAAACTACCTAGGTGCACCTCTGTGTGTGTATACAGAAATATTTGGAATGCAATGTCTCCAGCTAGCTAAGCAAACCTTTTAGATCCCTCTAATTGGACTGCTGTGTCGATTTCTCTCTACTTTGTCAGCCTGAATCTAAGCGACCTTAGATTCAAAAGCTACGGAAGAGCTGCTTTTTGCACAGAACCATCTCAACTGCACAGAGTTCATTCTCAGTGCTAACTTTTTTTTTTTGGTTTTATGACATTGATTTTCATCATTATTATTGCTCACCATAAGAATTGCTCTATTGATATGTACTCAAATTCTTATTGTACAGGAGCTGTAGACAACTCCGTTACAGCTATTGATGGATGTCTTTCGTGCCTTATCTCTGCCGTCAGCCAATTCCACCCAAATATTATTCAGATGCTGCTTGTGTTTCTTGCTATCAATCTTGTACTGCATCCATCACACACTTTATTATATATTTTATTTATTTGATTTATATACCGCCCTTCCAAAATGGCTCAGGACAGTTACTTTCCAGGTACATAGTCCATGTACTGAATCTGTCTAGGGCACTGGCCCCGAACAGATGGGTCAGGACCCACAAATGACTTTCATCCCAGCCTGAGGTAGGCTGAGCCCGTTGGTGATACCAACATGTTTTGGGGGTAGGGTTTTCTCTCTCTTTTGTTTTAAAGGAAGGAAGGAAATGCAAGTAGATTCTGTGTCTGCATTCACACGTAACATAGAACCATGGCCTCAATGGACCCGCGGTTCTGCTTCCCCCTCCCCCCACTCTCCTGTCCGCATTCAGACGACAGGGAGAGCATCCTCTCTGCAGTCAGCAAGACTGCAGAGAAGAGGGGTAACAGGCTGTGCAGGCTTCCATGAAGGACAGCCTGCACAGCCAATCACTCCAGAGTTGAGCTTCCTCCCTCAACTCCAGTTCCAGGGCCACCAGCCTGCGATTCCGATTTTGGACGAAACGCAGGCTGCGTTCAACCTCGGGTTGTGGTGACGAAACCCACTACAACTCAAGGGTTCAGATTGGAGTTCCAAATCTGAACCTCGATTTCGTCCCCGTGCCAAACCGTATTTCCCTGCATTCTGACATTAATGCCAGTGGAACCTCTGGCACATTCAACTGTGGTTCCGTGTTCCGTGCAAATGTGGCCATTATCTCAACCTTCACACTATATGGGTGAGTGAATATAAGTAGAGGAGAGGGCAGGAGTGTGACCTTGACCTACACACGTTCACTCGAATGTGTATATGGCATTATTGTACATGCAAGTATGCAAACATAGGATTTTTCCAAAAACAGCAGGCCACACATACATCCTGATACATCTTGAGTACATAGGAACATAGGAAGCTGCCTTGTGCTGAGTCAGACCATTGGTCCATCCAGCTCAGCACTGCTAAAATTACTGGCAGTGGCTCTGCAAGGTTACAGGCAGGAATCCCTCTCAGCCCTACCTGGTGATGCTGCCAGGGATAGAACACGGGGCCTTCCACATGCAAAGCAGAAGCTAGTGATGGCACCAAAGTCTGTAATGATTATACCTGTCACAATCGGCCCACTTCTTCCATTGCTTGCTCATGCTTGAAACTTGTGCTCCTAATCCAAGCCAGTGTATCTCATCCTCAGGCATTTCTTAACATCCCATGGGCCATCTGGAGTGTCCTGGCAGCATCATGGTGGTCTCACTATCTTAGCAACCTTACAGTCCATTTATTTGCAGTTCTGGAGCACCCGTGGCTTGGTGGCCACAGCAACATTCCCTGCAGTGTCAAAGGGAGGGAGGAGAGCTGGCCTTGTGGTAGCAAGCAGGAATGGTCCCCTTTGCTAAGCAGGGTCTGCCCTGGTTTGCATTTGGATGGGAGACTACATGTGTGAGCACTGTAAGAGATTCCCCTTAGGGCAGGTCTGCTCAACTTAGGCCACTCAGCTGTTTTTGAACTTCAACTCCCATAATCCCCAGCACAGTGGCCAATAGCCAGGGGTTATGGGACTTGTAAACCAACATCTGCAGGAGGGCCAAGGTTGAGCAGCCCTGCCTTAGGGGATGGGGCCACTCTCGACCTTGCACTTGCATGCAAAAGATCACGGGTTCCCTGCATCTCCATATCGGACTGAGAGAGATTCCTGCTTGCAACCTTGGAAAGGCTGCTGCCAGTCTGTGTAGACCAGGGATTTTCAACGTTGGGTCCCCAGATGTTATTGGACTTCAGCTCCCATAATCCCCAACCAAAGGCCACTGTGGCTGGGGATTATGGGAGTTGAAGTCCAAAAACATCTGGGGACCCAACGTTGAGAACCCCTGGTGTAGTCAATGCTGAGCTAGATGGAACCATAGTCTGAACCATTGGTAGAAGGCAGCTTCCTACGTTCCAATGGAACTGTGGCCTTCCGACTCCTGTCTTGGTTGCCTCCTCTTTGGACATGGAGGCATCTTTCTCTTTGTGCCTGCCCAGATGGTCCACTGAGCTAGATGGACCAATGGTCTGACTCAGTAGAAGGCAACTTCCTATGTTTCTACTTCCAACACATTCTCAAAGTAACCCTTTTCAAGTGTTGAAATGTTCTTGCCTTTTTAAAATTCAGCAATTGAGCATCCTTTGGCCACTGAAAGTTTGGAGAAGACTCTCTTAATTGGACCAAAGTCTGGCAATTGGCTCTCTTGGACAACCTTTCCCCAATCAAGCCGGTGAGCCGTCTAGCCCAATTAATTCAACTGCCCATCATTTCTTTGAACTGTCTAAGGCACGCCAAGCAGTTGCATGCCGGCAACAAGAGTCAACACTCTGGCCCAAATATTAGAGAGGGAGTCCTTGTGAATAAAGCGAGTTTACAAGACAGCCCATCTGCTAGAGCCCTTACTGGAATACCTGTCACCTCTAGTTATAAGCTCGAAGAACCCCAGCTCCATGGCAATCATACAGGCCCGTTTATTACAAAAGCAGGAAGGAAGCAAACCCAGACCTTTTCCTCTCAGCTGACATTGTGTCAAAGACATCTGTTTCATGGAATCGCGCCGACAGAAAGTGAGGCTGAGCGGAGTGTAAATGCTAACAAGAGATTAAAAAAGAAGCTGGGGGGAGGATTTGGAAGCATCCGCAAGTTGGAGGAAACTTAAGTGGGCTTCCCTACTGAATCGCCAAGAAAGACGAAAGAACACAACTGTCAAGTGTATTGCCGAGAGGCTGTCAAGAAACAAACTCCGCATGTCTAACAGGGCGTTGAGGAAAGCGTACGATAATTGGAAGCATCTTGATTCCCTGCAACGGTTAATCTTCCGCTAAGAGCAGTGGTGGTCCAACCTGTATGGCAGATGTGCCCTCAGTCACATCCTGTATGTGCCACTTTTGTCCATGCTGTGGTATCTACTCATGGTTGTGTGTTTCTGGTCTCTTCTGTTAAGCTGGAGAGGAGGCAGAAACAGCCAAGACACTGATGTTTGTAGTCCCCTGTTGTGGTATACACACGTCTTCTTCTCATCATACTCACTAGTAATGCCCGCCTTTCATTCATAATATGTATATTTCGAGCCAGTTTGCCCCACTCTTTGGCACTGTCAGTAATTCAAAGTCAGGCTCACAGTCACCAGGGAGCCAGGGAAATGTAATTTCCCCAAGACTCCCAAATCCGTAGTATGGAGGCCAAGTTCCCTAGAAACTGCATGTGATGGAGCTATTTGTGCTTGGGCTGCTTCTGAGCCAAACTCCTGGATTGGATGGGGGAGGAGGGAATTAACTATGTCCTGATAATTGGGGGACTCTGTTTGCCAAGCCGATTTGTCAATCAGGCTGGAGAGGGGTGGTTGCCAGTACTAGTAACTGTGTCTGAAAGACAGGCAGGGACTGTCTGTACCAGTCCAGGTGTACTACACATGACTGTTGTTCATACCATAAGTTGGCCAGCAATGGCTCATAAGTTAGGATCCAGAGAGGTGCTGTGGGTACATCCAGGGGACTGTACGCACTTAATGGGATTTTTGAACAGGCTGTGTCTAGTATAAACTGCTTTGGAAATGTCCTTCAGCTACAAAACTGCTGTGTGAGATAACATAGGTGGCAGAGCTCCCTGTAACAGGGATACCCAGATGTTGACTACAACTCTCATCAACCCCAGTTGCAGTGGCCTTTGGCTGGGGATTATGGGAGTTGTAGTCAACAGTCCACCTTAAGTGGTGCAGCGGGGAAATGCTTGACTAACATGCAGAATGTTGCCGGTTCGAATCCCTGCTGGTACTATATTGGGCAGCAGCGATATAGGAAGATGCTGAAAGGCATCATATCAGACTGCGAGAGAGGAGGCAATGGCAAACCCTTCCTGTATTCTGCCAAAGAAACCCACAGGGCTCTGTGGCCACCAGGAGTCAAAATCGACTTGACAGCACACTTTACCTTTAGTCAACAGCACTTGGGAGTCCCTGCTGTTACAGGAAGCAATGATAAGTGGGCTGGGTTTGTTTAGAAACTAAAACTTAAATCTATCTAGATTCATTGGGACAGTGACCTTCTTGGTTAAAGTGCCTATTTAGTAAACCGAAGATTCTGAGTTTTGATGCTAGCAGTTCCTGTGGGGTAGTCACTTCTTTAGAAGGTAGAGCTTGCACAGCTTTGACCCTCCAGCTGTTTTTGAACGACAACTCCCATAATCCCCAGCCACAGTGGTCAATAGTTGGGAATTATGGGAATAGTTGGGAATTATGGTTGGGAATAGTTGGGAATTATGGTTGGGAATAGTTGGGAATCGTTGGGAATTATGGTCAACATCTGCAGGTGGGCCAAAGTTGTGCAGCCCTAATTTAAGGAAAGGGGCTGTAGCTGAGTGGTAGAGCACATGGTTTATGATTAGAAGGTGCCTGGTTCAATCCCTCCAGATAAGACTGGGAAAGATGCCCATCTGAAACCTCAGAGATCTTCTGCCAGCCGGAGTTCTGAGCTAGACAGACAAATCGCCCGCCTCTGAATTCGGCAGCTTCCTGTGTTCACTCTGGAACCTCGTGTGGTTCTCTGAATACCGCCCAGTATCCAGGTGCAGTTATGAGGTTAACTTCTAGTTTTGCTCAGCCTCTCTTGGAAAATGTACAAATAGGATGTATCCATGTAATGGGCCATTTTGGACATTGATTTTTAAAGGTTCGTTAGATAAATGCTGACATCACAGATTGATGTCTCTTTAAAGCAGTGTCTGGTGCAGAACCGTGGGGAGAATCAAAAATATTGACTTACCGTTTGCTTGGAGGACCCACTGGAGGCTTCTTTTGCATTAATGGGAACCATCAATTTAGGCGTTCTTTAATTATTCTGAATCTGCATCTTGCTGCTGAGAAGAGCCTGTTCAGCTAATTTGATCTGGTACCAGGTAATCGAGCAATCTGTCCAAGAAAGCAAATCACATCCAGTGCAGACATATTTCTGTGCACCATGCTCCTGTGACGTCTTCTTCTAAAGTCGCACGTTTTTAGAATATCTGGACAGAACGCTTCCCGAGGTGGACAGGGTGATGGCATTGATTAGCTGGCTAACTCTGGGAGCCCAAAAGCAACTGAATTGTTGAGCAAAATACAGGCCGGCGAAAGAAAGTTGATGGGTTTTTGTTTGTGTTTAACCCCTCACCCCGGGACCATCAATAGATTGAAGACATCGTTTGTATCTGCAAGTGTTTCTTTAATTAAGACCTTTTAAAAATCTTTGCTATTGATTCATTCCATTATCTTATTGATTAACTGCACTGCGCCGTGTACTTGGTCTTTAGTGGAGAGAAACAGATTCTGCCCGCTGTCATTACCAGCAGATGTGAACTGTGAGCAAAGCTCCGTCTCCACGTCTACCAAAGCGCCTCGGATTTTAATGAAGTCCTGGCTGCCGTGGCCTGCATTGCATGAGAGAAGCCAGTTGCTTGTGGTGTGACCAGGCATAAAGTTTCCCATCCAGTTATTCATACAGCCACTGCTTACCATGGTAGACAGTTGTGCTTTGCATCCGGATGTTAAAATGTAGCCTGTCTCTAGCAGGAGCCATAAATTAACACAGTTGACCCGCAGTCTTTGCCACACAGCTCGACTTCCAATTTCCATACTGGGGAGTTATGCAAAGGCTTTAAAAACAAATCCGACTGAATGTGTGTTGCCGCTTGCCTTCTCTCCTCCATGGGACTGCTGTGTGCGACCGGGAGTTAACACAAGGAGATGTGTGTCATTATCTCTTGAATGTTTGCGAAGAAGCAGGTTCAGAACAGAGAAAAGAAGTGCATAATCCCCAACTTATTTACAGGATCCGTAGGAATCGGTGATGGCCACAAGCTCAGCCGGCCTTGACGGGGAACTGGGCAAAGGCGTTGCAAGCAACAGCTACTAGTTATGATCAGATGTGGTTGACTACAGCTCCCACAATCCCCAGGCAAAGGCCATTCTAGCTGAAGATGATAGGAGTTGTAGTCAGCCACATCTAGGACTTCCTGTTGCAGGGAACACTGGTTATGATGGCTCCATGGGACTTCTAGGACTTCTAGAAGACTTCTAGGACCTCTAGGATGTCTAGGACTTCGTCTAGAACCTCTAGAGAGGTCCTCGTCCCCTTCGTCGACCTCATCCCCTTCGTCTCGGACCTCGTCCCCTTAGTCTAGGACCTAGGATGGATATGGAGACCTCGTCCCCTTTGTCTAGGACTTCTAGGACTTCCATGGGACTTCTAGGACTTCATGGGACTTCTAGGACTTCTAGGTTCATAGGCAGTAGGCCACTGAATACCAGTTGCTGGGGACCAGGAGCAGGGGTGGGTTGTTGCCTTCCTGGAGAAATCTGGTGGACCACTTTTGGAGAAAGGATGCTGGACTAGTTGGACAATTGGTCAAATCCATGGGGGCTCTTCTGCTGTAAACTCCTCTGGATGTGTTCCCAAACAAGTGTTTCCTGAGGAACAGAACCTATTTCTTTAGCAGTGCTGGGGTCATTATGAGTACTTCTGCATTTGGTCTTCTCTGCTGACCCTAGTGTTGGACATCTGCTTTTAATGTCCTGCAGGAGGAATGGGAGTTGCCATTTTTGCACCCATTGCAGTCATTTCTATATATGTGACACACTCAGGGTCAACACCAGGGCTCACACACCTGTTTGAAGAGTCTTTTGGTGTATTTCCCTCTCTCCTTCAAAGAACACATGAACTCAAGGGATGTGGTAGCAAGCACGAATTGTCCCCTTTGCTAAGCAGTATCTACCTTGATTTGCATTTGGCTGGGAGACTACGTGTGCACTTTAGGGAACGGAAGCTCAGTGGTAGGGTATCTGCTTTACATGCAGAAGCTCCCAGGTTCCCTCCCTGGCATTTCTAGGCAAGGCTGGGAAAGACCCTTGCCTGAAACCTTGGGGAGCTGCTGCCAGTCAGTGTAGGCAATACTGAGCTAGATGGACCAATGGCCTGACTCAGTATAAAGTGGCGCCCTGTGTTCCTTTCCCCCATGTATGTTGTTCTACCTGTGAACTCCCTGGGTATTCATGTGGAAATAGCTCTGTACCTTATGTACTTATTGTTCACATGGAACTTGCATCACTTTGACACACATGGGATTCCTCAGTGGTCACCCATCCAGGAATTGACCAAGCCTTGACTGGCTTAACTTCAGCAGGGTGGCTGCATTGTATGCCTTCAGATCACTCCCCCTTGTACTGTGATTGTATGCATCTCAAAAGATCGCCTTTTTAGAAGAAGAATGTTACAAGGTCGTCTGAGGGCACGTTTTTGTTTGGTACAATACCAAATGGTCTAGCAACAGCCTTGAAGTTGTACCACTCTGTAGATCTTTCCTGACCAGATCCACACTTTCCATGAACACAGCAGCCATTTTATGCTTCCTTCTTTCCCCCAGAAGAAAAAGGTCTTGAACATCTGTCTGTTTCCACCTTGCTTCTTCCAAAATCAATAAAATCACTGCAATCAATGGACTCCTGCATCCTTGAGCTCCTGTCATGGGAAAAGTAAAGGGTCAGCACAGCCCAAGAGGGAATAGTCTCTTTGTTGGTGTAAGGGTAGGGCAAGTCCTTTTCATTCCTGTCCAGATTAGCTTCATTAACTGGAATCTTCAGGAGGATCAAAGGAATATGCAATCCTCAAATTCCCTTTCTTCCTGCCTGGTTGTAAGTGGCAATGAAAATACCGATGTTACAGTGAAGGTACCAGCCTTCTCAACAACTTATGGGCAGCCATCAGAAAGAAGACTGAGCCATCGACTGATGCTATATTTATTTCTTCTAGGGCTGCAACATTTAATCAGTTAATTGGTGGGACTGATCAATTTAAAAGGTTCACTGATGGCTTGGGCTACAGATTGTGTGTGCGTGTGTGTGTTTATTTATTTATTTATTGTTAAATTAGTTGGTATTTAGCATGCAAACATGCCCATTTGGACTAGGGGACGTATAGCTTTGCCACAGACATTTTTTGGTTTTGTTTCTGTTGAGATCATGGTAGGTTATAATCCCAGACCATTGACTGAACCTTTGCAAAGAAACTGACGTGATGGGATTCCCTGTATTTGTTAAAAGAGTTGACAACTCCAAGAATCTCTGTCGGACTACACGTCCTTTTTCTGATTACTTTCCTGGCTCTTTGGCAAACACAGCCAACTCCGGTTTACCTTCTGTGGAAGGGTTTAACGGGGCCGCTTTAGAGGTTTCCTTGCTTGCTTGTAACAGCACAAATACCAGGATGAGGTCATAAAGAGAAAAACACCTGTCCATGTCTGGAGTGTGACTCTTGAAAGCTCCTTGTGGTAAAATACGGAGTGGTTATTTTGTATTCTGCAAGATAAGATTAGGCTGCTATTTTTAAAGGCTTTTGTGTACACATTAAGAAGTGCTTTGATCAGTGGCCGATACGTGTGTGACTTTAATAAGGCCAACCCTGCTTGCACAGGGCCATCATCTCTGACCCGTTGTGTGTGTGTGTGCAAAAGGGTCAGGAAAGGCTGGTTTTCTTCTGGCATGATTGAAAGTTGCTTTCCATCAAAGTAATGACATGCCATATCCTCTCTTGCTTCTATAATTATGATCAGAACCAGCCCCAAAATTACAGATGTGAGTACAAAATTGGGGAGGTCGTGGAGGGAGATTACCAAGAGAGCTGTCTCTTTGGCTTCATTCAAAAGGCCAGACATGAATTTCACACATCAAAACAGCTCCGGGCTGAATAGAACAGTATTTCTCCCCCAAAGTGGCTCATTACATCGAGGTCAAGGACAACCTGTGTGACTTTGGGGTGGAGAACTGGTCCTGCAGTAGCCAGCATGAACTGTCCTCTTCGCTAAGCAAGGTTCACCTTGGTTTGCATTTGGATGGGTGGTTACATGTGAGCCACATCTGCTGGGAGATATTCCCCTTAGGGGATGGGGCTGTAGCTCAGCGGTAGAGCATCTGCTTGCATGAAAAAAATCTCCGGTTCAATCCCTGGCAGCATCTCGAGGTACAGCCGGGAAAGACTCCTGCCTGAAATCGTGGAGAAGCCGCTGCCAGTCAGTGTAGACAATATTCATCTAAATGTACGATAGTCTGACTTGGTATAAGGCAACTTCCTGTCTTCCTAGATGTCCTACCACTGATTGATGGCCTACCTATCTTCCTGTGTGCTCTACCACTCAACTAGGATAGTGTTCAATATTACCTACTCTGACCGGCAGCAATTCTCCGAGGTCTCAGGCAGAGGACTTTCCCAGCCCAGCTAGGAACTGAACCTTGGAACCTTCCATAAGTGCTCTTTTACCAAGGTGCCTGCCATCACTCATTCCTGAAGGGTCTTCACAATTTCTCTGTGCAATGGGCTTGCCTATTTACCTGGCCGTTTTGTTTATCTTTCTAACCCTCCTATTCTGCATTCTGTAGACAACTAACAATAAAATATAGATTTAAAAAAAACAATTGCAAACATTGTTAAATGCTTCTGGGAGCACCAATTGCATCCTGTTTTCCCTGTTAATTATAGTTAAGCAAACAACAGTTGGTCCATTGAGCATTAAAGTGTCATATTGTGCTTTCCTAGAGCTAACAAACGACTTCTTTTTTTAATGGTTACATTAGGGGGTGGGGAGATTATGTATTGTGGGCGGGGGGGGGGGAATTGACACTGTCAATCTTACCCGGGTCAACCTTTGCTAGATGCCACCAGCGTTTGGTTATAATAATTATTTTTTAAAAAGAAGGCAATCAACCACCCCGGTCCAGTTTTATATTGCTTTGATTACTGAGATTCGGCCACAGATCAACTGAGCAATTAAAACCTCTAAATAAAATTGCCTGAATTGTCAGACAAAGGATGTGTTTCCCGACGGGGCCCGGTTTTATTTTTAAAGTGGATCTCTCTATCTGAAATGTCTCTTACCAGCAAATGATTTCGCTAATTGGAGTAAACAGAAATATTGTGCTAGCTTAACAATCCATGACATCCTAATGTGATGGGGATAAAAGAAAAAAGAACAACTTTCCCTTTTCAGCAGAATAGCAACCATATTCATCTGTTGTAGCAAAACTACCATGAGCCCAACAAAGGTGAAGGACCAAGATTCAAGTGAGAAATTGAATTTTTAATGCTCCCCATGTTTGGTTGGTTAAAAAAACCAACACCTTACATGCTGAAAACTAGCACCTCAGAGAAATGGCTAGTTTAGCCATGTTCTTGATCTACTGCTTTTCTACATGCGGGGAGCTTTGTGGTTTTACTATTCATCGGGGGAATTTTTTTTTTTAATCCAGTGATTCCTCCACCTGCAGTCAGATGGTCTAGGACAGTGTTTCTCAAAGTTTTTGGAGTCATGGACCAGTACATTCTTTGTGCACAGTTGCCCCCCCCCCTCGCCCACACCCCCAGACACCCCCCAAAACAATCTCAAGCCAAAGGGCACCACTGAGAGCTCTCCAGAGCTCATTTCTAAGCAGACAGCCCTCGCTGCTGGGATAACACTCATTAAGCTTCCTCGAAATGAACATTATCCCAGCAGCAAAGGCTACCTGCCTAGAAATGAGCTCTGGAGAGCTCCCAGCAGCGGTGGCCCGCACCGGCTCGAAATTGTTTGCAGGGGGATTAATTCCTCATGGGCCAGCACAGACCGGCAGTCAGCTCCTCATGGACCGGCACCAGTCCACGGACCGGTGGTTGAGAAACACTGGTCTAGCACATGGATTTCCAAAAGAGAAGTACCTAGGGTCCTTGAAGGGTTCCCAGGGCATACTCAGAGCCCTCCTTGCTGATTTTAGTGGTGCCCAAGTGTCATTTCATACCACTGCTTTATAAGCATAGTGCCACCTTGGATCTCTTCCTAGGACTACCAAATTAATGCTAGAGTCCCACTGAGTGGGTAGTTCAAACAATATGAGGCTCTTCTCACGATCCGTGAGAAGAGCCTCTAGGGGGTTAGCGAGGAGAGTGGGCTTAGCCCACTCTCCCTGCACACGAGCAGGGCGGCAGCCCTGGGCGGCTGGATAGGCCGCCCTCATGACTGCAGGCTCCATCACGAAGCCGGCGGGGGCTGGGGAGTTCAGGAAGGTCCAGCATGCCCTGCAAGAGTGCGCAGAGCATGCTGGAGAGACCCCCAAGCCGGGAGGCTGCTTTTGAGCCTCCCAGTCGGGGGTCTTCTCGTGGGTAGCCGTGGCATGGAGCCACAGCGCGACAACTCACGATTTAAAAAAACAGGTTTGCAGAGTGCTCGCTCCACAAACCCGGTTTAAAGGGAGGGGTAGTTTGGCGAGTTAACCGCCTGGAGGCCACCGGTGGTTCTCACGGTCAGGCTAAATCGGGCTAGGCTCCCCTAGGCACCTGATCGTGGGAATAGCCTCCATATGTTCTGCTCTGCCATCATAGTGAAACAGAAATGGTGGCACTTTCTCAGCTTTATAGACAACATAATAAGATCAGAGGTGGTTTTGGTGGGGTTTTTTAACTTGCTGAGGAACCTTAAACAACAGACATTGCCAACAAAGGGGGACATGGTAATAAACGGGTGGGAAATAATAGATGGCTTCCAAGGGCCCTAGAAAACCGCAGAGGAGTTTGAGAACAATCGGCCTTTCAAAATTGATGTCAAACTCTTCAGATGACCAAATATGTCCTTATCTGTAATAGAGTCTTTTACAAGCATTGCCCGCCCTGTAATTTTCTGTTCAATTTAGATAGCAGATTTAATGAACTCTTGGTGAAACAACTGTTGTTTAATAAACCTGCAATAAAAATTGAATTTATACCACATGGAGCTTGCCACGATGAACTGTTATGTGTTTTGGAATGCCAATTGTCGTAAGGAAGCCAGGATTATTTCCCGTTTCTTTTCTTTTTTTAAAAAAGCTTCCCAGGTGAAAGTATTAAAGAAATTCACAAACAGAAACTTCACCCAGTAGTATTTATTTCATTTCAGTTTTTCAAGTTGGTTTGGTTTGGCTTGGCTTTCTGAATTCAGCTGTAGCTGTAACTGGGTGCTTCAGAATATGTCATTTGAGGATAACTCAACACAGATTGGTGGGCTTCCGGCATATACTCTGTCTAGTCTTGAAGGCCCTCTGATACTTTTGATCATTCATAAGATGTTTGCACATTGGGGGGGATTTGTGACCGCAGTAGTCATTGCCATTCTTTAGGGTTTTAATCGCCTAGCATGGGTTTTAAAACTTTGTTTCCCGACCCATGTTTCCTGTGTAGTATACTTGATCTGAGCGATGTTTCCTCATTGAACAGGTTGCTCTTGTCTGCTTTTTGATGGGGCGATGCACATAAGAAGAACACATCAAAACTGCGGTCCGATCTGATAACACTACATAGATGCTCAGCATTGCTTGGGTACCCTTCTCCCTTCCCCCGCCTGTTTCTTTGTGTCTCCCTAATGCAGTCTGAAGTCTTTGCAGACCTACGAGGCCCCGTCCTTCTGTCTTTCGGAGTTAACTTCAACAGGAGCAATAGAAAATCTGGCTTGCTTTTTAGAGCGTTAAATCCAGCAAGTTGAAATTTGTCGTGATGCCTTGATGGGAGCGCCAGGTGTATGTCACCAAGCAGGGAAGTTAACTCTGCAGGTAACTCAAATCTCGGCAAGCAAGCCGAGTACACAAAGAAGCCATTTGTATTCCACCGAGTCCGGTAACGTCGAGCGCGTCGTTGAGATTTACACGCACTTGATGGAGGCAGCTGATGAGATGGCTGCCTCCGAGTTGCAGTGGGATGACCTGAATCGCTGTTTCGTTCAATGCCTCGGAGACCTTGGTTGTAGCTCTAGATATTGTTTTGTTTTCTTCCTCCTCCCTGGGTCACAGTTTGTTCTGAAGGAGTGCATTTGATTCAAGCAGGCAGCTGGAAATCAGTTAGGTGGAAGAGCTCAGGAAGGAAAAGCCGGCTCCCTCTTGGGTCCACCATGGAAGCAAACGGGTCAAAGGTAATCTATCGGCAGAGGCCCCGAACGTCCGTTTCTTGTGTACCTTTCTGATGGCAGGGCCCAATGCTTTTAGACAGAAGTATTGTCAATGGTATTGATCAGTTGATCTGATAATCCAGCAAGGCTCCCTGATGTGTTAAATGTCCTCCTTCCACGTGGCTCTAAGTGTGGCAGGAAGAGTGTGCGGCTGCAGAAGCAAGTCTCAGCGGAATCCCCAAAGTACGCTTGCCTGCGATCAAACTGTGCTGTGCATGCCAATTCCAATCTGTCATTTCTGCTGGCCACTCGGTTAACCCCTCTGTCTACAGCTGCATCTCGCCTTCGCCATTTTCCTTCTGTGCAACCCAGTTTAGGATCGTTTCCTACAACTTCTGCGTCTGTGGAGATAAACTGTGGTGCTATGGAGGTGTTTGGGGCATGCATTTTGGTAAGGAAACGTTTTAATTGTTAAATCTCTTGCCTATCCTTCGTCTTGCTGACAAAATCGACAACAAAGCGCTTAAGACAAAATCAACGACAAATCATTTAAAACAAGCATATCGCACCACTTTGGGAGCTCAGTCTACATAGGAATGGGGCCACAGATCAGTGGTAGAGCATTTCCTTTGCATACCAAAGAGCCTAGGTTCAGTCCCTGGTAGGATCTCGAGGTAAGGCCAAGAAAGACTCCTGCTTGAAACCTTGGAGAGCCACTGCCCATCAGAATAAACAATACTGAGCTAGATGGACCAAGATCTGATTTCATATAAGGCAGCTTCCAACATTCCTATGTTCTTATTATCTATATCGCTATATCAGGCCTGCAAAACATAAGGCCCGCGGGCCGGATCCAGCCCGCAGGGACTATTTTACTGGCTCCCAGGTATCCTGCAGCAACGCAGGAGCTAGAAACTGGCTTATAGCACCATCCTGTGCATGCTTTCTCAGAAATATGCTCCACTGATGTGCCCAATGAGGCTTACTCCCATGTCAGCATGCCTAGCATTGCAGCCTGAAAGCAACAACAGTTTAGGGAGAGGAGAGCACTTGGCATTTGTTTGGGGCTAGCATGCACTCCCAGGGCCCCACTGATTGAACAGGGACAGGACCTATCCACTGGCCACTATCCTTAATTGAAACTATGGGTCCATTGACGGGGGGATGGATCCACAAGTAACTAATAATATTTTTAATTTTAATGTAATAATGTGCTAAAAATCTGACCTTGGCCCCTGCACGCCAAGTTGGGGTTGGTTAAGGCCCACCAGAGCATTTGAGTTGTGCAGCCCTGCTCTGTATAAAAGATATCAAAAGACCGCTTGCTCAAAAATGGATCTAACCACCTTACAAGATCTTCTGGATGAACACTAGAACCAGGAATTCTCTTTTTGCACTGGAGTCTCCCTTATACCCTGAACTCTCTGCAAAGCCTTGCAGTAAACCTGTGGTAAAGCCTGCTGTCTGAAAAGCCTCATTTTTGTTTGGAGATTTTGTTGTTTTTATCGTCGTATAGGTATTAGGATTCTTGGCCTCCGCGGGGTCCATTTTCCAGGATGGAACAGTGTGTTATAAATCTCTTACTAAATAAATAAATAAATATCTGCTGAGGATTGGTGGCAATCAGTGGGTTAAGGCTTTTTCCTTCCCTCCGGAAATGCACAATTAAGAGGCAGATTAGCGGAGATGAAAAATGCATTGTGGAACTGCCACAGTATTATGAGAAGCAAAACGATTTCTCTGAGAGGTATATCTGGGCTGCCATAATCCAAACGATAAACTCTGTTACACTAATAATAGGAGGGGGGAGAACTAATTGCAGCGAAGACAGGACAAATCTTTTTTAATCCCCGTTGTCATCTTGACTAAATCCAAACCTATTTGTATTAACCTTTGCTGACAGAGTCACATGACGGACATAATTTCTTGTAATTTAGCAGCAGCAGATCTAACCTTTCTTCATCAAATATTCATAAAGGCGCGATTCCCAATGATTTTCTGTCTCTTTAAATATTTACTGCTTGTTGTCTCTTTCCTTTTTGCTGTAATTTGAACACAATTGAAGTCAGATGAAATTAAAGTTACATTTCTTTTGTGGCTGAAGTTCCTAAAGACCAAGAGAGAAAAAGAGAGAAGGAATCTTGCTGCAACTGTGTTGTACTATAGACTGGTGGCAACCTTACATAGCAACACAAGGAGGCGCTTTACACGACACATGTGAAGCGCCTGAGGGCGTGCCCACTCTCCCCGCAGACGAGCAGCTGCTCATAGCTGGGCGGCCAGATCTGCCGCCCACACGACTGCCGGCTCCTGCTTTCCAGTGATCATGGGAATAGCTTCACGATGTTGCCTTATTCTGAGTCAGACCATTGGTCCATCTAGCTCAGTATTGTCTACACCAGTGGTTTCCAGCCAAGGACCCTCCAGATGTTGATGAACTAGAACTTCCAACACCCCCAGGCAAAATAAATTGTCACTAGGAATGAGCCAATTTCTTCTGGCTTGGATTAAGACCCGTGTTGGCCAAGTTGCTACCGAGGGTAATGATATAAAAACAGAGCACTGCCATTCCAAGATATAGCCCAGGTCCACCTGCATCTACAGAGAGCCCAGATGGACGAATGGGCTGCCCTGGGATTGGACTCTCTTAACTCTAGAGTAGTTTCATTATTCTGCCAAATGGTAAAGAAGGCTTTGCAGGTGTGTGGTAAATGTAGCCTACACTGGCCATCTGTGTGAGCTCTGACTCTCATTAATTTAAATGGATGTATTCGTAGGTGGTAGCTCTGTTTTCAAGATGTTCACGTTCTAGGAATGTAAGAGACCTGCTGGATCAGACCACAGTCCAATCTAGGCCAGCATCCAGTTTCCCACAGTGGCCAACTAGATGCCCCTGGGAAGCCCACACACAGCTCTTGAAAGCTAACAGCCCTCTTCCTCTGTTGCTTCCTAGCAGCTAGTATTCAGTGCCATACTGAACCTATATGTGCTATATAACCATCATGGCTCATAACCACTGTTAGACCACTTCTCCTCTACAAATTTGTCTAAGGCCATCTGAACTACTGGTCATTGCCAGATTTTGTGACAGCAATCCAGAACCACTCTAAAAGCCCCATAAAAAGACACATAAAAGCCACAGAAGAAGGAGGAGGAGAGCTGGTCTTGTGGTAGCAAGCATGACTTGTCCCCTTAGCTAAGCAAGGTCTGCCCTGGTTGCATATGAATGGGAGACTTGATGTGTGAGCACTGGAAGATCTTCCCCTGAGGGGATGGAGCCACTCTGGGAAGAGCAGGAGGTTCCAAGTTCCCTCCCTCGCTTCTCAAAGATAGGGCTGAGAGAGATTCCTGCCTGCAGCCTTGGAGAAGCCGCTGCCAGTCTGTGAAGACAATACTGAGCTAGGTAGACCAATGGTCTGACTCAGTATATGGCAGCCTCCTATGTTCCTAACCAAGCAAGAAGAGCCTCACTGGATTAGCCTAGGGCTGTTTAGTCTATCACCCTGTTGCCCACAGTGGCCCACCAGATGCCTCTGGGAAGCCACACAAGCAGGAGATGGAGGCACGCCCTCTCTCTTTCTGCTACTCCCCTGCAACTAGTATTTGGAGGCATCCTGCTTCAGAAAATGGAGGTAGGCTGTAACCATCAGAATTAGTAGCCATTGTTAATATTGTCCCCCATGAATTTGTTCCTCCCCATGACTAACAGAAGCAGGCAAATAGATGCAAATTCCATTTATGAAGTCCTTTTTAGAATGCTCAGTGCATGTCATATTCTCCATAAATATATGACAAGCCATGTTATAACCATGTATGGCAATGATCTGTACTCCTTTTCAAGTGGGGGCCACTTTGGGGGGAAAAAACCCCTCCAGTGTGAGAGCCATTTCCCACTGTGCTGACCTCCGCACAGTACTGTGCCTTTCTCAGTGCTGGGAGGGCCCTTTAAGAGAGGGGGTGCCCACTCTTAAGACTTCTGTGGGGGAAAGTGCTGGGAAGGGCTACGCAACCCAGCACTCTGTGCACACCTTCCGAGATGGTACAGGGGTTCAAGAGGCTCCATTTCCCCCAAAGGAACCCCACTGGCACTGGGCAAAGCATAGCACTGCACAGTGGGAATGATTGCATCCTCAACGTGCCAGGGGAACTGTGCAGAGTATTCTGCTTTGGCCAAAGCATCACACAGGTCCAATAAACAATTAGGGGGCCACATCAGCTGGGGACCCTCCACTGGTCCCTGGGCCTTGCATTGAAGAACACCGACGAGGGGCAAGTCTCTCTTCTTATTTCAAGACCGCAGAACTGGTGCTGACGATGAGAGAATAGCAGCGTCTGGTTCACAGCTCCTTTCCGTAGCCGTTACGCAGTGCAAGCTTGATTCAGCCCTGGATATGTCATCTGAATCCCCCAGCATTTTAGTCTGCCCAACGGTTCGCTTGGAAAATATATATATATAAAAGGCAAGTTTCAACTTAGCAGTCTGCTAAGAAACCTGACTTTCCATCAGTCCAGTCACAAGGGCACAAGGTTATTGCAGCTAATCAAGTTGTTTGTGAGCTGTTACAGGGTAACCAGTGCAGCCTGGTGGTTTCCCAGGTGACCTTGGGGCCGTAATGCACTGTTCAGACTGCTTTCTCCGTTAATAGTGTTTTGAACAGGCAGATGATGTCCTTTGATTTACTATGACCTTCTCAGTTTACACAGTTCCAAGATGCCTTAAGAGGCAATGGCATAATGCAGAGAGCCACAGAGTAAGACTTTCTTTCTCCTGTCAAACATCTTCTGTAGTCATTAGCTTGAAAAATTGGGGACCAATGATCTTCCCATGGGTAACTTTATTTCCAGTTGATGACTAGCTAATAATTTTAGATCACGTTATTATCAATAAAATCAAAGCAAACCATCAATTATTACGGTGAATGCTTACTGAGAGGTGAGAATCAGCTTGCACCCTTTGGACTCTTACTTTATTTTCTGTTCCTAGTAGGGTAAGACCAGCATCTGAGTCAATAGGATGTTTTTTTGTTCCCGTATTTGTATATTCCATTTGGCTCCATTCTTCCCAAAAGGAGTTTAGTTTTGTAGCCCAAGACTGAGCCTCCCTGCTATCAGAGGAGACGTCTGGTGATATGGAGGATGGGGAACCATCTCATGAAAGATTTTATGAGGTAACCACCCGCCAGAGAAACCATCTCATCCCCACATTCAAAGTTCTGACCTCATCCCCTCATTCAGAAAAAAATATCCCCATAACTACCTACAACTCGATGAGGCTCCTCTCTGCTACTGTATCATAGTCAAGGGCAGCAAGAGGCTTCCCAGTCCCTCCAGAGCCTACATGACCTCTCTGAGGAGGTTGCACTTGAGATACCCACCTTGGTGTAGAGCTACCTGAACTCAGCTCCATACTATTGCTGGAGCAACGTTCTAGGCATCTTGGCTTCCCTTGCAACCAGACTGACCTTGTATATAGTCCCATAGTGAGCTGTCTATGGTCCTGATCACCTACAGCCTATCCTGGACTCTTGCCATGCTTGGCCAGTATGATTCTGTAGGCTTCACCCTACAACAGGATATACACAATTGTTTATATACATTTCCTAGATGGTCTCTGATCTGGACCTCATTCAGGGCCAGCGGACCTCCTTAGAATCTGCATTGGGGTTACATTACCTTGCTTCAGACCATTCTCTAAGTGAAGCAGATTTTTTTAAATTTAATTATAAATACTGTTTTGTCACTACATTACTTATTTTATTATTATTTCTTTGGGATAGGAGAGCTGGTCTTGTGGTATTGAGCATGTGTTGTCCTTGCTAAGCAGGGTCTGCACTGGTTTGCATTTGGATGGGGAACTACATGTGAGCACTGTCTGCTGTAAAATACTCCCCTTAGGGAATGGGTCCGTAGCTCAGGGGTGGAACATCTGATTTGCTAGCAGACCATTCCAGGTTCAATCCCTGGCATAATCTTTAGGTAGAACTGGGAAAGACTCCTGCCTGAAAACTTGGATGACTGTTGTACATCAGGTCACCAGCTGTGACATATGTGGGCATCATCTAAAAACAAAGTATTTTTATAAGAGCTATTTTTTCTCATTTGCCGCTATGCAGATTTAGTCTGTTAATTTTGTGATGAATTGATGCAACTCATATGACCAATCAGCTAAGCTTTCTTTGATCCGGTGTCAGCCCTAATTAATGTTGTTATTGTTACCATTCAATAACATGCATCTCTTTTTTGATATGCATTTATTTCACCAATATTTGCTTCCATCTCTGGAAAATCTTAACCCATGAACCAACCCCAAACCCTCAGGTATGCGAGTGCACAACAGTTGATTAAAACACCGAAGTGAAGAAAATATTGATCCTGCTCCTGTTCCACCCAGGCATCTTAGCACGTAGCTGAGGCTCTTTCTAATTAGAAAAACACCTACGTATCTGCGATTAGCTTTAAACCTCTGCTAAAGCAGCGACGGAGTCCAAAGGAAGTTAAGTAGAATCCTTTGTGTTTTGCTGAATAGGCTGGTTGTATCGTTGCCAGTGCTAGATAATGTTAAGTAGGATTTATGAATTACTGCATGTCGTCTAAAAAGCGGCTTTGTGCTGGAAGGAGGTTTCTGCAAAGGTGCGTATTCTGTGAGCACTGAATATACGTTTTGCACTGTTAAGTCAGCCAATAGAGATGGTTGATCCTCATATCACTGAGGCTAAAATGGCCTTCCCATCTCTGCCAGCTCATTTGCAGGCTGCAGCCCTGAGGAGAGGGTTTTGGAGATGGAGGTGAAATCCAGGAGTGGACAGAGCGAGCATGGATTCTCCCTTTTGCTAAGCAAGGTTTGCCTTGGTTTGTATTTGGATGGGAGACTTCATGTGAGCGCTGTCTGCTGTAAGATATTCCTCTTAGAAGATGGGTCCACAGCTCAGAGGGGGATTCTCTCATTTGCTTGCAGACTATTCCAGGTTCCATCCCTGGCAGCATCTACAGGTAAAGCTGGGAAAGACACCTGCCTGAATGCTTAGAGAGCCACTGCCAGTCAGTGTAGACAGTACTAAGCTAGATGGACCAAGGGGCCACAATTATGCATGGAGTGGAGAGAGTGAACAGAGAGACATTTTTCTCCCTCTCTCACACAGTACTAGAACCAGGGGTCATGCCATGCAACTGCAGGTTTGGAAATTTAGGACTGACAAGAAGTACTTTTTCACCCCGCGCATAATTAATCTATGGAGTTCTTTGCCATGGGATGTGGTGATGGATGGCTTTAAAAGGGGCTTAGGCAAACTGATGGAGGACAGGTCTATCAATGGCTACTAGTCTGGTTGGCTGTGGGCCACCTCCAGCCTCAGAGGCACGATGCCTCTCGATACTAGTTGCAGGGGAGCAATGGGATGAAAGGGGGCATGCCCTCACCTCTGTCCTGTGGGCTCCCCAGAGGCAACTGGTGGGCCACTGTGTGGAACAGAATGCTGGACAAGACAGACCTGCTCCATCAGGGCTGTTCTTATGTCCTTATGAAGCTCACAAACAGAATTTGAAGGCAATGGTCCACCACTTCTGTGGTTCCTCAGCAACTTGTATCCAGTGCCACAATACCGCTGAACATGGGCATCCCACATCAAACCATGAGCCAGATCCACACAGTTTGGAAAACTGGTGGTAGGAACAGCTGGAGAGGCCCAAGACCTATCTAGTCCAGCATCCAGTTTTCCCCCAGTGTTAAACATCCTGCCCAGCATCTAGAGCCATCAAGACTTCCGGCTTCCACTGACTGGCGGGCACCATCATTGTGGCTCTTCATTTATGTTACATAGGAAGCTGCCTCATACAGACAGACCATTGGTCCATCTAGCTCAGCATTGTCTACACTGACTGGTAGTGACTCCGCAAGGTTTCAGGCAGAAATCTCTCACAGCCCTACCTGGAGATGCTGCCAGAGATTGAACCTGAGAAGCAGATGCTCTACCCATGAGCTATGGTCTTTCCATTACATCATCACATGACACCATCATTCTCGGGGGTTTAGGAAGGACAAACAAAACAAAATGGCGACCACAGGATATGGCATGCCTTTCATTGCCATTAGGCTATGCCCCGTGCAAACGGCTCCAATCAGCAAGGAGCTTCAGAACCAGGGGCATAATTTGTTGAAAAGCCACGCAGTTCAGGCATGGGCAGTTTTAAGAACAGCACACAAGTTTACTCCGAAGGTCATTTCAATCTTCCCTGGATCTCAGGATATTACATTACCTTCGCTCTCGTTTCGAATCGGCAGCATAAGAAAGGATGACATAAATTGGATGTTTGAAGCATCGGTAGACACACTTCAGACAGGCTCTGGTGTAAAGAAAAGCACCGCCATTATTTGTTCTTTACCATTCTAAAGTGAACGGGTACAAAGCATCAAAGGCCTTTGTAGTAGCATGGCTCAGAGCCAGCAGTGTGTAGAGTATCTCATAAAACAAATGGTTTGGTTTCTCCCCAAGGATTTAGAGTAGAGTTCTATAAAAGCGATGCTGGAATGCCAACCCAAGACTATGTGAATATGGAGGCTAAATGCACTGAGCGTGCAGCAACTGTGCCCTACAGTACCAAGACTCGGTGCATTACTTTTTGCTTTTGTTGGTCCCACAGCTCACTTTTCACAAAACAAGGGCCTCTCCTAGTGCCAAATGTGTAGCATTTCCAAAAGCCATTGCTGCAAACAGATTTATTGGTATCATATATCTGTATCCCACCGAATCGTTCACGGAGGCTTACGAGTCAACCAGTGACATCAACTCGTAAGACGGTGCCACCACTGAGAAGGCCTGATCGCCAGTAACCACTCACTAGTCAAAAAGATTGCTCAGAAGGGTCTTTCCCATTTGACCTCAGAGCCGTCACCCATCCAAATGCAAACCAGGGCAGGCCCTTTTTAGGAAAGGGGACAATTCATGCTCACTGCCACAAGACCAGTTCTCCTCCCCGTGACTGTCTACTCTGACTGACCATAGCTCTCCAGGGTTTTCAGGTGGAGATCTTTTCCAGCCCGCTTCCTGAGATCAGCCCAGTGTTGGTGCCAAGGAGTAAACCTGGGACTTGTTTCATATAAAATAGGAGTTCGGGCTCTGGACCACATCCCATCCATTTAGCCAAGTGCACAGGATTTCGTAAGCATTCATCTGCTTTCCATTTCTCTCATGGACTATTTTATGACCAAGAAGCAATGGCCTCAGATTTCAGGTATGATCATGGGTGAAAGGGGACGTTAATTCCCAATATTTGCTGTAGTAAACCTTGCATTGTTGAAATTTAAAATCCCCCTGTCCTCCCGTTTTCTAGCATTTCACTAGTGCAATGTGATTTTTAGTTAAAGCAGCATAAACCACAGAATTGTTTAAGAAGGAGATGGGGGATAAGTTTCTTAAGTCATCTGTTAGAACATCCCCGCCATGCTTTTTAAATCTGCAACTGCTTTGCCTATAAAATATGGTAATAGATGTTCAGCATCTGTTCTGAAGAGCAGCAAAATCAGCATCTAGATTTCCTGCAGGTTAGCCAAACTGCAACATGAGGTAATAGAGGGAGCAAAGGGAACGCTAAACGTAATAGGATGGATATGCACAAATGTCGTTACCATGTGCTTATGCTTAAGACCATAGGAGGAACCCTGCTGGATCAGAGCACATGTTCCTCAAGACTAGCATCCTGTTTCCCACACTGGCCAATCAGGTGCTTCCAGAAAGTCCACAAACAGGGCCCAGTGGAAACAGCCTCCCTCAGTACTGGCTCCGGTCCCCAGCAACTGGCATTCAAGGGGCATCTTTCTTCAGATCACGGAGCTTCTATTAGCCAATGAAGGGAGGTTCTCATCCTTCATGAATTTGTCTTGTAAAAGCATCTGAGCTAGTAGCAATCTCTGCATCCCGTAACCATGAATTCCATGCACTATTGTTAATTAGTGTTAATTAAGAGTGTTCCATGCACTCTTGTGTTAATCAGGCTTCATTCTAGTTTGGGATGAGGATGAAGAGGCGTATTCTTGCAACACTTGGAAATGTTCACAAGTTGTTTTCCAGAAATCCCATTCTCTGTCCCATAATCTTCGTGGATCTTGTGTATTGTTTCTCAGAAAACAACCAAAAGGTCTACCATCTCGGACATACTCAAAATCTAAATAACTCTAACTCTGGACTGCACAGGTCTGGCCTACCTGTAGATGTTGGATCACAACTCCCATCATCCCTGGCTATAAGCCACTGTGGCTGGGAATGATGGGAGCTGTAGTCCCAAAGCAGCTGGGGGGCCAAAGGTGTACAACCATGCTCTAACGTGTCCTACTAACCCTGGATGGGAAAAGGGGGGTATCTCCAGACTCCAAGGTTCATCTCCTCTTCTGTGTCCCCCCCACCCCCGGCCCACTTCTCCTTTATTTTCCATCCAAGTGTGTGAATCAAAGGAAGGTCTCTGGACCAACATAAATACAGCCCTAGTAAAACAACTCAGGCAAGTTCATAGCTCCCTCACTGCACTTGCGTCAGTGGTCTTTGGCTGCTGCCGCAGGCATAAAAGACTTGATATTGTCCAGGCTGTCTTCATGACCCAAAGGAAGAGGAACTTTGTTGAGAATAACAGAAGAAGCATGCTGGAACTTAGGCTGTCTCAGACCCTAACTTGGTGATCTTATCTACATTTCTGGAAGTAGCGGTCAGCTTGATAATGCAAAGGGAATGCAAATACTTCTAAAGTGTATGGAGCCAATTCTAGGGGCACATCACACCAACCCTCTATAAATCTCTCGGTACAGCAGAACAGCAGACATTACTGAGCCACCTAATGGTGAAGGGGGAAGTAACTTTCCTAGGAAGCAAGAGGTTGTTCGTTCGAATCCCCGCTGGTATGTTGCCCATATTATGGGAAAATACCTCTATTGGGCAGCAGCGATATAGGAAGATGCTGAAAGGCATCATCTCAGATTGTGCGGGAGGAGGCAATGGTCAACCCCTCCTGGATTCTACCAAAGCAACCTTCTCTAGGGCCAAACCCCTCTGTAAATCAGTCCATGAATTGGGTGCTGGTGGCATTTAGTGAGAGCCTGAACTGTATTTGGACGTTGAGATAAAGTTCTAAGATAGGTTTTTGCATAAGATGGGGCTAGCTATGGATTTTCAAAGTGAAGTGGTTTGGAGTATGGCGTCCTTATTGGACACACAGACTTTATTGTAGCAACCCAGAACGCCGATGCCAAAAAGAGAGCCGTTGCCGATTAACCTTTGTCGTGATGATAGAACAGTCTACGTGTCTGTTATGGAGAGCTCGGTGCGTATACATATGTATCATGTCCTCCTCATGCATTCTGTTCTCTCAATTGATCTGATTGCAAAACCCAACAAATCGAATAAATAAATAAATAACAAGCAGCGTGGAGGCCCATAGCAGTCTACTATGCAAGGTTTTCTGTTTACGGTGACTGAAACGGCATGTCCCTGCAAACACTGTGGCATTTAGCAATATTAGTTGATGTGAATCTCCCCACCACCACCGCCGCCTTTCCTCACTCTACTGAGCCTCTGTTCTGTGGGTCATTCAGAAAAAAGAAACAGGCAGCTATGAGATGCAGGCCAGGCTTGCATTAGCATCTTATCACATATGAAACATATGAAAGAGTTTAAATTCATAGTAACCAAGGGGAATTGCTGGGCGGATCTTGTACCTTCGTGGAATTTGTGTTCCCTGGTGTATTTCACCTAATGAGGGCTTCTTTTGCCCTCCAGCTGCTTTTGGACTACAATTCCCATAATCCCCACCCACAGTGGGGATTTGTCAGGGATTATGGGAATTGTAGTCCAACATCTGCAGGAGGGCCGAAGCTGTGCAGCCTTGGCTTAATGCAGAGGTCCTCAAACTTGGGTCCTCAGATGTTGTTGGAGTACAACTCCCATCATCCCCAGACAAGGCCATTGTAGCTGGGGATGAAGGGAGTTGTAGTCCAAAACCACTTGAGAACCCCTGGCCTGCTGGTTCAGCTGTGTGGGCATCTGATAGCACAATGGTGAAGTAACTTCTACGTCCGTGCTCTTCACTGTTTTTCAGAGGGCACTTTGGCAAAAGAACTTCCATGACCTAACATTGTCCAGGTTGTCTTTGTGACCCAAAGGAAGAGAAACTTTGGTGAGGGTAATGATCAAGAATCCGGGAACTTAGGCTCTCTCAGAGCCTAATTTCGTGATTTTATCTGCATTTCTGAAAGTAGTGGTCATCTTGAAAATGCAAAGAGAATGGAAATACTTTTAAAGTTTATGAAATGAATACTTGAGGCACATCACAAGCAGTGTGCCCACTAACAGGGATTCCCAGATGTTGTGGACTACAACTCCCATAATCACTAGTTACAATGGCTTTTACTTGGGGATTATGGGAGTTGTAGACAGCACCATCTGGGAATCCCTGATAGAGGGAACACTGATGCTCCTGGGATCTCTGAAATGATAAAGAAGTTACTAGAATTCATCCAAATAGAAGGTGTCTCTGAATTTAAGACAACGCCCTTAAAATGTTGAGGTTAAATGCAGGTTATACCTACATTTACTCGAAAGGAACAGGACTCTGAATTTAAGACAACTTCCCAATTTTTAATATCAGAAAACTTGGAAAAAATCTAGTCTCAGATTCCTGTAAATACAGTACCGGTTCTTCAGAATGGGAGGGCTAAAGCTCAATAAATTAAATACTTCTATTATACTCTCACCTATCCTGAGATGAAGCATAGGTGAGGCAAAGGCCCCAGACAATTCAGGGGCTCTTTGCAGAGCTTTAGTTTGCTACAGTCTCTGAACCTTGAGGAGCCCCAAAAGAGCAGAAATGTTGTGTAGACAAGCTCTTTAGGTTTTGCAGCTTGAGCAGTGGACGTCTTTATAAGAGTTTCCTGGGACGGACTGAAAAGAGAATATGTTTGATAAGAGGAAAAGCTCACATTAATTCAGTGGTTTAAAATGTTGTTTTATTTATTGTTTGATTTACATACGGCTTTTCATTAAAATAATCTCAAAGCAGTTTACAATCTAGTTAAAACAATATACAATTAAAACATAGAAAGTACGGCCATTAATATAAATATATTATTTATAATATAAAAATAATCTCTATTTAAAAATTTGAAAAGCTATATAAAACAATAATACACACAAGACGGAGCAGCAGAAGTAAAAACTAATCTCATTTAAAAGCCCTGGTGAAGAGCGACGTCTTTACTTATTTTCTAAAAACGGTGGTGGAAGCTTGAGGAGCAGATGCCATAAATATATGCACACATATACGTATGCCCAGATCCATTTTTTCCACCTCTCCCAAAGGTAGAGTCACAGTTCTATCCAATGTGTTTTGTTTTCATTGTTCCTGTGGAAGAACACTGAGGCCATTCTCCTAAGCAGCGAGGAACGTTACTTTATCTTCCTTTGAAATCGTATCTCTTTTGTGGGGCGCATTTCTGAAGTTGTTCTACAGCTTTTGTGTGGCAGAGCTGTGGAATCCAACACGGCCATCCCCTCCAGCATATAACTGGGCCACCTCAGACATGATACATATAATCATCCCAGCCGTTTGACCTTTATATTGTTCCACGCGGTCAGGTAGGAGCAAAGTGAGTTTCAGGTGACCCTATCATGTGACCGAGATCAGAGGTCACGAAGTCCTCGCCTTTTGGTTGTCAAGGTAGCTCATTCATCACCCCTCTTAGGCAACTGACGCCCTGACAAATAGACCCCGGGTATAAAACAGCTCTCTGTCTACTGGTTGAGGACCCTAAATCTTAATTGGCTGCCATAAATTTGCACATGTTAATAGCTAGTGTGGTTGGACAACTGCCCAGAGCAAAGAAAAGAGTGGAAATTAGTCATTGCATAATTTGTTAAATGGTTAGTGCCACAATGGACGGCCACCTGGTTAAGAAGCAAATACTGTATTTCTTTAAAAATTTCTGACCTGGCAGTGAGGGTATAAGTATACGCAATTTAATTTTCTTGGGGCTCATGATCTACGCTGACTGGCAGCAGCTTCCCCAGCCCTACCTGTAAATGCCACAGATTGAACCTGGGACCTTCGGCGTACGAAACAAATGCTTTTTCCTTGAGCTATGATCCTTCCCAGCAATATACAACTGAGTTCAGAGGCTATATAGGAAGCTACCTTCTACAGAGCCAGACAACTGGTCTATCTGCTTCGGTTCATATATAAGCAAATTTTTGATGTAGAATTAGTCTGCTCTACCTGGCAGATTTTGTAAAAGAGGGTCAATTTTCACCTAATGGCGCAACAGGGAAATGGCTTGACTACCAAGCTAGAGGATGCCGGTGAATCCCTGCTGGTATGTTTCCCAGATTATGGGGAATGCCTATACCGGGCAGCAGCGATATAGGAAGATGCTGATAGGCATCATCTCACACTGTGCAGGAGATGGCAATGGTAAAACCCTACTGTATTCTACCAAAGACAACCACAGGGCTCTCTGGTCGCCAGGGTTCAATGGCACACTTCACCTTTAGTTCAGCTAACTCTAGCAGCAGTTCTTCAGGGTTTCACAGCAGTTTCCCCTGGCCCTACCTGGAGGTGCCAGGGATTGAACCTGGGACCTTTTGCATACAAAATAGATACTCTACCATTGAACTGTGGCTCCATGCCTTCTTTCTATTCCAGCCGTTTTCTGCCTTCTCTGAAAACCTGGTGGATTAAACTTTGCATGTTCTCTGGGTAACCCTGGATCGATCACTGTCTCTCAGCCTAATCTCAATCACAGGATTCTTCTGAGGAGTAAGAGGAAAACCAGGCGTGCTACCCTGAGCTTCTGAAAGAAGGGCGGGATCAACATGTCAGTAATCCTTTTGAGTGAAGCCATTGTCAGACATCTGCCATACTGTATCTTGGTTTTAAAATGTTGGTTGGAAGGAGAGGGGTTGGTTTGAATTGTTGCACAAACCACATTTTACCCACAGGTGAATATCGCTCTGGACCAGCCTATACAGGTTTGAAATAAACAGGCTACAAAAATGGAACCAGCAGAGTCATGTTTATAGTTTGAATGAACATAGGAACATAGGAAGCGGCCATATACTGAGTCAGACCATAGGTCCATCTCATTCAGTATTGTCCACACACACTGGCAGCGGCTTCTCCAAGGTTGCAGGCAGGAATCTCTCTCAGCCCTATCTTGGAGATGCCAGAGAAGGAACTTGGAGCCTAGATGCTCTTCCCAGAGCGGCTCCATCCCCTGAGGGGAATATCTGACAGTGCTCACACCTAGTCTCCCATTCATATGCATCCAGGGCAGACCCTGCTTAGCTAAGGGGACAAGCCATGCTTGCTACCACAAGACCAGCTCTCCTCTCTGAGCGGCTTCTCCAGAGTTGCTGGCAAGAGTCTCTCTTAGCCCTATCTTGGAGATGCTGCCAGGGAAGGAACTTGGAACCTTCTGCAGGCAAGCAGGCAGGTGCTCTTTCCAGAGTGGCCCCATCCCCTAAGGGGAATATCTTACAGTGCTCACATGTGACCTCCCATTTAAATGCAAATCATGGTGGACCCTGCTTAGCAAAGGTTCATGGTTGGACCAAAAGACCAGGTCTCCTCCTCCTCCAACCATGCATACATACACCTCACATGATTAAGTGGCAGTTGTTCAGTGCCCTGGAGGAGAGAATATGCACATTAACACTTCTCCACCCAATTGAGAGGGCTGGTTGGAATATCTAGATGAGGCCTTTGTAAACTTCAGAAAAATAATACCCCACTGTTTCTCTTATCAGCAGATCTTAGCCAGGGAGAGGGGAGAAAGGGTGGGGGTGTTTTAAAATAAATGGTTAGCACATTAGTATAAAACCTATTGATTAAAAACACCAAGCATAATGTTAGTCTTTTAGTCTCTTGAGTGATGCAATCCTGAAATAAATTTCTCTCTTTGACTCTTGCATTAACCTTTTATTGACTGCTTGCATACCCATAATTAACACACACTTTAGCTAAAGTGGTTAATTTTAGCATCGTGACCAGTGTCTCTTAATGTAGTTGACACCCCAATCATCAAAATGTAACGGAAACCCCAGGGAAAATCTCCAGCTGGCCTCGCCGTCTCCTTCACTTCCAGAGGAGGCGCCATCTTAGGTCTGCTAGTAGAGTGGTCTAGCATATGTTGGACTGCAGATGGAAGAAGGGTCACATTTTTTGCATGCTCCCCCCCTTAAAAAGAAATCTTGGCTGATAAAAACCTAGCACATAAAAAGAGGTCTAGACTGGCATAGTTCTTGTATCTATATTCTGCTTGCAGGGAGGTTGGTTATTTGATGATGGTGGTTTTTAACATCCGAGAGCAAAATGTGATCCCTCCTTCTGCAGTCGGAAGCAGTACAGTCTATTCTGGCACGTCAAATTTGTGGCAACCCATTACCATTCTATTCGGGTACATCTGTAGACCAGACCATAGACAGTACAAAGGTGTCGAGAATAGCATGGCACTACTATGAATATTTATATAGCACTTTCAACAAAGGTTCCCAAAGCAGTTTAGTTGGAGATCTAAATAAATAAATAAAGATGGTTCCCTGTCCCCAAAGGGCTCACAATCTAAAAAAAGAGAAGTTGCTGCCAGTCTGGGTAGACGATACTGAGCTAGATGGACCAAGGGTCTAACTTGGTATAAGGCAGTTTCCTATGTCTGTGTTCTGTGGGGTAATTCTGGAGTGAGAAGGGGCAAGTGGTGGAGTGTTTCATAGGCTTCTCTAACATCAAGACAGGTGAGTGTTTAATCCCTATTTTGCAAATGTGGCACTGAGGCTGAGAGAGAGTGGCTAACCTTAAGGTCATCTCCCCAATTCATCTGAGAGGTGAGTCAGGGACGTCCCATTTGCAGTTCAGTCTCTTTGCCACTCTGCTTTATAAGCTCGCAGATTCTTTTTAGGTGCCAATAACCATTCAGTGGAGATGCTTCCACTTAGAGTACCCAGCAGATAGCATTCGGGGAGTTCTTTGCAATGAAGACAAAGCACAAAGTAAGCCCCTCGTTAAGCTATAATTAGCTTCACCTTGCTCTGCATATTAACTGTGTTCTTTTTTATAATTGGGGGGGGGAGGGCAATGTCCCCATCCCAAAGCTGCATACTCAAGTTAAGCACCTTGGAGAACCCCGACGCTAGATCCACGTCGGCTCGACAACGTTTCTGATACGGCTGGCGCCACAAATCCACTGTTCTCGTGCTCAGCACGGCTTATCAATGCAAACAGTTTAATATTTATGCTAATAGGATTGTCAAAAGTGGCTTGTGTTCCTTTAATTCTTGTTTTAAATAAATAATGAGAACATTGGAACACATTACTCTTCTCGGAGGCCCGAGGTCGGTTAATCTTATTATTTATGAAGTGATGTGCTACATAATAGTGCTTAGTGCATGTTAACAGATGCTATTATCACGAGCCGATGTGAGGAACTGAAGATATATAGAAATGTTACGTGTTAATACTGTCCTTCCAGTATAATGTACGATGGATGGAGTGTTGGGGGAGAGCTGGAGGCACAATTAACCACATCCCCACAAGGGTGTAAAGTTGACGTATGTTTTCTCTTGGGCGTCCCACTCCCATCAATAATTCCCCAGAGGAAGGCGGCCTCTTCTGTTTGGTTTTCCTATCACTCTTTCCTCAAAGAGGGGTCGGCAAAGTGGCCGGGGAGTGGTGTGCGTTTAATCATTTCAGCAGCGTGGAGAACATTAATTGGTTAATTGCTGAGATGAGTCTGTTATCTCTTCAGTGGCAAAGGAAAATGTAGAGTCTTACTGGTCTCTTACTGGGCACTGCTCACCCACACCGAAGTCAATCTATCAACCGTCTGATTTGCCAGACGGTTCATAGTCAATCTATCAACCGTCTGATAGCTTTTCAGGCAACGGCAATTTCTTCAAGAGATTATTTATTGATGTTATACACATAATACTCATTGAATGTTCGTAGTTTTCAGAATTGCATGTACATGTTTTTAAAAATTAACTCTTGCGTATTATACAGTTCTTTATTGTAAAGTACTGCTTTTCAGCCTGCAAAGCAATGTACAACATTGCAACAGTTGAAACATGAAGTAGAATGCAACTGAAGAGAGGGCAAACTCAGTTTAGGCACCCTATATGTGAGATGTTCTCCCCTCAAAAGCTTGCCTGGTGTCTGTTTTCACAGGAACATAAGAAGCTGTTTTATACCAAGTTAGATCCTTGGTCTATCTGGCTCAGTATTGTCCGCACTGACGGGCAGCAGCTCTCCAAAGTTTCAGGCAGGAGTCTTTCCCAGCCCTACCTCGAGATGCTGCCAGGGACTGAACTTAAGAACAGCCCTCTCCCATCTAATCCAGCATCCAGTTGCTGGGGAACCACAGAAGTGGTGGACCACTGCCTTCAAATTCTGTTTGTGAGCTTCATAAGAACAGCCCTGATGGAGCAGGTCTGTCTTGTCCAGCATTCTGTTTCACACAGTGGCCCACCAGATGCCTCTGGGGAGCCCACAGGACAGAGGTGAGGGCATGCCCCCTTTCCTGTCATTGCTCCCCTGCAACTGGTATTGAGAGGCATCGTGCCTCTGAGCCTGGAGGTGGCCCACAGCCAGACAGACTAGTAGCCATTGATAGAACTGTCCTCCATCAGTTTGTCTAAGCCCCTTTTAAAGCCATCCATCACCACATCCCATGGTCAGTCCTAAATTTCCCAACCTTCAGCTGCATGGGATGACCCCTGGTTCTAGTAGTATGCGAGAGGGAGAAAAAATTTTCTCTGTTCACTCTCTCCACTCCATGCATAATTGTATACATCTCGATTATGTCTCCCCTTAATTGCCTCTTTTCCAAAGTAAACAGCCCCAGATGCTGTAGCCTTGCCTTATAAGGAAGGCCAATCAGCTTCCTGATTGGCCAGTGTTGAGCAAAGGATGCTAAATTTGATGGACCTTTGGTCTGATCCATCAGGACTCTTCTTAGGTTCACTCTTTTTTCTGTGGTGTAATAAAGCTTAACCTTCTTCAGCTTCTCACTCCTCTATAAACATTAGCTAATTAACCAGCAGCTGGTGAATAAAAAAAACACACACACTACTGAATTGCTACACATTTCTTAATGCGGTCCAAATAAGTGGCAATCTTTACTACAAAGTAATCTGACAAGATGTGTTGGTTTACTACTCATAAAATATTTTCCTGTGCAGGCTGCAGTTTCAGTTGCTTATTATAATTAGACTTCACTGCTATTGATGAAGAATCCATTTAATAAGAAACACTGTAATTCAAAGGGTTTCTCTGGGGACTTACCAAACGTTCACCTCTTAATTTAATTTTGCTGAAGTTTTACCCACCTATTCATCAGCAGAAATTGTTATTAACCTTCATTTGCATCTATCTTTTGACAGCGCCCCTTCTTGTTGCTTCCTCCAAAGCCAATAGGCTTGTAAATCTCTCAGATTTACAAACCACGTCCTTGCGATATTGTTTAATCTATCCTGTGACCTTATTGCAATAAATCTGGTTTAATCTATCTCAATAATCTAGTAATATCACAAAAAGCCGCAAACAATGGCATAAAGCACCTACTTCAAATAAGACTGGAGATAATGAAAAAATAATTCACCATCAAAAGGTGCGCTAACTGAATTTTCTGTGTGATTGGCTTTCTCGAAAATCCCGCTAGGAAAATAGAAAGCCTGCATCAAACGGCGGATGGTGGGGTGGGGGGAAACTGGGGACTTCACATTAAGTGGACAGTCATTTTGTCTAGTGGTTCATTCTCCTTTCTATTTGCAAAGTTGTAAAATTGAGAAGAGTTATGTGATATAGCTGGTTGGAGCCCAAATAAAGTTGATTTGGCATTCTCCTTTCATTTGGTTTCTTTTTATTAATAGACAAGCTCATCACATCCTGAGAAACTGATCTTTAAACCGTTTAAAGGGAAGGGGAGCGCTGCTGATAAGTTTCTGAGTAAAATACAAGGTGCTGGTTGTGAATCTATAAAGGCTTAAAGAGCTTAGGTACTTACTGTGCTTACTGAACATTTCTTCATCATGAACCCCACTGCCCATTGAGATCATTAGGAGCAGTCCGTCTGCAGTTGCCACCAGCTCATCTGGTGGGCTTGTCAGGGACAGGCCTTCTCTGTTGCTGCCCCAAGGCTTTGGAATGTGCTTCCTGCTGAAATAAGAGCCTCCCCATCTCGAGCAACTTTTAAAAAGGCAGTCAAGACACATTTGTTCACCCAGGCTTTCAATTAGATACTCTTTTAATAGTTTTTAACATTGTTATAAGTTCTAATTGTAATGTTTTAACCTTTTTATTTTGTTGTAATTGGTATTATTTCTATTGTAAACTGCCCAGAGATGTAGGCTTTTGGGTGGTAGACAGATATGTCAAATGGATGGATGGATGATTAAATAAATAAAAATGCTGCCAATAATTTGTTTCTCATCTTACTGATTTTTAGGTGCCATTCCCAACTTGCAGAGAGTTTACCAGAGGATGAAAAGCCAGAATGCCGCCCTTATTGGCAACAGGATGATCCCAATATGTTGCTGCCATTCAATCTTGAAGATGTGATCATTGAGCTAGAGAACCTCTTGAAGACGGTGGAGTGCTAGAAGAAGGAGTACATTTGTCAAAAGTGGACATGGGCAAGTTCCCCCACCCCTCCTCACGTTGGATTGTCTCACAAAAAGGCTGAACTATTTCCAATAGTTCAATAGTCCAGTAGTTGGGGGTGGGGATACCCCTTATGGGTATCTCCACCCCCAAGCAAATCTGAATTTACCTTACACTAGTCCTCCCGTTCCCTTTAAACTCTTACTGGCCAATGTCCATTACTGTTGGGCAGACCACATTTCCCAAGGGCCAATGGGGCTTTTTGTCCTGGCGTGCTGGAAGTACAACCAAAAGAGGAGAGGGAAAAGATCTTCTATCCTCATGACCAGAGAAAGATCACTGCTTCTGCCCTGTCTGTCAAGGGGAGAGGGAGGGTATTTGAGGGCTGGATGTGTCGGTGGGAGGGAGGGAGTTTGGAGGCTGGGTGTTGGGAGTGAGCCAGGAATTCATTTCAGGCTCTGATTTTAATCTAAACCGGAGAAGAATCTGAGGTCTCATAATGCCCCCCCCCCTTTGAGTTAAGCATCTCAAAACCCTGAACCTTGTTTTTGCCCACAAGTCCAGCAACCTTTGCTGGCGTCTCTACCAATAGTTTATTTACAAAAGGATAGCAATGGAACTATATCTTTAAAAGAAACTAGATCGCTCTAAAAAAAACAACAACCAGTAAGCAATATTTCAGTTGTATAATCAGTTAAGAAATTAACCAAAAAGTGCGCCATAAACACTAGAGCTTGAAAGTAAGATTATCAGTGATTTGTTTTGAAGCTGGAGCAGCAGGCAGTGGCATACTGGGTTTTCAGATGGGATATGCGAAATAAAGAACCAATTACAAATTGTTTTGATGTAAATGTTTGTCTTCTTTCTGATGTCAAACAAAGGAACACTGAATCACAGGAAAATGCTATCCAGTGCTCAATGTAAGCCCTAAAAATTCCTCAGTGGATAAGAGAAGGAGCTCCAAAACTTCAAGTCCCTAGTTCGAATCTGCCCTCTCTGTGAATGCATTGGGTGATTGTAGCAAGCCCCACCCTTCATTCTCATCCTTCTATTGGGATGTAGATCCATCCCCTTTATGAGGTCAACTCTACTCTGTCCTTGAGGCAATCCTTTGTTCTTAGAAACATAAAATTTGAGAGCTGGAAGGAATCTTGAAAAGGAGAGCTGGTCTTATGGTGACCAGCTCTGGTCTTGTGGTCTTGTCTTGTGGAGACCAAAGTTGTGCCGTCGAGTCGGTGTCGACTCCTGGCGACCACAGAGCCCTGTGGTTGTCTTTGGTAGACTACAGGAGGGGTTTACCATTGCCATCTCCCGCGCATTCTGAGACGATGCCTTTCAGCATCTTCCTATATCGCTTCTGCGCGATATGTTTCCCATTGTTTGGGAAACATACCAGTGGGGATTCAAACTGGCATCCTCTTCCTCTAGGCAAGTTACTTCCCCACTGTGCCATTAAGTGGCTTGGTCTTGTGGGAGCAAGCATGAATTGTCCCATTTGCTAAGCAAGGTCTGCCGTGGTTTGCATTTGGATGGGGGACTTCCTGTGAGCGCTGTAAGAGCATCTGTGGTCAAGCAGCTGTTTCGCATGCAAGAAGGTCCCAGGTTCATTCCCTGGCATCTCCAGGTAAGGCTGGGAAAGACTCCTGCCTGAAATCTTGGAAGGCTGCTGCCGGTTAGTACTGACAATACTGAGCAGGATGGAGCAATGGTCTGATTCGGTATACTGCAGCCTCCCATGTTCCTTGGAAGTCTTCTAGTCCAATGGTTTGCTCAGTGCAGGCAGCCATCCAGTACGGTTTCCTCTCTCCATAGCAGGGATGAGTAATGGTGTGTACCAAATATGGCCTTGAGACCCAGCACAGTGTGATTTGCAGGATTACCATATTTACCCGAATAGAAGGTGAAGCTATTCTGATGATCAGTGGAAAACAGGCTAAGGGTGCTTCGCCCACTTCCCACTGATCGTGAGACTCACTGGGCTCACAGCCGAGCCCGGTTCAGTCAAAGCGGGTCACCCGTTTAAGTAGCCCTCCCCTCAGCCTGTGTTAGCGGAGAGAGCGCTCCGCTAACCCGGGCTTTCCGATCGTGAGTTGCTGCTGCGTGGCTCCGCGCCATGGCAACTCATGAGTAGACTCCCGACCAGGAGGCTTAAAAGCAGCATCCCAGCTCAGGTCTCTCCAGTATGCCCTGCACGCTCGTGACAGAACCGGCAGTTGTGTGGGCGGCCGCTGCTCGGTCATCTGCGGGGAAAGCGGGCTAAGCCCACTCTCCCCGCTAACCCTCCCCAGGCTCTTCTCACGCATCGTGAGAAGAGCCTCTGTAACTCTAAATTTAAGACGACCCCTTTAAAAAGTAGAGGTTAAATACAGGTTCTACCTGCATTTTCTCAAAAGGAACAGGACTCTGCATTTAAGATTTCCTCCTGATTTCTAATAATAAAAAACTTAGGGGCAAACCTAGTCTTGGATTCAGGTAAATACAGTAAGTGTTCGGATTTTGGCTACGCGACAAAAGCATCCTCCATAAATGTCACATGCCCACCGTTTTGTTTGTTGACTCTGAATCTTCCTGCTGCATAAGGAGCAGGGTCAGGTGGAGGAGAGAGGCATCCATTCCGCTACTTTCATTAGATTGCTGCAGTTCCTTGGAAGACCAAGTTCATGACTTTGTCTGCATTTACTTTTCATCATCGCTGAACGAATTGCAGCGAATTTGGTCCCCTGCACGTGTGTGTCAGGCTAAATGGATTACGGAAGATACAGATCTGTTTGCCTGTCTGCACTTGCCGTTAGACAATATTCATCAATTTTACAAAAAGCTCCCGACTAAACATGGAGCCAATACAAATGTGAGTGCTCAAGGCAAGGGCCTTTTCTTTGTATATAACAACAGCGAAATCAGATCTAAAGTTGATTTTAAATTAGCAGAAGGAAATTGTTGGCACAAAATGAAATCCTTTTATCACCCTGCTTGTCTGAAGACTACAGCTAAAAGGCTGTGCTTAAAAGTTTGCCGTGGAAAGCCTATGGTTCTGGGTCATCTATTTTCTAAATTCATTATTCATTTTGATGTTTGTAAATTAGAGGGAAAAGAGTCCTATTAGGTCAGACCAAATGGGTCCTTCTAGTCCAGCATCCTGTGGCCCACAGGGACCAACCAAATACTTCCTGGTAGCCCTCTAATAGGGCCATTCATCGCATTGGCCCAATAATCAGGGCAATGCAACCCCTATCGGGGCATTTTTTTCATCAAAAGGTATTCTTATGAAAAATATCTCCAGTATCGGCAAAGAACTTGAGACAATAACGAATCATATGGATGTTGTATTGACTATTTTGGGAGTTGAAGAGAGGCTTACCTTTTAATGAAGAGCCAGCTTCTGTGGCTGCGGTCTGTGAGAGTAGACTATGGCTGTGGTCCGTTTGCTTGGACCGAGTAGCCACTGCCATGGTCTTTCAAATATTCTCCTTCCTTTTCTTACAGTGCCCACAAAAAGGATGCAATATCGTGACATTGCATCCTTTTCCTGGTTCATTACTGTGGGGTGGGAAATGACTGCACTCTATAGGGAGCAACCATATTTTCCCCAGTAATTTCCTAGGATTGCTTGCTTTCCTGGTGCATTGTCAGGTGATACCTACAGGAAAAAATGAGGCAAGGCTTTGAAACCCTACACCTGCCCAGAACGCAGCTGATTTCTTCAGAGAAGCCACCTCTTTACTGAAAAGTAAACTCCCCGCCATCCCGATCCATTGAGCCTATAGCAATGTTCATCTCCATGCAGTCCAGAAGATCCCATTTCTTCTTGATGTTCACTTTGTGAAACAATATAGCCATTCTCATGAGCAGCCTAACCAGAACTGCCCTACCCAGGTAGGGCTGGCCATGAGAACCACCAGAATCAGTCCTGACCCTGTTGATTTTCCGCCAGGTATCTGGACGGTAGGAGGTGAGGTGGGAGGGTACGTGCCCATCCTCTATCTCACTTCCCGGTCATATGGAAGCTTCCACAGAGCCAGGCGTAAGGAGCGGCCTAGCAATGGGTAATCCCCCAATACACCGTGCTCCTCCGGTGGTGCATTGTTGGATATGGGAGGACGCAGCCTACTTTTCCCCTGCCCCCTTGATCGTGTGCATGGCTCATGTGGGCATGTGGTTCAGAGGAGCCCAGAAGCAGCGAGGATTGTGTGGGGGAAGGCAGGTAGTGTTCTGCCTTTCTCCTAGCCCTCCCCAGTCCTGGTGCCAAATAGTTGTGTGAACTACCTTAATAAGTAATACAGAATCCATAAGTAATTCTGTATGGCTTGGGCTGAAGATTAGTCTCACTACAAGATTTTTTGTGGATCTTCAGATACATACCCCACTATGAAGAATATTGATCTGTTTCGTTGTTTTGATTAGAGTCCTACCATATATAACGCAGTATATATGATTTCCCTTATCTCTTATTTCACTGAATGGGGTCATGCCGCTGAACTGAAAATGTGCAATCAAGTCTCATTTACTATGAAATCTCCAGTTTTCTAAAAAAGAACAAAAAACCCAACCCAAACCACAACTGGGTGATGTCTTTCATGCATGTTGCCTTGATCAATGGAACATTTTCTTAGAAGAAAAAAGAAAAGAAGCCTCCATTAAGCTCAAATGCATTTGAAGTTTAAACTACCCCAGTGTTTTAACAGCTGCAATGATTGGCTTGATATATTGGACCATTGATTTCTTTTTGTGAGTAATAACATAACTTTGAAACTAAGTGTGTCAAATAACTTGGGCTCCATTAACTTTCCCCAGCATGCCCTAGGAAACTTGATTATGCTTAGCAATGTTCATGTCTCCGCAATGTTTCTAACCAGCTAGAGGCCCTTGTGTGGTGCTTCTTGGATCAGGCTCCAGTTTCAAGTGGGTTCGGGACTTATTTAAAGTCTTCTTCACAGTCCTTTTCACCATCTAATTGTTTCTTGAATTTTGTCTCCTGAGACATATGGTTTGCTATGTGTAGATTAAAATGGGAGGCCTGTTATACTACATGCAAAATGATATATCTGTATTTCTCTCAATCAACTCCCAGAAATAGCCCTCTTTGGGAAGTGATCCCTTTTAGGGACTGGATGCTTCCAACAGAGTGGATTAATTTTTGCCTTGTAATGTGGAGAAAGCATCCAAGAAGCTTCTCTAAAATTTCTCATTGGAAGGAACATTGACATTCATAGAGAATTTTCACTTTGGCAGAGGGTTGGAGTCAAGGAGAAGGGAGAAGCGTGATCACAGTGGACTCTGGCCCACAGGTGGGCGATATCGGGTCTCAAGCACTGCACTAAGCCACTGCTGTTCATCAGCAGGACAGGCCATGAATATTCCTACCTGCGGGCCAGCAAAAACATCACCGCAGCCTGGATCCGGACCTTATGTTGTCCAGGCCTTAGCTGGATGGAGTTAGTGGTCTAACTCGGTATAAGACAACTTCCTATGTTCCTGTGACTCCCACAGAAAAGTTTAGAATCACTGGCCTATACAGGGGTGGGTGGCGGGGGGCTTTCCCAACCTTGGGTCCTCAGATGTTGTTGGACTACAACTCCCATCATCCCCAGCCATAGGAACGTAGGAAGCTGCCTTATATAGAGTCAGACCCTTGGCCTACCTAGCTCAATGTTGTCTACCCAATACTGGCAGCGGCTTCTTCAAGGCTACAGGCAGGAGTCTCTCTCAGCCCTATCTAGAGATGCCAGGGGGAGGGAATTGGAAGCTTCTGCATGGAAGCATGCAGAGGCTCTTCCCAGAACAGCCCCACCCCCTAAGGGGACTATCTTACAGTGCTCACACGTAGTCTCCCATTCAAATGCAAACCAGGGCAGACCCTGCTCAGCAAAGGAGGCAATTTATGCTTGCTACCATAAGAGTAGCTCTCCTCCGATAATGATCAAAGGCGATTTATAGTTGTAGTCTGACCCAAGATTAAGAATCTCTGGTCTATACACTACCACTCTTTCCTGTTGCCAAATGCCTCATATTATGTTGAAATGAGTGTGCAACCTAGGCTCTCTGTTTCCTTCTGGAGCTCACAGCACCTCATAAATTGGGACTCGGTTAATATCATCCTTTTTGCCGCCGCATCATAATTAGTAGGCTGAATACAGTGCACTTGGATACGGGTTTATAAAGCCTTCATATTGTCTGTTTACAAGGATCTTATGAACGTCTAGTAAATTTAATGACCACTAATAAGCAGGGAGAATGAAATCCTGTGTAGAAAGCACATTGCTTTTAAATGCATCTCTCGTTTTATGAGCATCTCAACCCCTAGGAGAACAAAAAACGCCTAAGTTGTTGCTGGTTCAATCCAAGTACGCCCCCTCACCACCACCACCCCCCCAAATTAGCTTATGTTTGTTTCTTAGTGATTGCTTTAACCTCTAGGACTTTACTTGGGGCTACCTGATAAAGCAGCCATTCAAGAACATTACAGGTAACATGCTTTCATTTGATAGAGGCAGACTAAGGCCGCTGTTATTTGCTGTGCCTTTAAAAATAATAATTTAAAATCTAGACACTAAGTTGTGGTTTGACCTACTTATTTTAAAGAGCTCACCCATGCCCTCTCCCACCCACCATCCCTCTGCTCAGGTTGACTGTAGGAATCCTGCTGTGTGGATTCCCCCCCCCCAACAGAATGTACAAAGGTGAGTTAAAACTTCTCTTCTGAGAACTTTCGCCTGAAATTTAGAAGTCTTGGGAGAAGGAAACAGGAGAAAACTGTCCCTGAGCTGAGAGTTCCTTTGCTGTTGCCACCAGGGGGTAGCCACAGCCTGAAGCCAAAATAATAACACTTCTGGAAATAATAACAATTGCAAAAAGAAGAAAAGCACAGCTCTTTCACTATGGCCCCTCCATACATCCGAGAAGAAACTTCAGGGTACATCGAAGTATCCCATAAAGCCGTCATAGAAAGTGGAACTCGGGCTGAACTCCAGTGTGCAAGGAGAAAAACGAATCATGTATGGAGTGCTCCCCGATGCCTCACAAAGACTTCAAGGTAGATCCCCCCCAATGTGTGAAGGCACACCCACCACTTCCAGGGTACTTCGAAGAAAACTTGCCATCTGGGAACAGCCCAGCTCTCCTTCCCATCAAGCCTTCATTAGCTCTTCACAGGGCGTAATTTCTAAAGAGTGCAGAGCTGGTGCTCAAAATTGGTTTTTCCATTAGTGGCCTAATGCTGAGCCCCTCCTTTTTCATGTCCCAGGCTGATGCTGGGTCGAGAATGGTCCTCTTGTGCCTTGACGTCTGTAGTTCAAAGTTACTTCTGTCTCTCCAGCTAATGGGGTCAGAACGGTTTCTTCTATAATAGATTGCCTGTCCCTTGGGTGGAAAGACTTTTGAGAGACATGCCACAGTGAGAGGACTGGCTGTTAAATAACATTTGATGCGGCTCAAGGGAATGATAATTACAGTGTTTAGTTACGATGATTCACGGAGGTAAGAACCGCATTCCACAAGACATGGGCTCGGCAGTGACCTTTCCGGGAATGTAGGTCAGAACTCATCCATTGTCTCTGAAGTAGGTGTATCAGGGCACGTCTGGGCGGGGAAAGGTTTGGGGGATGGAAGGGGTTTATTCTGCCCATGCACCAGATGTAAATAACAATGGCACATGGACTCTTGAACTGGCAAGGGATATCTATCTTATCTATCTATCTATCTATCTATCTATCTATCTATCTATCTATCTATCCTGATATGTGTATTTCTAGGCTATCATGTGTATCAAGGATATCAGGTGGGGATTCATACTGGGTGCCACCATGCAGCTGTTGCCAAAGAAAGGAACTGTGGGGAGATGAGTCACATCAGCACAGAAACCTCATTTCACCAATAGGCCAGTGTGGGTCAGGTGGTACTCACAATTGCCTGTAAAGCTTCTGCCACAGGATGTGGTGATAGCCACAGGATGGCTTTAAAAGGGGCTTAGACAAATTCATGGAGGACAGGTCTATCAATGGCTACTTGTCTATGGCTATAGGCCACCTCCAGCCTGGGAGGCAAGATGCCTCTAAATAACAGTTGCAGGGGCAACAGCAAGAGAGAGGGCATGCCCTCACCCCCTGCCTGTGGGCTTCTCAGGGGCATCTGGTGGGCCCCTGTGAAACAGGATGCTGGACTAGATAGGCTTTGGGCCTGATCCAGCAGGGCTGTTCTTAAGTAGTACATGAGCCACCTGAGATGGTCAGTACCATCTGGGGGGGGATGAATACTCGTGATTTTGGATAAGAACTACACCCCTAGAGATGGAAAATGGGTGATCGCTTTCCAAGACTTTCAGTTTTCAGGGTGTTCTCTTGCTTTTATTCTCCTGACCATCGGGCAGGACCTGCAATGGTGTTTTAAAAGCTTTGAAAAGTTTGAAAAATCACAAAACCTACTATAAAATTGTATCCATGTTGTCAGAGGAATGGAAATCAAGAATGGCAGGAATGTCCTCCAAAGACTACTCCATGGAGAGTTATCATGATGTGTCCATGGTTCCCCTAACTCTAACCCTTTGCTCTGGGCAAAAATGACTGCAATTTTACTCTGTTTATGGGTAGGTGATAACACAGAGAAAGCTGTGAGTGCAACTATGCTATCACCTCTTTTCTATCTCTAGTGTGGTAGACATTGCCAAAAATCACGGTGAACGTTTCTTCCTGAGATCGTACTGATGGCCAAAATGTGTGGGCCTGGCTCATGGATTATGAGTCAAGTTTGCTTAGTGAGAAGACGCTGCCCCTTGCTGGATATGAACTGAGTTCAACTAGTTATAGACTCAACAAAAGCTGGATTTGACATCCATAACTAAAGGACCACCATTTGCCACACTAGGTGGCCTATCCATTGAAATCATCAGCATAATCTGTGCTTCACATCCCACGCCATCTGAGATGAGAATGGTGGAGTTGCAGAACGGGGACTTTTCAGTGGTGACACTCAGGTATGGTACTCCCCAGGGACACCTTCCAGACCCCACTTTACAAGATTGTCAGCATTCAGTTAAAACCATCTAATTTTTGTTGTAGCTGGGAATACTGGGAGTTGTAGTCAACAATATCTGGGAATCCCTGAGCACTGGTGAGCAGGGGCGGCCCGTGAACGCGCCTCTGGGGGGTGCAGCGCGTGGCTTCGTTAAGTGTAAATGGAGCCGGTGCTCTGTGCCGCCCAGCAGCCCCCATGGTAGGGAATTGCCTCCGCCACTCACCTGGCCGCTGGCGGGGGCTTGCCTCCATGGGAGCCTGGTGAGTGGCAGAGGCAATTCCCCGCCGTGGGGGCTACTGGACGGCACGGAGCACCAGCTCCATTTACACTTAAAGAAGCCACCCGCTGCCCCCTCGAAGGCGCGTTCATGGGCCGCACCTGCTGGTGAGTATAGCCCATCTTCCCTCTAGCTATGGGTCCAGCAGTGAATCTTGTAGGCCCTCAATTGCACATGCTAATGCAGCAAGCAGGCCAGGGCCAATGATGCAATAAAAGACTCACCTTGTTTGGCCCTTTGGCATATTGACCTAAGTGGCTGGTAACCCTGGTGAGGGGTTCCTGCACTGCCTCTGGCTCACCAGAACACTATGCAAAAGCCATCCTTGGTGGCCTTGGTGAAGCTTCGGTCACCATGGCCCCCACAATTTCTTCCACACTCACACACAAAGTTCTTCCTTCTCAGTTGTTTCTGCCGTCTTTGTCCAAATACCAAGCAGATTCCTGTCCCTAAATTTCCTTTCCATGATACCCTCTGGCTACAAATCATTTGAATGTGAGTGCTTATTATTTGCAGAGACATACATTTCAAGATACAGCGTAAGAGTTATGCTGGGCCAGGAGGTGATGGCTATATTGCTTTACAAACTGCTACCCTCCATTCTGGCTAATCCCAAAAGTTATCTTTCTTGAAAATCTGTGTCTTTATGGGGCTAAATCTCCCCACTTAACTTGCTCATCATTGAGTGTTTTTATTTTTTATTTTTAAGTAAAACACGTCAAAATGTACTTGAGAACTCCACAAATGTACAGCTCATGGCAGTGCTGCAATGGGAACTGTCAGGATGAGTATAGATCTTTCCCTGCTTGTGTTTTGTCATCTTGTAGCTTTGTTCTATTTACGCAGCTCTATCTCTAGCCTTAGAATGTGCCGGATTGACGTTCCCAGTGCCAGGGAGCTCTTTGCAGACTGAGGTAACCGCATGTGTCTGTATGAGTTTACAAAAATAGAGGGCTTATTAACCCCATCTCTTACAAACGCACAGACACAGACAGGCTATTCTAACGATGGTTACTAAGGTAGGAGATACCTCCTACCCTAGTTTCAGAGCTGCACATGCTGGGCACCATAAGACTTTATCTGGGCCAGAGGGATTTTCTTCCTACCTCGTTCAACAGTGGGGTACATCTCCTACAACAGATATTTATATACCGCTTTTCAACAAAAAGTTTCCGAAGCGGTTTAAATCTCCCCATCTCCGGCAATTTTCAAAAAACACCTGAAAGCACTTCTTTTCACCCAAGTTTTCTCAGCTTCCTAAATTGTGGGGGTTTTAATTTCTGGTTTATTTTAAAATTTCAAAACCCGATTTTGGGTTTTTTAATCACTGCAATTGTTTAATTGTTGTTTTAAAATGGTTTTTTTTAATTGTTAATTGTTATGTTGTTTTTAAATTTGTTTTAGCTCTTTACTGTTTTAGTGGTGTGTTTTAATTGTAAACCGCCCTGAGCCATTTTGGAAGGGCAGTATAAAAATAAAATAAAATAAATATAGAGAAATAAGTAAGTAAGTATAAGTAAGTAAAATGGCTCCCTGTCCCCAAAAGGCTCACAATCTTAAAAGAAACACAAGACAGACACACCAGCAACAGTCACTGGAGGGGCACTGTGCTGGGGGCGGATAGGGCCAGATGCTCTCCCCCTGCTAAATTAAGAGATCCTCCACTTTAAAATGGCACCTCTTTGCCCAGTTAGCAGGGGCATTGCCTCCAGAAAGCCCACAAGCAGGAGATGTATCCAGCTGCTGAATGAGGTAGGACGGAAATGCCACCAGAAAGGCATCTGGAGGCATCTGGCAGGCCACTGTGAGAAGCAGGATGCTGTACTGCATAGAGTCTTGTTCTAATCCCACTGGTCTTGTGGTAGCAAACGTGAATTGTCCTCTTGGCTATTCAGGGTCTGCCCTGGTTTGCAATTGAATGGGAGAATACATGTGAGCACTGTAAGATATTCTCTTTAGGGGGTGGAGCTGCTCTGGGAAGGGCATATTCATGTTTGCACGCAGAAGGTCCCAAGTTCCCTCCCTGGCATCTCCAGATAGGGCTGGGAGACACTCCTGCCTGTGACTTAAGAGAAGCCGCTGCCAGTCTGGGTAGACAATGCTAAGATAGATGGACGAATGGTCTGACTTGGTAGAGGGCAGCTTCCTATCTCCAAATTCTCAAGTTCCAGCGGTGATCTAGTCTATCCCTAGTGAGACATAATAGAGAGTTTATGCAATGGTGTATGATATGCTGGTAGGCATGTCTATTGATGATGACTAGTCATGATGGTTATATGGAACCTTCACATAGGGAGGAGAGCTGGTCTTGCGGTAGCAAGCATGAATGCTAAGCAGGGTCCACCCTGGTTTGCATTTGAATCGGAGACTACATGTGAGCACTGTCATATATTCCCCGTAAGGGATGGCCCGTTCTGGGAAGAGCACCTGCACACTTAGATGCAGAAGGTTCCAAGTTCCCTCCCTGGCCTCTCCAAGAGAGGGCTGAGAGAGACTCCTGCCTGCAACATTGGAGAAGCCACTGCCAGTACTGAGCTAAATGGACCAATGGTCTGACTCTGTATAAAGCAGCTTCCTATGTTCCTGTCCAAAGGCTATATGGCATGTCCATGTTCATCTCTGAATACCTCTTGCAGGGATGCAACAGCAGGAGAGGGAACATGCTGTCATCTGCTTGTGGGCTTCACAGAGGCATCTGGTCAGCCACTGTGAGAGACAGAATGCTGGGCTAGAACTGCCTTGGGCCTGATCCAGTGGGGCTCTTCTTATATTCAGTATCTGAACTGAGTTAAATGCTCCTTGCAGTCATTCAGAAGAATGACTGGATGCTGGACTAGATGGGCTTCCTTGAGCCTGATCCAGCAGGGCTGTTCTTATGTTCTTGTGTAAGAAGCAACCACACTTGCTGGGAGGGAGGAGGATTGTGATATCAGCCTCCATTACTAGCCACCCATCTTCGGTCACACATCTGCTCCATGTCTTTGCAGGGTTCTGCAAGCACATGGAGCAGAAGTGTGGCAGCATACAAACCTATGTGTGAGTTTTGCTGCAGCCATGTGACAGAACCCGTGTGAGGTGAGGGCGGAGCCTGGCATACCCAGCTGCCATGTATTTATCTGAACATCTGAAAGGGCCTTCGGGGATCTCCTGAGTGTATTCAGAGTGTATATGTCGCTTATTTCTCCAAAAATAAATAAATAAAAGGAAACACTTACATTTGCCAACATATCTAAATCTCCCGCCATATGCAATTGCTAAATAGAATCCCCCAGCTCTCCTCTGTAGTAATTAGAAGGAATACTGCAAATAGATTATCCCTACCTATTTATTTAAGGCAGACATTTCATGGTAATTTTCAAGGCTGAATCCAATAGCTTTTCAAGGCAAGCCACGGATGTAGTATGGTATCTATAATTACTCAAACTGCGAGGTAATTGCTGTTTAGTGCTTATTTACAGTATATATTCTTTGGGATACGTCAGGGTTGTGTGTGTTGTTTTAATGTGATGGCCTGTAAAGGAAAATACATTTTCTGTATTAAAGAGTAATGAAAATATCTCCTCTAGTATGAGTCAGTATTTTCATTACTAAGAAGGCCCTTCTGTCATATGTCTCTGTAAAAATAATCAGACAACGTGAAAAAAAATATTTCAGTGGAAGAATAAATAAGGAAGGCCAAGCAGATTCTTGGAACCCTCTTTAAAGCTACCGTTTTAATAAAGTCTGACACTCGGTAGCAATGTTTTGAAATCTTTTTTCCCCTCGTCCTTCCTGCCAGCATTCAGCTCTGCTGTGAATCTCTGAAGACAAATCCATCCAGAGCGAGTCGAGTGAGATTCAAGTTTCCGTGTTGTATGTCAGGGTTGAGGACTTCTTGTCAGCTCCGCCACTGTCAGGTTTTATCTTCAAATATGACAGGCAATTTGTTCGGGGAGCTCTCCTGAATGACAAGATAGAGCGGGGTTGTAAAACATGGCACCTGTGTGGTAGGCCCTGTTTTTGCGGGCATCAAAGGCAAATGTTTTCGTCCTCTATTAGCCCGTTGACGCTGAACAATACTGCACCGATGGTTTTTCAAGGAAGGCTTTAAATGGAGAAGTGGCCCATTGCTCTGCTTGAAAGCCAGGCCTATCAACCCTCACCGAAATGCTGCCATGAGTGTTCTGGTTTCCAGAGAAGGCTTTAAATGGAGAAGTAGGCCCATTTATCTGCTCGAAAGACAGGCCTATCTGTTCTCAGTAAAATGCTGTTATGAATGCTCTGGTTCTGTGAGGCAAAGTGGAGAAGTCAGTCTTCCTCTATGTTTGTACACCTGGTTATTGGTGATAGGCAACGGTTGTTTGGTTGGTTGGTTGGTTGGTTGGTTGGTTGGTTGGTTGGTTGGTCAAAGTACCTGAGCCATGGGCAACATCCACCTGCCAGTATAGGCCCTCGCTGACATTTGGAGTGGGTGTCTGTGCCTTCAAAGAACATCTGCAAGGGGTCAAAACAGGCTCTGCCTGTATCCTCCACACTTGTCCTTGCACATCTGCAACACAGTGGCGCACCTAAGCAATTTTGGAGCCTGGATCTAAAGGGCTTTCAAGCGGGGGGCACTCTCTGCTTTAGAGATAGCTGGGAACTCTTTTTTTTTTAAAGTTCTGAAGATACTTCCCACTGACCTACACTGACTCCACACCCACCACTCTCTTGTCCCCGGGTGCCTACAATTGTCCTGGGTGGCTTCCCTGCAGTCCACCACCATGCCGATCTCCTTTTGCTTGTGCGTGGCCATGGGATGAGGGATGAGAGCCAGGCAGGCCTCTGTGGTGGCGGCTTAGCCACTGGTCCCGGGCTGGGCCTGGCCAGGCCTGGAAGCTTAAGTAGGTGAATCGCTTCTGCATACCTGTGCAGTGCGACTCGCGAGTGTCACAGGCACTGTGTAGCATTTTGACACATACACTTTCCCTGCTGCCATGCATCCTTTGTATTCCAGGATAGCAATGAAGTATCCATTTATGGCAATAGGGGAACCTCCATCTCCCCATGGGTAGATGTCCGAAGGTTGCATGTGCAGATCTGATGTAGTAAGGAGTTTCTTGTAAACTAGATGTGAAATGATAGTGTACAGAGAACCAGAATCAGCCAGCATCTGCAGTACATGGGCGTAAGTTTAACTTGACAATGTAGAGAAACAGGTTCCTAAAGCTGCAGGAACATTCATAAGGTTTGCAGGCTCACATGTTTAGCTGGTTCAAAATATCATTGCCAAATGTTTTATAGCTGCTTCTCTCACAAATACAAAGTAATCTTATATAGACTTAACTAAGACATTATTCAGAAACAACTCCATTTTCTCCTCCTCCTCCCTTTCCTTTATGAATCCACCCCCCCCCCGCCGCCCAAACCCTCTACAGGATCCTCACTGCCACAAACTTCTAAACAACAAAACAAAAAATTACTGAATAGAATGCAACAGTTCCCTGTCGAAATAAGAGCCTCCCCATCTCCGACAGCTTTTTAAAAGTCTCTTAAGACACATTTATTCACCCAAGCTTCTATCTATCTATCTATCTATCTATCTATCTATCTATCTATCTATCTATCTATCTATCTATCCTGCCTTCCACAAGACATCCCAAGGCAGTTTACAAAAGTTAAAATACAAAAAAGCTCCATAAAAATCACATTTAAAACCTTAAAATCAGTTAAACAGTAAAAACCATAACTTTCCCCCACCCACACCCACCCCAAAAACACACCATAAAAAAGACAAACAGATGCAGGAGAGCTGAGAGGCCTGGTAGCCTCTAAGGGGTAAAAGCCTGAACAAATAAAAAGGTATTTAATTGTTTTTTTAAAAAGTGCCACAGATGTCAAAGAGTGGACATTCACTGGGTGAGCATTCCAGAGCCTAGGGGCAACAACAGAAAAGGCCCTTTCCTGCATGCATGACAATTTAGCCTCTCTCAACGTCAACACACAATGCAAAGGCCTCTCTGACAACCTTGTTAGGCAAGTGAAACTCTTGGGAGCAGGCAGGCCTTCAGGTATCCAGGACCTAAACCATTTAGGGCTATAAAGGTAATAACAAGCACCTTGAATTGGATCTGGAAACAAATGGGCAGCCATTGCAGCTCTTTTGAAATAGGTGTCATATGCTCCAAGCAAGCACTTATAGAGAGAATATGCATACATGCAGCTGCATTCTGGACCAACTGAAGATTCTGAATATTCTTCAAGGGCAGCCCCAGGTAAAGAGCATGGCAGTAGTCCTGCATATGTGACTAAGCCATAAATAACCATGGCCAGATCTGCCTTCTTGAGAAAGGGACGCAGCTGGTGCAGCAGCCAAAGCTGTGAAGAGGCACCCCTGCCCACCGCCTCCACCTGAGCATCCAAAAGCAGAGCCAGGTCCAGCAACACCCCCAAGCTATGGATTTGCTCTTTCAAGGGGAGTACAACCCCATCCAAAGCTGGCTGAATCACCCTATCCTGACTGGCTTTTCTACAGATCAACAGCACCTCCATCCTGTCTGGATTTAACCTCAGTTTGCTAGCCCACATCCAGCCCATCACCGCCTTCAGCCTCCAGTTCAGTACATCCATTGCTTCCTTAGGATCTGATGTCAGAGAGAGGTGGAGCTAAGTGCCATCTGCATATTGATGACACTTCAGTCCAAACCTCCTGATGACCTCTCCCAGTGGTTTCATGTAGATGTTAATCAGCATGGGGGACAATACTGAGCCCTGCGGGACCCCATAGGCCAGAGGCCAAGGAGTCAAGCAGAAGTCCCCCAAGCACCAACTTCTGGAACCTCTTCTCAAGAAAGGAACGGAACCACTTCAATTCACCACCCTCAATCCCTATACCTGAGAAGCGGTCCAGAAGGATACCATGGCCGATGGTATTGAATGCTGCTAAGAGGTCCAGCAGAACCAACAGGGACGCACTCCCCCTGTCTAGTTCCCAGCGTAGGTCATCCAACAGGGCAACCAAGGCAGTTTCAGTCCCAAACCCAGGGAGAAATTGGGTTGAAAAAGGTCTAGACAATCTGTGATTTTAATCCACTGTGGTTTTAAACTGTTTTGATATTTTAATTGCAGTTTGTATTTGTTTTACATTTGTTGTAAACCGCCCAGAGATGTGAGTTTAGGGCAGTGTACAAATAGACTCAAACAAACAAACAATGTTAACGCCTACCATTGAATGCAGTGGCTGTAGACAAAGACTCAGTAGAGCAGTAACAGCAGTGTTCCCTTCCAATCCAAAATCTCTTTCCCTCCCCTTCTTTTTCTGCACAGCTCACACCATGTTAAGACACGCCAAGGCCTGGTCACTTCCCCTCCTCTCTGGCTTCCCAGTCTCCCAAAGATTTCAAAGTGTTTCTTCCCCGCCCCCGCCCCCATTCAAATGACGGCTTGACCATCTGCGATACGTTAACTCCATAATGGAATCGAACTCAAAGGGCTTTTAAAAACATGGAGAAAGATTTTATTGTAGCGAAGAGTGATGAATGGCTGGGGTGGTCACGTGGCACGGCATAAATCTTCGCGCTGTACTGAGTGCTAAGATGGCAGGCCACTGCAGTGCCTCCAGGATCTCATGTACTTAAGCATCGGCGGCAGATGGGGAGAAAAGGGATTGAGACCTCATCTGCATTCAGAGGCCAGAGAAGGACTCTGTGAAGTCACTTGGGCTGCCAATCAGGGATAACTGGGCAAAGAGGGCAAAGAGGCACCTTTTACCATGGTGATTCTCTTTATTTAGCAGGGGGAGAGTAACTGGCCATATCCACCCCCAGCACAGTACCTCCAGTGACTGTTGCTGGTGTGTGTCCTATGTTTCTTTTTAGAATGTGAGCCCTTTGGGGACAGGGAGCCATCTTATTTGTTTTATTTCTCTTTGTAAACCACCCTGAGCCATTTTTGGAAGGGCGGTATAGAAATCGAATTAATAATAATAATAATAATAATAATAATAATAATAATAATAATAATGTGCTTGGAGATCAAGGATGGCTCTGTAAGCCATGCTAGTGAGCACATGCAAGAAAGAAATCTGGAAAGAGACTGAGAGGGAGCCAAGTAGACATTCCATGGTCGGAACTCCCCATTATATCTTCTCCTTAGAGAGCGCCTTCTTCTGCATTATCCCCACCGCACGTTAAGGTCGTCTGAAGAGGTCCGTCTCCAGTTACCACCGGTACGTCTGGTGGCGACTCAGAGGCGGGGCTTCTCTGTAGCCTCTCCTGGGCTGTGGAATGCACTCCCAGCAGAAATCCGTAATTTGAATTCTTTATTGGCTTCCAGGAGAGCTCTCGAAACCTATCGGTTTGGCCTGGCCTTCCAGGGTTTTTAAATTGTTGTAAATGGTTTTAATGTTGTAACCTGGTCTTTCAGGGTTTTTTAATTGTTCTGACTGTTCAATTGTTTTTATGGTGTTTTATAATTTTTGTTTTATAAAAACAAAACTGATTTTAATTGTTTAATTGTAAACCGCCCTGAGCCATTTTGGAAGGGCAGTATAGAAATTGAATGAATGAATGAATGAATGAATGAATGAATGAATGAATATGACCTCTCACAAGGACAAACTGCAATTGGTGCAGATTGATGCAGCCAGATTGGTAGACACCACACCGAAGACACCATATCACTCCAGTTTTAAAAGAACTACACTGGCTACCAAAAGGTTTCTGGGCAAAATACAAAGTGCTGGTTATTACCTAGAAATACCTTAATGACTTGTGCCCACAGTATTGAAGATAACGGCTTTTTCACTATGAACCCGGCCGCCTATTAAGATCTTCAGCGGAGGTTCATCTGAAGGTACCACCAGCTCTTCTGGTGACGACTCAAAGGTGAGCCTTCTCTGTGGTTGCCCTGGGACTGTGGAAGGCACTTCCTGCTGAGACTAGAGCTGCTCCATCCCTGTTGGCTTTTAGGAAACAACTCACATCTCTTCAGCCAAGCTTTTTAGCTATCTAGAAGTTTTTGTGGGTATTTCTTGGTTTGTTTTGCTGCTGTAAACCGCCTAGAGACTTCGGAAGTGGGCAGTATATGAATATGTCAAATAAATAACGAAATAGAAGGAAAACCTTCTGTCCCACTTTCAATGTCTGGCATCTCCAGGTAGGACTGCAGGGGCTTCTACTTGAAATCTCAAAGAGCTGCTGCCTGTCAGGGCAGAAAATACTGAACTAGATGGACCAATGGCCTGACTCAGTAGAAGCAGCTTCTTCTGTACCTATGTAACATAAGAGGCTCCAAGTTACTCATTTTATGCATTGGGGATGTGAGCATAGCTGGCTGGCTTGCAGCAGGTCCCAGGTTCAGTCCCAGGCAACATCTCCAGGTAGTTGATGGGAGAAACTCCGGCCTGCAACCTTGGAGAAGCCGCTGCCAGTCTGTGTAGACAATACTGAGCTAGATGGACCAATGGTCTGACTCAGTAGAGGGCAGCTTCCTATCTCCTAATTCTCATGTTCCAATGGTGATCTAGTCTATCCCTAGTGGGACATAATAGAGGTTTATGCAATAGTGTGTGATGTGCTGGTCGGCACATCTACTGAGGACGACTAGTCTTGATGGTTATATGGAACCTTCACATAGAGAGGAGAGCTAGTCTTGCAGTAGCAAGCACGAATGCTAAGCAGGGTCCACCCTGGTTTGCATTTGAATCGGAGACTACATGTGAGCACTGTCATATATTCCCCTTAGGGGTTGGCCCGTTCTGGGAAGAGCATGTGCCTGCTTGCATGCAGAAGGTTCCAAGTTCCCTCCCTGGCATCTCCAAGAGAGGGCTGAGAGAGACGATGTTCCAGTGGCCCAACTCTGGTGGGGGCCATCTCTCTTTCAAAGCTGGGAAGCTTTGGAAGTGGTTCTGGAGGTTGTGGAAGAGGCTAGCCTCTTAATTAAAATTAAAGGCCATCAACACAGCTACAAGAGTAGAGCTCAGGGCAGGTAAAGCCAATCCAGAAGAGGCTAGCCCATCACCCAATAGGGCCCAAGGCAGGTAAAGCCAATCCAGAAGTGGCTAGCCCATTACCCAATCCAGAAGAGGCTAGCCCATCATTCATGCTTCTTGCAAGCTTTCAAAGAATGTGGGCAGAAGCTCTCCTTACACAGCTTCCAAGCGTCAGATCGCTCCCAAAGAGCTGCAGCAGCAAGGAGGCATCTTGCCACCCTAATAATCTGCCCCCTGAGACAACCGCCACAACTTGGCTCACAAAATCGCTGTCCCTGCTGCATGGCACAAGGAAGAGAGCTGCTTAACCCTTCCTCACTCGGCTGCTCCTTCCCCCACAGCCCCTCCTCTATGTTGTTTTTGGCGGCTCAGAGAACACTTGGGCTGTGCGTCTACTTTTCATTCCATCTGGAATAATAATTTCTACGTTTCCATTAAGAATATTGGCAGGCATCCTTGGGGTTATCTATAAAATAACTGGATATAGAATTTTAAGGGACCCCAAGGTTGTCCTGATAGGTTATATGGATGGTTTTGATCATTGGGAAGACAGAAGATTTATTCTCAATTGATTGATTGTGGCAAAAATAACAGAGCGAAACATTGGAAAGCAATGTCACTGCCAAACAGTTAAGAAAATTATGGGATATAGCAATTAAGGGGGAAGCATCACTGTATTGATTTGTGTAAGGGAAAGGCACTCACTGAAGATTTTTCATCAATCTGGTCAAAGTTTCTATTGTACAGGAAAGGAATAAGAATGGTAGAAGTCTTGAGTTACCTTAACCTCCTGTATTATCTATTTTCTCATAACCAAGAGATTACGATCAAAGGGGAAAAGAGAATAATGAGTCTCAAAACGGAGAATCAATTTTTACAATATGAAACATAATTCCATAAGTATGCTAGTCATAAAACCTCAGCTTTGCAATAAAAAGTATGCAGATTAGTACGCTGTGCATAAAAAAAACCTGTGTTCTCTAATTTGCTCGACTTGTGGAAATTACGGAGAGCTTATACCTGCTTTGATGTTTTGTTCACAGGGAGTAATTGCCACAAGTCAGGTCTAAATAAACATGGAAGCACACCACAAAAATACTGGATGGCAATGGTTTGGCAGCAACATTGTCTGGATTCTCCATCAAATATGAATGAATGTAGGGTTACAATGCCAGGTTGAAAGCACGGGCGCTACCCTGTACATGCTGGTGCAATGGGCCTCTTGGCCTCTAAAGGGCGTATAGACACACTAGAGGTCCAGAGTGAGCCACAGATGGGGAGAGAAAATGTGTTCATATCCACTTCATGCACCGATCCTGTTCTCATGAACATAGATCCCAGGGTAGGAGATGGTTAACCCAAGAATCTGTGGTTGCCTGGAGCATTGGGGTTCGTCCCAACTCCACGGCTTCAAATGTGGGTAGCTCAGATCTGCTACCCAGGTTAAAAGTGAGGTAGGATGAAAATGTTTCCAGATGGTCAGAGGTAGGGATGTGCAAATGGATTTGAATTCGAATGGATTTGACTCCAATCTGGGTGATACGAGTGATTTGAATTTGAATGGAATCACCCCTCAAAAGGGCAATTCGTTTTGAATTTAAATTGAATTTTTGGAATTTGATTCAAATTCAATTTGCGAGCTATTGGGCACTCAGCGTCCAGGCCCCTTGATTAGTTAAAAAGGGCACCAAAAGTGGGTTCAATTTATTCAAATTTGATTTGGATTCGAATTTGATTTGAATCAAATTTTTGAACCAGATTTGAATTTAATTAGAATTAGAGACAATTCAAATTCAATTTGAATTAGAGACAATTTTTGGAATTTGATTCAAATTCGAAACTAACCGAAACATTTGTTTCATGCACATCTTTAGTCAGAGGGGTTAGGTGTGGACGTCACTGGAACAAGACTGCTAGGCAATTGGTATCAGGATAGTTCAGAATGGGCTGGGGGATTGAACTGGGAGGATACAGTTAAGGAAGCTGTTGAACTAGCACTTGCTCTGATGAAAGACCAAGACGTAAATGGTAGCCAGCAGGCCCTCCTCGCCCCTTCTCTGGCTGCTCAGGATTCCATCTGCCACGCCTGGCTGGCCCCAGGACTGCCTCCTCCTTTAGATGCCTCCTCATGAGAAGGCACCTAACAAGCTGCAAGGTGGTGGTATTGTCGTTCCAGCTGAGCTCAGTGCTGGCTCTGGGTCCTGGCAGAAATGAGGGTGGTTCTTGGAAGAAGGCTCTGAGTCCTGTGCTTCACCAGTGCCCCCTGGGGCAAAGTGTGGAAGGGGGTCTAGGAGTGGTGGCATCTGCGGTGGCAACAGAGGCTGGCCCCTGGCTTCCAAGTGGGGGTTCCTTGTCAGACTCCCTGAGCTCTGTGGTAGGTTCTACCTCAAGGATGGCCTCCCCCTTGGGTTCTGAGTCCGTAGGTTCATCCTTGGAGGAGACCCCAGTATTCCCGGGGAGACCCCTGACACCCGGGCTGCACTGCTTCAGGCCTCCGGCTTTTAGACTACAACTCCCATAGTCCCCAGCCACAGTGGCCAATACCCAGGGGTTATGAGACTTGTAGGCCAATGGGGGGAGGTGATGTTGTGCAGCCCTGGTGTAGACCATACTGAGCCAGATGGACCAGCAGTGTGATTTGGTATAAGGCAGCTTCCAATGTTCTTATGTTCCTTTATACTAAAACTGCTTGCACTTCTGAAACAAGCTGTACATTCTGACAAACTTCATCTGTTTTCCAGGGAACGTTTGTGCAAGGGTCCATTTCCAGGAATCCCTGAGACTTTGCACAGGTATTACTCAATCTTAGCACAGTTTTCTTCATTATGCGTGTGTGCCATTAGTCTGGATGTCAACCAGTGTTTCTAGTAAGTGGGGATAATCCCAGAATATGGGCGTCTTCACACCTGCACAAGAATGTCTCCCCACTCGCTGGCAATGCAGCCTGCCCTTCCTGACATGAAAAGGCCCTTGTCCTCAGGGTGTGCATCCTCTGATGGAAGAGGGGAGTACGTAGCCAGACGCCAGATCTGTGGCCATTCTTCTTGTGCTAGTCTTCTATTAATATTTAGTTGTCTCACTCAATTAATGTTTCATGACAGAATCCAATTCAGGCAGGAAAGGCATCTTTGCAATATAGGAAAAGCTCCGGGTGAAATTGGCACTTTATTTATTTTTCATTCATCTCTGGATTGTAGCCGTCGCAGCTCCAATTGGGAAGGTAAGCTGCCGAGCCTCGAGTGCCCTCCGGCTATGGTTACTGAAGCCAAAGCAGTAGCTCACGTGCCTTCACTGCCATGCGTGCTCTGGGAAATTGGCATGCTTTTGTATATTAAAAACCAAACACCTTCTCCCTTGGAGGAAAAAAAAGACTCCCGATTCCAGCCTGACTTTCTGTGTGTCACTCTTGCTAAGGAGACTGTCATTTTGACAGGCAATTTCACTTTTGATGTTTGCCGTGGTAGAAGCTCAGTTCGGGAAGTGGGCAAATACCCCAAGCTTGTTCTACTGGTGTGTTCAAACATTCATTGAAATTTAAGCCGCCACTTTTAGAATTCACAACTCTCATTTCTTTTAAGAGAGGGAGTCGAGTGGCTGGAGGATTTAGTATTTAGTACTCAGCATCAGAGAAGTTTGGGAGGAACCCTCCCAGCACTCAAGATCTTCTGATGAAGCCCTGCTCCAGATTCTGGCAACTTAGGTTAGTTTCATGGGCAACCTGGGTTAGCCTCCAGATTCTATGGCCACTTTTGGAGGTACCTGTAATTGTGGGTCCAACGGACTCACAGTTTGCCTCCCAGACACAGTTTGTCCCCCCAGCGCACTCCCAGATGATCAAGATCTGCAGTCTGGGAGACGGCAAAGGGGGCAGAACTGACTGCACAGGCTTCCTCTGACCCATGAAGGAAAGCTTTGCCACCCAGTGGGATTTAAAGGAGAGGCAACAGAGCCAAGAGGCACCTTTTAAAACTGGTGATTCTCTTTACTTGAGCAGGGGGAGAGCAACTGGCCCTATCCATCCCCAGCACAGCATCCCTCCAGTGGCTATTGCTGGTGTCTACCTTATGTTTCTTTCGTAGATTGTGAGCCCTTTGGGGACAACCATTTTATTTATCTATATAATCAATTCTCTTAACCAGTGCATGTCCAGGATTTGGCAATGGAACTCTCGCGACACGCTGCTAGAGTTCTGGCAGAGTGAGGAGGAGAGGGGGAAGAAAGTGTCGGCGGTGGGTGGCCGGCAGTTGGAGGGGGGAGAGAAAAGCGGCAGCGGGCGGCGGGCGGGGTGGGAGGAGAGAAAGGTGGCGGCGAGGAGAGAAAAGTGGCAGCGGGAAGCAAGTGGGTGGGTGGGGGAGAGAAAGGTGGCGGCAGGTGGGTGGAATGGGGAGAGAGAAAAGCATCGGCGGCGGGAGGGCGGAGTGGGGGAGAGAAAAATCGTGGCAGGCGGACGAGAGGGAGAAAAAAACGGCGGCGGCAGGGCCCTACTTGGCCGCCTGCCGAGGCTCGGGGGGGGGGAGGAATGGGAGGGGAGGAGGGCTGGAGAGCACAGGGCCAGAGGGAAGGGGAAGAAAGGAGAGATTTTGTCATCACAGTGGACCAGTTGAGATGATACCTTTTCAGATGATACCACTGCTCAAGCACTCAAGTGCAAGTTTAAACTAGTATCTGTAAAGCCATGATTCAGACAGCCTGCTTCCTTGTGATAAAAGAACACGCTGAGAGGATGTCAGGATGTCTGTGAAAAATGTGGAGAGCTGGTCTTGTGGTAGCAAGCATGACTTGTCCCCTTAGCTAAGCAGGGTCTGCCCTGGTTGCATCTGAATGGGAGACTTGATGTGTGAGCACTGCAAGATATTCCCCTCAGGGGATGAAGCCGCTCTGGGAAGAGCATCAGAAGGTTCCAAGTTCCCTCCCTGGCAGTATCTCCAAGATAGGGCTGAGAGAGATTCCTGCCTGCAACCTTGGATTAGCCGCTGGCAATCTGGGTAGACAATACTGAGCTAGATGGACCTATGGTCTGACTCAGTATATGGCAGCTTCCTATGTCAGGATGGGTACATAACCAGCACCAGAAAAGTATCATCCCAAGTGCTCCAGTGCTACTTATTATAGAGAATTAACTGGGTATCAAATGCTAGTTGATGATATATTTTAAAGGTGCCAGTTGGCAGTTGTGTCTTATTGTCATTCATTCATTCATTATTTTACATTTCTCTCCCACTCTGCCTCCAAGGAGCCCAGAGCGGTATACATGGTTATGTGTACTCTCACAACAACCCTGTGAGGTAAGTTAGGCTGAGAGATACATGTCTGGCCCAGAGTCACCCAGTGAGTTTCATGGCTGAATGGAGATTTGAACATGGGTCTCCCCGGTCATATGGGGCCATAACTCCATGGTAGAGCATCTGCTTTGCGTGCAGAAGTCCCCCAGGTCCCAGGTTCAATCCCTGGCAGTGTCTCCAGGTAGGCTCCTCCTTGAAAACTTGGAGAGCCACTGTCTGTCAGTGTAGACAATATTGAGCCAGATGGACCAAGGGTCAGGCTCAGTATAAGGCAACTTCTTATGTTTAGGGATAGGGCTGTAATTCAGTGGGAGAGCATCAGCTTTGCATGCAGAATTTCTGGCATCTCCAGGGAGAGTCTTGGAAAAGTCTCTCCTGGAACCATGTAGAGCTGCTACCACTCAGAGTAGACAGAACTGAGTTAGATGGACCAAGGGTCTGACTCAGTTTAAAGCCACTTCCAATGCTCCTATGTTGTTTCACAGACCAGCTGCTGTGAATTTTCCACACAAGCCATACGTTTCAAAAGAGAGGCCTGGTTTCATCTCATAAGGCAGAGCAGTCCACATTTTCAACTGTGCAAAGGAATGTCAGACTCTGCACACCTGAGGAAAATAAATGTAACCTGTAATTTACAAGAGGCAGTGTGGCGAGATTAGATTTGATCTACACCGCATTCGAGTAATCTATGGATATTTAAATTAGGATAAGTGGGAATCACAAATTGCTTTTGCTGTTCCTTTCAGGTATCGTTGTCGTGTTTGCCAAAGCCTGCAGGGGAAAGCAGAAACAATGATAATTACTGTCACTTTTACATCTTGTGGGTCTGTTGATAATAAGCTACAAGGCATTGCTTATTGCTTCTCCCGCTTATATTTAGTTAAAGATTGTTGTTGCTGTTTTCCACTTTCCCAGGACAATCCCTCTGCATTTCCTGTAGCTCTCAATGAAATCAAAGGAATAGCTGTCAAAATATTGGCTCAGTAGCAGCTTTACAAATTAATCCCATCCTTGATATCTGAAAACAGAGGTTGAGCTCCGTAATTGGCGCTTCAGACTGTAATTAACGTGTTGCGATCGTGCCGGAGTTTTACGCATGCAAAATAGCAGCAGGTGCGTGCGAGATCATTAGGAATGTCCTGTGAAAAATGCACCTCTGAGTTTTCTCTCTTTAGTTTCACACTGGCAGCTGCCAATCCGGAGAGTTATGTAGTTGGGGAGGGGGGAGAGGGGGGCAGTGGTTAGAGAAAGCTCGGGGTGATGCAGTGGGTGTGTGGGAGGAGAAGAACAGTGAGAAGCCGCACAATATTTCTTCTTTTGGATTGATGTGTTTATTACTTTTTGTGACAGTGCATCCCAAGGCAGATGTTCAATAACGAAACAAGCTGCTACAGAGCCGAGCAAAGAGAGAGGGGTGGTGTAGATTCAGGAAATTGGGAAAGTTATCATAAGCACGGAGTTGTTATTGAAGATTTTGCTCCGAGCATTTGTAGCTGTTGTGTTATATTCTCTTCCGCAAGACAGTAATCTAACAGGGAATTATTGAAAGCGGACTGCCAATATCGTTAAATTGCACTGTGTGCTGGAGCGGCTACTCAAACAGACAGGGCTAATGCCTTCGAAGGGAGGAAAAAAACCCACACAGAGATGTTTTCCTGCATGAGTGCAAGGGAACCCAGTCTATAAAGGGTGAGGAGGGCTGCTCACGGTTATCTAAAATAGGGGCAATTCCTAACTGTTATCTAAACTTGGGGCAGACAAACATCTGGAAGGTTGAGACCGCCTGGGAAGATTGCTGGTCTTGGGGTAGCAAGCATGCTAAGCAGGGTCTGACCTGGTTTGCATTTGAATGGGAGACGACATGTGAATGCTGTAAGATGCTCCCCTTAGGGGATGGGGCTGCTCTGGGAAGAGCACCTGCCTGCTTGCATGCAGAAGGTTCCAAGTTCCTTCCTGGCATCTCTCGATAGGGCTGAGAGGAATTCCTGCTTGTAACCTTCAGATGCCACCGACAGCCTGGGTAGACCATTCTGAGATAGATGGACCAATGGTCTGACTTCCTATGTTCCTATGCTGTAGGATCTAACTTGACTTCGATCCTACAATTGGATCCTTCACTGGAGTCAAGAGCAAAGGAGTTTGCATCCAGGTGGAAGCAACACCTCTGTTTTTATGTTGGTGTGTTCCATTTTCAGCCCTACCTTTCTATCATGGCAATGACTGATGGCTGAACCATAAAATAGTTACTGTAACGAATCCCCAAAGTAGAGCCTTAATCAGGAACACCACTGGAGATGAGGAACAGGCTGCACCGGCTGTTTGAAGTATGCTTCAGGACATATCTCATGGAAAGCAGGTTGTAAGATGAATACATTCCTTTCTCACTCTGCAAAGAATATTGAGAAATTCCAGGCACTGGCAACTTTGTTCTTTAAAAAAGAAAAAGAAAAAAAGAACGCACACTCATTTGGGTGTCTTGGTAGGTAAGGCTCTATCTCATAATTAATTTCAATTTGGCTTTAAAACATTTATCTCCAGGTCTCTAAATTGTAGAATGATGAGCTGTATGTTTTTCATTTCCATTAGACTGTAATTGCATTAGTGTGAGTTGGGGAGATGAAAGGAGGAAACCTAACATAAGAACAGCCCTGCTGGATCAGGCACAAGGGCCATCCAGTCCAGCATCCTGTTGTTTCACACAGTGGCGCACCAGATGCCTCTGGGGAGCCCACAGGCATAGGAACATAGGAAGCTGCCATATACTGAGTCAGACCATTGGTCTATCTAGCTCAGTATTGTCTTCACAGACTGGCAGAGACTTCTCCAAGGTTTCAGGCAGGAATCTCTCTCAGCCCTATCTTGGACAAGCCAGGGAGGGAACTTGGAACCTTCTGCTCTTCCCAGAGCGGCTCCATCCCCTAAAAGGGGAATATCTTACAGTGCTCACACTTCTAGTCTCCCATTCATATGCAACCAGGGTAGACCCTGCTTAGCTAAGGGGACAAGTCATGCTTGCTACCACAAGACCAGCTCTCCTCTCCTAAGAGGTATGTGCATGCCCCCTCTCCTGCTGTTGCTCCCCTGCAACGGGTATTGAGAGGTATCGTGCCACTGAGGCTGGAGATGGCCCACAGCCACCAGACTAGTAGCCATTGATAGACTTGTCCTCCTAACAGTTTCAACAAGAAGGCGGTGTGTGTGGGGGTGGGGGTGGACTTAACCATTGATCTTGAAGAAGCAACCCAATAGATTAATGCTCCTATATAGTAGTAGTATCTTTATTATGGTCTCTGATCAGCATAACACAACATTACATACATACATACAGATACTTATATACAAGCAGTATCATATTAAGTATTTAACCCAAATCATTAAATTATATATATCCTATTAGTAGCCAAGATCTGTGGGCAAATTCTCATAGCAGCAACACAGAACTTAGCTACATTATAGCTTGATACAGAATATTTTTTGAAGCTTGATCCGAGAAATTATTTAAAACACATACTTTGTACCCACCACCAAGCCTCCTATCTAAGAATTGATATAATAATGCGTGTATATATATATATATATATATATTTGCTTTTTTGCTTAGAAAGAGCGGGGTAAGGGGTAGAAGATGAGTAAAACCCAGAAAGAGGATAAGGGTAGAAACCCTAATTGGGACTGCTTAGATTTTTAAAATCAAAATAGCAACTTTTAAATTTGTGTTGCAATTCTATCCATTATTAAAAATTCCCCATTGCTGGTCAGTGACTGAAATAAAGTACCTATCTATCTATACCCATATTTTCTTACAACCTTTTAATAGCTGGAGACATTCTGCACCTCCATCTGTACCCACTTGAAATGTAGATGCAGTGAGGAACAGATGAATGTAATCTTTCCGAGTCACTGGGATAGCCTCATCACAAAATGGCCAGATAAAATCAAGACTAGACCATTCTGGCTTTATATGTCCAATAATTTCTTAATGGGTTTAACAACAACTCCTGCTCCTGCTCCTGCTCCTCAGAAAACTGAAATTCAGAGAGGATTTCAAGGCCTTTCCCAAGAAGAAACATCTGAGAATTTCCTGAGTGTTTCTCCACATCCCTAGATGACAGTGTAGCAGTTGTCTGGCTCAAAAGTTCCTGGTTGCTGGAACCAGTCAATCAAGATGTGAAGACAGATAACTTCTACTATTTTATATGATGGCCAATCTAGCTCAAGATTTTCTGGTAGGACTGGCAACAGACAGCTCTCCAGAGTTACAGGCATAGCTCGTTTCCAGCATCTTGGAATTCTTGAAGTTCTTTTTAACTGGAGATTGAACCTGAGAGCTTCGGCATGCAAACCATAAGGCAGTTCACACGATCGGAACTTGGGTAGGAAACTAGGTGGCCAGATTTGGCTTTTAAAAAGCCAAATTCTGGCTTACAGCCCATTTGACCCACAAGCATTCCCCTTAGGTTCTGGCAACTCTTTTTTAAAAAGCCAAATTTTGGGTTACGGCCCATTTGACTCACGAGTATACCCCTGAGGTTCTGGCCACCATTTCCGAAATGCCTCCTGCCTAAAGTGGGGAGCTTGATCATGTACTCAGCCCCAGCTGATTCTGGTGCTCAGCCCCACCCAGATTCGGATCCCCAACTCAGGAATGAGGTAGAAGGGGAAACCGTACTACAGTACTTTGCTGGGGCTTAGTGCTCAATCAAGCTCCCTACCTGGCGAAGTCGGGGATTGAACCTGGGACCTTCTGCATGCAGAGCAGATGCTCTACCATTGAGCTATGGCCCATCCCTATTCCCCAGCTGACTTGCCATTGGACTTGCCTTTGCCATTCACATTAAGGTCTTACAGCAATCTGGGACTCTCATAACGTAGTATCTGCAGCACTTATCCTGGAACTGGGTACCGTCTACAATCTCTTTGCCATTTGGCTCCTAACTAAATATTAGAGACCTCTTCCTCTTGCGTATATATATAAACCATGGGATCTTTCACCCTTCCTGTCTGGAAAGAAGCCCAGGTGTTCCATAATATTATTTCTTCTGAGCGGCGGAGTTGGAAATATTGTTGGGAGTGATCAACCTTGCCTCTGCAGGTCAGGACTGATGCTCTTTTTATACAGCTCTTTAATATAAGCAATATTTGCGCTGGCCCCTGACTCATAAGGCAGCCGTTTGCTTTCAAGGCATAAATTAAAGTGATGTCATGAGAGGTCATTAATGGACTTAGGAGTGTCAATATGGTGGGGAGGGGGGTACCAAGTCCCACCTGTTTAATATTAAAAGTGAAGTCAATAAGAGTGATGCCCTTAATATACAAGGGGCTTAAAAGAAAAAAAGCGGCGAGATGCTGTGAGATGCATTTAAGCTGAGCTGGCTGAGCTGCCAATAGAGTTTGTTTCTGTAAGCCCTCGGAAATCCCAGGCCTGTTGTTTGAGGTCAAACAATACCAATACCAATAGGTCAGTACCAATACCATCATCTAGAGGTCAATACCAATACCATCCTCTAAGACAGGGGTTCCCAACCTCGTATCCCCAAACGTTGTAGGACTACAACCCCCATCATCCACAGCCTTTGGCCATTGGGGCTGGGGATGATGGCAGGTGTAGTCCAACATCAACTGAGAACCCAAGGCTGGGAATCCCGCATTTTCACTATCCAGGGGATGCAGGGTTTTCCCTCGCCTCCCTTCCCTGAATTGCAAGTGGAGACACACCTCCGCCCAACGAAGAATGGACCAGTTTGGAGAACTTTCCAACCAGCCCTGCACCCACATGGTTAAGATGTGAACACACTAGGGCAGTTCATGCAATTGGTAATTGGGTAGAAGTGGAAGGGTTCAACAAATCCTGAGGGACCTCCAACTCCACCCCTTTCTATTTTCTCCATTATCTCCCTCACTCCGAGGGGCTGTTGGGGAGAGGAGTGAACACGGGCCCCCTCTCCCCTAGCTACGCCCCTGGTAGAAGATGTGTCCTATCCAAGTCTGGGAGCTGTGTACCCTTCCTATTTTATGATCATCGGTGAGTGATAAAACCACACACGAGCAGGCTTGACCCGCTCTCCCCACACACAAGCATTCAGCTCACCCTGGGTGGCTGGATCGGCCACCCACACGATTACCGACTCCGTCACGGCCCCTGAAAGTCCCAGAATGCCCCGTGCGAGTGTGTGGGGCATTCTGGGTCGTTTCCCAGTCAGCGGTCTCCTCATGAGTCACCGTGGCATGGAGTCACGCTGCAGCAACACACAACCAGGTAAACGGGGTTAGCGGAACGTTCATTCTGCTAAACTCATTTAAAGGGGGGATTAAGAGGGCTTACCGCTGGGAGCCGTTCACACATGGGGGAAAACGGGCTGGGCTCCCTTATCTTGGTTTCCACCAGGTGTGAGAATAGCCTCAGAGTGTGCTTGTGGAAGAAACCTCACGTTATAATCACACAGGAGTGTAGTCGGTTGCAAAGTATCATCCAAACTGGCTCAATCTTCATAGGCTAATCCCTGAACAAATAGGCAGGAAATCTGCAACTGTAGAGAAATTTGTATTGTCCCCACTAGCATCTTCTACTTGCAGCTCATGTTTTCTGGGCATCTTTCACTTGGGACCATGCTTTCTGGGCAATTTCAGAAATTATATTATTATTATTATTATTATTATTATTATTATTATTATTATTAATTCAATTTCTATACCGCCCTTCCAAAAATGGCTCAGGGTGGTTAACACAGATAAATAATAAATAAATAAGATGCCCAAAGCTTTGGCACCCCCCCACCCCCACCCCCAGCCAAAAAGTGCAGAGCCCTGGATAAAATAAATAAATAAATAAATAAATAAATAAATAAATAAATAAATGAGATTTGGAGGACTGGAAACTGTGGGTCAGGAGGCCATGGGGGGCATAGGGTACTAGATGTGCAATGCAATTCTAGGCATGTTTACTAGAAAGTAAGTCACTGGCTACATTGGCATCTAATGGTGGATTATACATTGCATTTGCCAGCCCCCACCCCAAATTCACTGCAATATGTAATGTTGCTCCATGTCTGTTTGTGCAGAATTGGCTTTTAAAAGGAAAGTCTCTCTTTTTGGTGCTGATACGAAACCTAAATGAAAGATCAATCGAAAGGAGATTGTTTTAATATTGCCCAGCCGTCTCTCGAAAAGCCACCTGTTTAACCAAGTCAGCATGAGCTTGCAATTTCAATGCCACATCATGGAATCCAAGGCTGACAATCTAATTTAGAAGCATCACTTAATAACTTAATCGATGGGACTAAATTAGCAGAGGCAAGCTTTGACACCATGTTCCTTCTTTACGGTTATCATTTCTAATAAACTTTGAAATGCCTTTCCAGGTGTTGGCGAAAGGGTGTCTTATGAAAACCATTTTCATCATCAGCATTATTTGAGATTAAGATGTGACAGACCCCCAAGTTCCCATTTCACTGATTCCCCACCAAGGTGTCAGAACTACCCGGGATCTCCTAATTGACACTCACCAAATAGCTTCCTATACTGGCCTTGGGATAATTGAGGTGTCAAATAACTTCAAGCCCAGCTCACTGATTCCATAAGGGACCTTGCATAAATGTTTTGAATATTTGGGGCTGGGCTGTGAGCAAGGGGGAAGGAAATATTAATTTTCCTTGTTGAAAAACAGCTGCTCAGCAAGATCTGTATTGGATGGTGCTTGTGGTGGTGTTGAAGACTCTGATTCTGATTGTTCTGACCTGGTGAATGAACAGCCTGAATGGCTCAAATTAAATCCAGGGCTCTGAATTTTTGACTGGGGGGCAGGTCAAAGCTTTGGGTAGTATAGAAATATGTTAAATAAAATAAGATAAATACAAGTCAAACTTTGCCTAGGGCACCAAAAACCCTAGGGTCAGCCTTGTGGGAGGCAGGCCAAAACTTCATATTGGATGTAGTAAAACTAAGGAATTTGAGGACTGGAAACTGTGGGTCAGGAAGCCATGGGAGGCATAGGGTACTAGATGTGCAATGCAATCTTAGGCATGTTTACTAGAAATTAAGGCACTGGCTATGTTCGCATGTAATGGTGGACGGGAGTTGCAGGGACCCATGGTTTCCTTACCTCCCTCTCTTCCTCACTGATTGGCTGTGCAGGCTGTCCTTCAGTCAAGAAGGAAGCCCACACAGCCAGCTCCCCCACCTCTCTGCTGTTCTTACTGACGGAAGAAAGGATGCTCTCCAGTACATCCAAATTTGGACAGCAGAACAGAGGGAGGGAGGGTACAGAACTGCAGGTCCTTTGGACCCGCAGATCTGTGTTACATATGAATGCATCCACTGTGTTAACTGATACTTACTCCCAGGGAACTGTGCATAGGTGTTACTGTGCAATCTCAGGCATGTTTCCTTAGAAGTAAGTCCCATTGTGTTTGACTAGTAGGTGTACTTGGGATTGCAGGCTTTGAGTCTTGACCCTTACAGGACCACTGTGCCGTTAAGAGTTGGATGGAAGGGGACTTCTGGTAGGTGTGGCTTCTGCTGCCATGGCAACATTGCTCAATAGGGCAATGAGGACCAAGAAGCAGATCAGAAGGCTTTGTATGGGAACATAGCTCAGTGGCAGAGTACATGTTTTGCGTTGCATGCAGAAGGTGTCAGGTTCAAGGCCTGGCAACCCCTCTAAGTAGGACTGGGGGAAACCTCTGCTTGAAACCCTAGAAAGCTGCTTCTGGTCAGAGTAGACATCCTGAGCTAGATGGCCCAATGGTCTGACTCAGTAGATGGCAGCTTCCTATGAGAGCATACGCTGACGTTTGCTAATCAGCCACCACTTGGGCTGAAGGCTTCTGCTCTTTGCGAAATGCTCCTGAGAGTTTCTTCCATGCTGCCTCTACAAGTTGGTAGAGGTCGGTACAGGTTGACCTTTGGTACAAGTCTCGAAGTTTGCCTCCTGATGGCTTTTAGCATCTTTGTGGGGTTTCCCCCCACCTGTTTTCCTTTTACAGAGGAGAGGATGGGAACACTCTCTTTTTGTTTTCACACTAAGCTTTTAGCAAGCATCCAATCTCCAAAGTTCAGATGGAACAGTTTCTCACTTCGACGAGGAAGCTGTTCTTCCGTCCTCTCGTTTTCCTCACTTTGCTTTTTTAAAAGCGGCCATGGCTGAAATGGCGTTGAGAACGCCAAGGCACTGAATTGTACGGTAAATAATGCTGAAACGCATCTAGCTGGGTAGAGGTAAATGCCGCAGAGGGTTTGTTCTGTGCTGGTCTCACAACCAGGCTAGAGTGCCTTGTCTCTGGTAAGGGTTAGCTGCTAAATGACTAGGTTTCAGCCCAAATGGGCCAGAAGGAGATACATGGTGAGAAATGTACAGAAAGGTTTCAGAATATGTATACTGTATATTGAGTCAGACCCTTGGTAGCTCAGTATTATCTACACAGACTGGCAGCAGCTTCTCCAAGTTTACAGGCAGGAATCTCTCTCAGCCTGGAGAAACCAGAGAGGGAAGTTGAAACCTTCTGCTCTTCCCAGAGCAGCTCCATCTCCTCAGGGGAATATCTTACAGTGCTCACATGTGGTCTCCCATTCAAATGCAACCAGGGTGGACCCTGCTTAGCTAAGGGGACAATTCATGCTTGCTACCACAAGAACAGCTCTCCGCTCTGGAGAGGGTAAGAACATAGGAAGCTGCCTTATGCTAAGTCTTATGCTAAGTCTTATGCTAAGTCTCTATACCTTATGCTGGTAGCCACCCACCTCACCTCATTTGGCAGGGGCACCCAGAGGAGGGCCTCTGAAGAAGATCTTAAGTTTCAGGTTGGGACATATGGGGCAAGGCACTCTCTATAGACAGATATACTGATCTTGTGTAACTTACTTTATTATTTATTTATTTATTTGATTTGATTTATATCCCGCCCTTCCGCTCATCATAACAAAAACAATTAAAATCCATTAACAATTAAAATCAAAACAAAATCAATTAAGCAATTAAAATAATGTAAACACTAAAATCATCAACATAAAAATCATTTAAAGCCAACATTAAAAATTTAAAACCATAAATCTCATTAAAAGCCTGGGCGAATAAATGTGTCTTCAGTCAATTTTGGACTACAGCTCCCATCATTGATGGCCTTTGGCCATTGTGGCTGGGAAAGATAACACAACAAGTTATCCAAGATCAGTTTGCTGGTCAATGACCGAATAAACTTATATCTATCTATCTATCTTATCCAAGATCAATATATATGCATTGGTTTTGGATTCTTCTTCATCTTGATATTTTAGTTTTGTAACAGCCTATGGCCCAGCAGAAAATTATTTGCATTCTTTGAGTGTTTCGATTGTAGAAAGGAGGACATGGCCACAGTGGCACCCTGTTCAAAACTATTTAAACCCAGTAGAGATAATCCTGGAGGAATTATGCAATGCTTTCAAGAGAGTGTGTTGGGTGCACGCTGGAGATCAGTTGCATCTCTAGACCTGCGACAGAGAAGTCCTCAACTTTTATGATTGTCATGCAAAGCACTGCTGAATTACTATCCGCTTCGATTAACTTTCAGTGACCATGTCCATAGGCTGCTCCGTTAATGGCTTTCTGTCAATACTGTAGAAATGCTAACCTGCCTTTACATCTAATCAATATTAAAATGGCTCTTTACATAAATGGTCTATGCCTTTTCTTCATTAAAAAAAGCAATCAAACTGGATTGAACTGAACAAGCAGTTGCAGTTGTTAAAAAAAAAACTGGGAAAGGAAAAAAAACGAGATGAAATACAATAATTAATTTGGAGATGGTGCATTTTGAGGTAGTTGTCCTTGAGTATTTTCTTCATCACCATTTTTTAAAGAGCATTGACAATCAATGTTTCACTTTACTATCATCCATCTTCATAGAGTAATAAATTAAGTAGGAAATATTGATAGTTTTGACTGAGCTTTTAAAATTTACATACTAATGACAGTTGCACCCTTGTGACTTTTTGATTTCTGTTGCTGTTTACTGTTAGTGACTAGAAGGGAGTTTCGGCCACTCGGGAACCATATTTCCCTTCTAACGGGCACAATGGTACCACTCGCCCATTAAATATTCCACGTGAAAGCTTTAGCTGTATGATCTGTTTCCACTCATTAGGAGGGAGGCCAGCATGATGTATCTGTGACCTGACAGCAGGCATTTTGTGTCTGGAAAAGCAGTGGGAGCCGTCTGAGGAGGTTCTGACGGACTACAAACTCCCGAAGCCAAGCCAAGGCTTACATTTCAACAAAACAAAAACCAGAACCTTTATTTATTATTGATCATATTTATTTATCATATGAATGTGTGCAACATTTTGCATACATACATACAGGGGGCAGTCCTTCCATAAGGCAGGGCGAAGCGGTTGCCTCAGGCGGTAAGACTTTCCCCTTAGGGGATGGCTCTGTCGCTCAGTGGAAGTGCAACTGCTTTGCAAGCAGAAGGTCCCCAGTTCAGTCCCTGGCAGCATCTCCAGTCAGGGCTGGAAATACTGCTGGTTGAAACCTTGTTGCGGTAGACAACTCTCCAATTATGTGCTCTTTCACACAGTGCATAATTCATCTATGGAATTCTCGGCCATGGGATGTGGTGATGGTGGCCAGTCCACCAGCTTGGATGGCATTAAAAGAGGCTTAGACATGGTGGACAGGTCTTATCAATGGTTACTAGTCTGGTGACTGTGGGCCATCTCCAGCCTCAGAGGCATGATGCCTCTCAGTACAAGTTGCAGGGGAGTAACAGCAGGAGTGAGGGCAAGCACATACCTCTTGCTTGTGGGCTCCGCAGAGGCATCTGGTGGGCCACTGTGTGAAACAGGATGCTGGACTAGATGGGCCTCCTTGGGCCTGATCCAGCAGGGCTGTTCTTATGTCCTCATGTTCATAGACTCAATGTAAGAAACCTTGGAGATCTGTGTAGACTATAAGGTCATTCTCACGACTGAACTGGGGAGGGTTGGCAGGGAAGCAGGCTCCTACCTGCCTCCCAACACACGATCAACCCTACCCATTAGGCTCCGTCACCTGTACGGCATCCAACCAGCGCTAGCAGCAAGCAGCAGAGCTGGGGGAACTGGAGGAGGAAGTCCGGCATTCCACAATGCACCACACCAGAAGCACAGTGCACTGGGGGATTTCCCCACCGCCAGGTACTCTTGCTACCCACCTTTGTGCATGCCTTGGCTGTGGTCAGGGATGCATAGGACTGGGGCTGAAGGGCGCACTCATGCCCTGCTAACTTAGTACATAGGAACATAGAAAGCTTATAATGAGTCAGACTCTTGGTCCCTCTAGCTCAGGATTGTCTACACAGACTGGCAGTGGTTTCTCCAAGGTTACAGACAGGATCCTCTTACAACCCTATCTTGGAGTTGCCAGGGAGGGAACTTGGGACCTTCTGCATGCATGCATGCAGATCAACCCTCCCCAGAGTGGCTCCATCCCCTCAGGGGAAGATCTTACAGTGCTCATGCAGGTAGTCTCCCATTCATATGCAACCAGGGCAGACCCTACTTAGCAAAGTGGACAAATCATGCTTGCTGCCACAAGACCAGCTCTCCTCCAATTGTATTATCCCAGGTAAAAAACTCAGGCTACTTATCAAGGCAGTGCTGGGATTGGGCCCAATCCCAGCACTACATGTGAGCAGCCCTGCCCAGGTACGGCTGCTTGTGTGCATGCCCTCAATGTTGAGCTAGATGGACCGATGGTCTGACTCCGTAACAGGCAGTTTCTGTGTCACTGTGTGAGGCAGGGCAAGTGCTAGGTCCTTGCCACCAAGGGGGCCGCCCTGCTGTCCAGTGCCACTGCCTCTCTTCCCCCATTTCTTGCCCCCCCCTTCTGGGGTGCACATCTTCTCCCCTGCCCTCTGACTTGAGCTAGGAATGTCCCTGCTGCCACTGGCTGGCTTGGTGGCATCATCTGAGAGGGCTCATGTGTGCCACCACAGCCTCAGCAGCAGGGCCTGCTGAGCACCCACCCACAGACGGGGTGGGTGGGGTGCCATTTTGTCCTTCGCCTCAGGCAGCAAAATACCACCACACATATCCTTCCTTCCACCATTCCTTCCATTAATGGAGCAGATACCTTTTAACGTGGTGATTCTCTTTATTTAGCAGGGGGGGAGTAACCGGCCCTCTCCACCCCCGTACCCCCAGTGACTGTTGCTGGTGTCTATCTTAGGTTTCTTTTCAGATTGTGAGCCCTTTGGGGACAGGGATCCATCTTATTTTTTTACTACTACTACTACTACTACTACTACTACTGGGAGAGCCAGTGTGGTGTAGTGGCTAGAGTGCTGGACTAGGACCAGGGAGACCCAAGTTCAAATCCCCATTCAGCCATGAGACTTGCTGGGTGACTCTGGGCCTATCACTTCTCTCTCAGCCTAGCCTACTTCACAGGGTTGTTGTGAGGAGAATCCTAAGTATGTAGTACACCGCTCTGGGCTCCTTGGAGGAAGAGCAGGACATAAAATGTAAAATTTAAAAAAAATACTACTACTACTACTACCAATATTTTTACACCACTTTTCAACAAGAGTTCTCAGTAATACAAATTTGTTATTTATCTTTCTACATAAGAACACAGGAACATAGGAAGTGGCCTGATACCGAGTCAGACCATTGGTCTATCAAGCTCAGTATTTTTTATCCAGACTGGCAGCGGCTTCTCCAAGGTTGCAGGCAGGAGTCTCTCTCTCTCAGCCCTATTTTGGAGATGCTGCCAGGGAGGGAACTTGGAACCTTCTGCACACAGATGCCCTTCCCAGGGTGGTCCTATCCCCTGAGGGGAATATGTTGCAGTGCTCACACATGTCATTTTCCATTCATATGAAACCAGGGTGGACCCTGCTTAGCAAAGGAGCACTTTTGTTGAAAAGCAGTATCTAAACAGCCATAATAACTGTATTATATTTATATACCGCCCAACTTACCATTGTCCAGTAGCTTACAAAAAGAACAGCATTAAAACTGAAATCTAAATTTTAAAACAAACAAACAGATTTAAACACCTGTGATTTGAACAAAATCCATGTGTTCACTTCTGTGACAAGTTGCTTAAAGTATATAGGGCTATTCATATCTGTAAGAAAAAGCCATAGATCCAGGCCCACTTGGTCCAGTTTCAACTCTGATTTTTGTGTGCTGGATCCATTTCTTTTGCAGTTGTCCGTCTTCCTCTGATTTTAAGGAGGTTGTTTGTTCTTGTTAAAGATATCCTAGAAAAACTAATACATGGCCATCCCATTTTGGTTTCCCCATTTGCAGGCAGGATGTTATCAGTATGCTGATGACACCCAAATCTATTCCTTCTTGTCATCCTCACCATCAGGAAATAGCATTCATTCCTTAAATGCCTGCCTACAGGCAGTAATGGGCTGGATGAGGGATAACAAATTGAAGCTGAATCCAAGCAAGATGGAGGCGCTCATTGTAGGAGGTTGGAAGTTGAGGGATGAGTTAGATCTTCCTGTGCTGGATGGAGTTACACTCCCCCGGAAGGGACAGCTTGGGAGTGCTCTTGTGTCCCATCCTCACCCTGGTTTCTCAGGTGGAGCCTATGGCCAGGAGCACCTTCCATCAGCTTCGGCTGATTCAACTTCTGCATCCATTTCGCAGAAGAGAACATTCTCTCATTGAAAAGAATGATCTCAAAACAGTGGTTCATCAGCTGGTAACCTACAGGCTTGACTATGCAATGTGCTCTATGTGGGGCTGCCTTTGTATGTACTTCGGAAACTTCAGTCAGTCCACAATGTGGCAGCCAGATTGGTCTCTGGGGGGTGGGGGGGGCAAAGTGCTTGAACACTAGTGAAGATCATTGTTCTAGAGCAGGGATTCTCAACATTGGGTCTCCAAATGTTGCTGGACTTCAACTCCCATAATCCCCAGCTCCAGTGGCCTTTGGTTGGGGATTATGGGAGTTGAAGTCCAATAATATCTGGGGACTCAACATTGAGAAACCCTGTTCTAGAGGCCCTGGGGAGGGAGCTGAATCCTGAAGGAAATCAACACTGATAACTCTGGCTAATAAGCCCCATTCACACATTATGTTCAACACTCGTACAATGAGTGTACAGTGTACCATAGGTACAGATATCTACACTGGTACAGCCATTCACACAAACACTTGTACAAGTGTACAGACATCTTTGTATTTCAACAAAGGACCCCCAAAGAGGAACAGCTCTTTGCTAGTGAGAAAACAGGAGCTGTCTTTGGGACAGCCAGAGTGTAAGCCTGGCTATGTATGTTGGCCAACTTGGCCTGCTGAAAGCCTAGTAAAATTAGCCGTCCAGTTTCTGAGACAGTCCTGGGCTCATTTGTGGGGGATTAGGAAACTATTAGAGATGATGAAAAGTCAGTGGCAAATGCTCCTTTAGATCATGGTGACCAGGAAGTTGCTTGCAGTACTAGCTGCGTGTCGAAAAGCACAGGAATACGAGAGGTGTGGCAGAGGACTCGTTTTCATCACCGTATCGGTTTCCTTCCATGACAGTAGGGGAGCAGCACTTGGTGTTATTGTATTACACACACCAGACAATTGTGCCTTGTTCCTTGTTGGGAGATTTATATCTGTATGTGTGTGCATGTGTGTTTGTGTGTCTGTGTCTCTGTGTCTGTGTGTGTGTGTGTGTGTGTGTGTGTGTGTGTGTGTGTGTGTGTGTACATGTACACATACACATACACATTTTAGAACTGAAATACGCTTCTTCCAAATTGTCCTGGGAGGCGAATTCCTCTGCAGTGTAATAGAAAGTGTTGGACAATATTCTGTGCTGGAGCTATTGACATTTTGGGCAGCCGAGACACTTTGATTTTTCTGCCCACAAAACACATGGATCAAGCTTGGGTGTATTATTGGACAGGAAGATCCGATGAAAGGTTCGCCTTTATCTCTCTTTGTATTTCCCCACCACACACACACACACACACACACCTCTTGTGTTTGTTCCTGGCTTTCTGTCTGAGCATAATTGTGGTTTTCTTACGCTGCCCGGGGAGTCGCTATTGCCTCACTAAATATTTCATAGCATACGGAGCCACGTACCTGCCAAATGGTCTTATTTGTTAGATAGATAGATAGATAGATAGATTTTTTAAAATAGAAATAAAAGACAAACCAGTGGAAAAGAGGGTGACACTTTAAGCATTTCAAGCTGCACAAGGAGTAATTTTAAAACCTCAAATTAAATGTGAAGTTGCTTTCTTGTTGACTTGAAAGTTGTGTGTTTTTGTTTGTTTGTTTCTTTTGGGGGGGCCGTTTCTTTGCATGCGTTCTCTCTCTCTCTCTCTCTCTCTCTCTCTCTCTCTCTCTCTCTCTCTCTTCTGCCCCCCCCTTTGTGTGTGTTTCTCTTCTCTGTGATTCCAAGCTTCCTCACAGTTTCGTTTCCTATTTGTTCAAAAGGGAAAAGTTCAAAGGCACGTCTGGCAGCCGAGGGGAAAAGCTTGCTGAATGCTAACCCTCAAGTGTCTGTCTTGTCCTGACCTTGAGAAAGTAGAAGTAAACTGTTCTCTTGCAAATCCTGCATATGTGTTTTGTTAGACCAGGTTAGGAGGGGGTCATTCAGCTCACCTGAGGCCCGGACTGCTGACTTCAACGGCTTCTCAATGGCATAATGCATTTTTTAAAGGGGACATTCACCCCTTTGTCTGAGTCCAATATAAGCACGCTCTCGCTTTCTCTCTCCCTCTCTCTTTTTAAAAAGAAACCTGTCAAAATCCCAAGCACACACTCCATAAAATATAAATAAGTACTTACTGTTTGCAGATGTTGCTTGTTTTTCATAATGTTTGCATTTGAAGTCCTGAATCCGTGACTCCTGTCACAGGCAGGCCTGTTGCTTTCGTCCATTTAATTCCAAAGGAGCTTCAAAACACTGTTTCTCAATGAAGACAGTTTCTGTCAAAACTGTCTGCATTCTTAACGCAACCCTTACACACACACACACACACACACACACACACACACACACTGCACCCCTCCCAAAAAAAACCAAGGCTAGCATTTATGACTTTGACTTCACACACAAACATGCCAATTTACAACGAGGAGCTCCCAACAGTCATTTGAGAATTGCTATATGTGTGTACTGCTAAAGTGTTCATATGGCACTTAAAATTTTTTTTAAAAAAAGAGGCAAAAGCTTGGCAGTGTTTATGCCCCCATCCATTTGGTAAGACTGACAGAGTTGTGAGTTCAGATGATTTGGGGAGGAGAGCTGGTTTCTGGGACCCTTGGACCATCTAGCTAAGTATTGTCTACCCAGACTGGCAGCAACTTTTCCAAGGCTGCAGGCAAGAGTTTCTCTCAGCCTTATCTTGGAGATGCCAGGGAGGGAGCCTGGAACCTTGTGCATGCAAGCGTGCAGGTCCTCTTCCCAGAGCGGCCCCACCTGCGAAGGGGACTATCTAATCTTACAGTGTTCACACATCTTACAGTCTCCTATTCAAATGCAAACCAGGGCAGACCCTGCTTAACAAAGGGGACAAGTCATGCTTGCTTCCACAAGACCAGCTTTCCCTTTGCTAAGCAGGGTATGTCTTGGCTTGCATGTGGATGGGTGAGTGCTGTCAGATATCCCCCATAAGGCAGTGCTCTTCACTGTACGTCCTGAGGACCAGTGGCATCCTCCATCAAAGCTGCCCAGAGTCGTAGGTTTCGGCGGGGGTATAAATTTAATAAATAAAAAAAGTGCAGCTCCCTGATTAACTTGTTCATTGGGCCTGTTTCCTTTAATTTATATCGGGCCCAAGCTGAATACTGTGCACCAGGGATTCGCTCTAACGGGGATTCCCAGATGTTGTGGACTACAACTCCCAGAATCCCCAAGCAGAAGCCATTGCAACTGGCTATTCTGGGAGCTGTCATCAACAACATCTGGGAATCCCTGTTGGTGGGGACACAGACCTTGACTCCCTGGCACCATGTGGAGGCAACTGTGTGTAGTATCATGCTTTGCCCAGCACTGGGGGCCTCGTTTAAGGGAAACGGAGCTCTCTTGAGCCCCATCCCCATCTTGGAAGGGGAGCACAGAGTGCTAGGAAGTGTGGCCCTTCCCAGTGCTTTCCCCATAGACGATGGGGAAAGAGATGACTCCATCTCTTTTAAAGAGGCCACCAAGCACTGAGCAAAGCTCAGTCCTGTACAGAGGTCAGCACGGCTCTCACACTGAAGGATTATTTTTTTGCCAAAGTGACCCCACTTGAAAAAGAATGACCACTGCCATTGGGGATAGGGGGCATATTACAGAGAGCGCCTTCTTCTTCAGGAACCCCACCGCCTATTAAGATCCTCGGGGGAGATCTGGTTGTGGTTGCCACCAGCTTGCTTGGTGGCAACCCAAAACTGGGCCTTCTCTAGAGTGGCCCCGAGGCTCGAACACACTCCCAAATGAAGTCACAATCTCCCCATCTCTGCTTGTTCTCTGAATGGGACGCTCACCCTTGCTGGTTGTGAAAGCTGTTTCATCAGGCTTTGAGTGTAAGATGTTTTAAAATTTTATTTATGGTAATTTTAATCTGTTTTATATGATGTTTAGGTTTTAGTTGCTGTTTAAATTGGAAAGTGACCAGAGATTTTATATGGGGTTGTATATAAATTAATAATAATAATAATAATAATAATAATAATAATAATAAGCAAATAATCGGCATGTTTTGCATGCAGAAGGTCCCAGATTCAGTCCCTGGCAACACCTCCAGGTAGGTCTGGGAGAGACTCCTGCCTGCAACCTTGGAGAAGCCGCTGCCAGTCAGTGTAGACAATACTGAGCTCGATGAACCAAGGGTCTGACTCAGTAAAAGGCAGCTTCCTATGTAATCCAATGCAACCCCTATCTGTACCACACGGGGTGTGGATAGAGCTGTGTAGTCTTATTGCTAATTAGCAAAATGTGCCAGTATACGAATATGACGGATATTTATATACTGCTTTTCAGTACCCAAAGTGGTTTACATAGATATAAATAAATAAATAAGATGGCTCCCAGTCCCCAAAGGGCTCACAATCTAAGCAAAGAAACATAGGACAGAAACCAGCAACAGCCACTGGAGGGGTGCTGTGCTGGGGATGGATAGGGCCAGTTGCTCTCCCCCCGCTAAACGAAGAGAGTCACCACTTCGAAAAAGGTGCCTCTTTTCTCAGTTAGTAAGGGAAGGCTTGTAGACTGCAAGGACCTTGGCAGTTATATGATGGTGCTTTCTGTTGAGTCAGACTATTAATCAATCTAGCTCAATGCTGTCTCCACTGGCTGGCAGCAACTCTCCAGAGTTTTCAGATGAGGGGTCTTTCCCAGGCTCACATGGAAATGCCCCGGATTGAATCTACCATGGATGCCAAACAGGTGTTCAACCATACATCTATGCACCATAACAGTATTGTTCACTAGCCAGAAAGGGAGAAGAGAGATCAACAGATGTGAAAGGGAGACTTTCTGCTGAAAGAGAAGTCAGTCTTTTATTTGGGAGGAAGTAATGGCACAGCAGGGGAATCCTTGACCAACAAGCAGAAGGTTGCTGGTTTGAATCCCCGCTGGTATGTTCCCCAGACTATGGGAAACACCCATATCGGGCAGCAGCAATATAGGAAGATGCTGAAAGGCATCATCTCAGACTGCACGGGAGGAGGCAATGGTAAACCCCTCCTGTATTCTACCAAGGGCAACCACAGGGCTCTGGGGGTGCCAGGAGTCAAAATCGACTTGACGGCACACTTTACCTTTAAAGAAGTTGCACTTGGGGAAACCACTGGGGAGGGGAAAGATAAATCTAATCTTTATTCCTGGTGACTCCCCAATGTCCTGAGCCATTGAGAATCAAGCTTATACCTGTCTGCTTAGCTTAGGCCTGCACAACATAAGGCCCGGGGGGCAAATGCAGCCCACATTGACTTTTTTATTAGCCCCCAGGTAGGGATATCCTGCAGTATCATAGGAGCTGGAAACTGCCTTACAGCGCCAGCCTATGCATGTTTATGCAGAAATACATCCCATGCTGTACCGATTGAAGCTTACTCCCACGAAAGCATGACCAGGATTACAACCTGGAGATGACAGTGATTTAGGGAGAGGAGAGAGCCTTGAAGTGAGACTGGCTGGCACCCTAGGTCCCCCACTGACTTGGCAGCGATAAGGCCTATTTTCAAATTGTGGGGCCCTTAATGGGGGAGATCAACAAGGAGCCATAACTTCTTTAATATTGCTAATAATAATTTTAATGGAATGATTAATGTGCTGAAAATTGACTTTGGCCCCCATGCACTACATCATGGGTGGTTCTGGCCCACCGGAGCATTTGAGTTGTGCACCCCTGGCTTAGCTCCATCTTGGAATTGGGGGTTTTTTTGGTCATGGTAGGGTGCAGTGTTCCCTCTAACAGGGATTGGTAGATGTTGTTGACAGCAAATCCCAGAATCCCAGCTGCAATGGCTTTTGCTTGGGGATTCTGGGAGTTGTAGTCAATGGGAATCCCGGTTAGAGGGAACACTGATAGGGTTTGGTGGAAAGTTGGGAAACACCATCTCCCTATCTGCCTATCTATCTGCCTATCTATCTATCTATCTATCTATCTATCTATCTATCTATCTATCTATCTTCGAGCAAAACCCCTTCCCAAGAACTCAGGACAGGCAACTGTGGCTCCATCATTTCATTCATTCATTCATTCATTCATTCATTTATATCTACAGTATGTAAACTGCCTTGGGGACTGCTGTATGTAAATATTTGTCGTATTCACATTCGTATTTTGACATGTTTAGGTCACTGCAATTGGAGAGGGGGAGTCCCCCCCCCCCCGTTTCATCTTTAAAGCGTCAGCCCTTAAAATCAAGATGAAAATACTCCAGCCAAGCGCTTTACCAATTGATACAATTTGAAAATAGGGCCGCTGCTGAAGCTGGAGGGAACGCTGACATGATGACTTTTATAATAGCAGAACGTTTAAGGTTATAGAAATAAAAGGAAGAGGATGAAATCTCTCGCGCTGATCTTAGCCCGCAGGCTTTCTCAGCTAACTCCGAGCACCAGCAATTATTTCTGCTTTGCCTTCTCCTCCTACCTCTCTCTCCCTCTCTCTCTTTTTTTCCTCCTGTTTGAAATGAAGCAGAACCAGGCATGGGCAGCTTATCAGCAGCCGTTAGCTGACAGGGAGCACATCACACCTGCTTTTACTCGCTGTTTTTTTCCAGGCACTTTATGCCACTGAAGAATGTTGATTTTGTTCTTATAATGTGTAAAGATTCATTTATTTCACCTTTTGAACTTGGCAAGCCACTTTGGCTTGAGTGGAGTTCCCCCCCCTCCCTTTCCCACCATCGACTCTCCCCACTCCTCAAATAAAAAGGCGCTGGCCATTTTTGGACAATAGCCCCAAACTGCCACGGCACCCAAGAAAGATCAGAATGCTTGCAGAGTCAAAGCAGGCACTGGCTGCAGAAGGGTTATGCACGTGAATCGGGACTGGAAGATGGAGTTTTGGATTTAGTTTATGGGATGGAAGGGTTCAGAGAAACTGGATTCTCCAGATGTAATCCATGGACCAGGCCCACAAAGTTTGGCCTTAGGAGGCCTTAATGTGGTCAGTGCCTGGATGGGGGACCCATGTATGCTACCTTTGGGGATGGGGCTGCAACTCAGTGGTAGAGCATCTGCTTTGCATGCAGAAGGTCCTAAATGCACTCTTGGAGAAGGGCTGACAGCATCTCCAAGAGGCTCTCCGAAACTCCTGCCTGAAACCTTGGAGAGCCACTGCCAGTCAGTGTAGACTAGGGCTGCTCAACTTCGGCCTTCCTGCAGATGTTGGCATACAATTCCCATAATCCCTGGCTCTTGGCCCCTGTGGCTGGGGGTTATGGGAGCTGTAGTCCAAAAACAGCTGGGGGGGTCTATGTTGAGCAGGCCTGGTGCAGACAGTACTGAGCTAGATGGAACAAGGGTCTGGCTTGGTATATGTAGGGTAGTTTCCGATGTCCATAAGCAAAACTCCACCCCCCTTTTATTGCAAAAAGGTTACAGTATATAGACATAATCAAGGATGATAATTATACATGTAAATATAACTAAAAAAGAAAGGGGGGAATGGGGCAGGGGGCGGGGCGGGATCTCTTAACATCATAGGATACAGCCAACACAGGAGAAGGAGAAAAAAAGGGATTATTATTATTTTTTAAAACCACCTTCTTCAAGGATATTGACTGATGTTTCAAGCACAAACAGTTCACGGAACTTCAACCAATTGCTAAGAATTCTTCTTTACCTTGGCGACAGAAAAAACTTAGTTCATATGCAAAGAACACATATCAGTAATCCAAAGTTGTAATTCAGGAGTAAATCTGTCCTTCCAGTGTTAAGTTATGATCCTTTCAGCAATACCCCAAGCATGGAGAATCCACAGTTCTTGGTGTAGGGCTAAATTCCAGATGCTGGGGATATACCCCAACAAAACATGAACATCCTTAACGGACAATGATAACAGCAATGTCATATTGACTACCATACGATAAGCAAAACTTGAAGGCCATTGTTCTCTCTGACTGTTGTTAGTGATATTCAATAATATACTTCCTCTGAACACATGCATTTCATTGAAAGGATTGGAGAAACCATCTGGGAAAACCCTCCAATATTTCTCCTGGGAAAGAACCCTGAAATTCCTTTTCAAATTTCACTGTCTCTTGGGAAGAATCCTGAAATTCTCTTTCAGATGCCACTTTGGAAGCATTTCAGCTCCATTCCGAACTAACAGCCCTCCGTAGGATGATCCTCTGTGAATTGGTCTGAGCCCCTTTTAATAATGACGTAAGGGCATCCTGGATGTGACCACAGATCCAACTAGTGCAGCAAATGGACAGTGGCCGGACAGATATTATGCAGGGCCAGTCTAGGATAAATACTGGGTTAAATACGGCCTAGAAGGATTGCCCTTGATGCCCGCCAGTTAGTTTATTGGTGTTGCCAAGCAGTATGGCTTGGACAAGCCGAGGTCGGTGCCCCCTTCAGACAGGCACCCTGGGCAACTGCCTGGCTCACCCACCCTTAAGATCGGCCCTACAGATACCTCCGAGAAGCCCACAAGCAGAACTTAAATGCAACGGCCCTCTCTTGCTCTTTGCCGTTCCTCAGCAATTGGTGTTAAGTGGTATACTGCCCCTCAGTCTGGAGGCACCATTTGTTGTCATGGCTAATAGAGACTTTTTGGGGAGTCACCCAAGGTAGAAGAAGCCTATGAAGGACCTGCAGAACTTATGGGAACCTATGAAGGCAGTTTTGCTGAAACCTGGAGCTGACCCTGTCTGATTTGCATGTGCAGAAGATTCACACAGGCCAGGGAAAAAAACAGATTTTTCTGGGGGGGAAATATCTCCTCCCCCCCCCCCAGCAAAAACACCTCTCTATCCTCATGTGAATCAGCTCTCTACCATATTCACACATTCTGTTGTATGCATGTGTAGCAGTGAGCCCAAACTGTATCCTCCATTGGGCGTTGCCAGTTCCCAGGTTTACTTTTTAAATGAATACATGTAAGTCATTCACACAAAAACATGCATGTCTGTGCTGATACCACACAGTGTAATGTGTGAATAGTCCTTTTGACGGAAGGGAAAGCCATTCAGGTCAATTATATTTTCCATACATTGCCAGATTTTAAAAAAATCGAATTATGAAAATGTCCCCATTATGCAGGGGGGCGGGGAATAGAAGTGTAACACACAAGAAGATTTCTGAGCTTCTGTTACCGTTAGGTGATCCGCTCCCAGCCAGCCAGCTAGCATAATATGTGATGTGCAATTGTAAAATAGACTTCTGAGCACCAGTGGCTGGGGTGTGTGGTGAATATTTATCTCATCTCATTACGGCGAAGTGTTTGAGTCCAAGTGAACTGATTGTCAATTATATTATTGTGGTGTTTCATTTGTTACTATTTCTCTCTTTTAGCGGTGCGATAAAAACTGACTGGTAGTGCGGTTGATAGCAGGTTCCAGAAAGCCAATGAAAAGCAAAGCTGAAATCGACACTAATGCATACGCTTAAAAAAAAAAAAGGAATGAAACTCCAAATGCATTTCAATGCATCTGGATTATGCAGCTGTGAATTACTCTGAAATGTGCCTTCAACCATTCACTTTCTTTCTTACACTAACAGGTCACCTCTGTTTTAATTAGCACCTTTTGAGTTGCTTCCTGATCAAACGTTGTTGGTTTTACATACATAAAAGACTGACTATTGTACAAAAAAGACTTATTTAGGTTTTGGAGGGATTATCTGACGAGCTCAGGCCAACCCAGATGAGTGGGGACCTGTATGTTGTCCCCCATGAGAAAAATAGCACTTCAATCAGGAAAATGGCATGGGTGTTTGCTTCTTCCAAGCACTAAAATATTCTGTTTCTGAAAGAGTTGGGAATGTTATGATCTTTATGGGTGCATAACTGGAGTGTCTGCAGGTGAGAGGGAGGTAGCGGCAGACTCGGGTTAACCCACAGATATGCCAGTTTCATAAAAATCTGAAGGAAAAAATAAGGGGGTTCATTCAACAGAGTGGAATGTTTGCGGACTTGGGGCAGTTAACAGACTGCCCCAAGGTGGGCAGAGCCAATGGAACTCCACGGTGAAATGGGGAAGGAGGGCTGGAATAAAAAGAGTGGGAAATTTCTCAGCTTGAAGAATACTCTCTCAAAACAGCAGCCACAAACCCCTTCTGGTTCTGAGGGTGCCTAAAACTTGTTGCAGGTGCCTAAAAAGGTGCCTGAAACTTGTTGCAGGCACACACTTGTCCTGATCTCATTTGGAAATCAGCTAATTTGGGAAACCCACCCCACTCTGCTGCATTAGATAGACTTTTTTTAAAAAAGCAGAAGAATTAATATCTTATGTCCAGTTTCAGCCAGGTGGAAACCTAAGCACATCAGCAAGAAGAGGGATCATATTCTTCCTTAGCCCTGCAAATAGCAGCATACATAGGAGGAAAAGAAACCTGCTTCTTCCCAAGTGCCACATGCCATTCCAATACTTGAAGTGTCTCCTGGGGTCCTGGATTTTTGCACCCTTATCTTAGAGGAAAATGAGACGTTTGTCCCGCCAATGAGCACATTTTACTAAAACCTAGCAGTGATTCTTGGTTAAGTTATAGTCAGCCATTAGGGCTGGAAATCTTAACTAAACAAGGAGCCCTGTAAATGTAATGGAGCTATTGATTTTAATTCTCTGCCTTTCCCTTTTGCAGGATGAAGCACTTGGGCTCAGGAAGAGAAAGTGGACATCTGGAGCCCTTCCAGGACCTGGACGTCCCCCCCTTCTCTGACACACACAAGGTCTCTTCTTATTAAATGAACACAGAACTGGTTTCGCATATGAGGCCCGTTGAGAGTGGCAAAACTAAAACGAGCTCGTTTCCCCCCTGCCCCGCCTGTTAAAATGAGGCCTATGTCTCAGCACGTCTAAGAGCTAATAAGCAGTTGGTCAAGCTGCATGTTGTGGAGGGGAAGACCGTGGGCTTCCTTCCTGGGCCATTTTCAAGAGATGATGAGACCAGATTGGGTCCCAAGATTGGCACGGGTTCCACTGCTCCAACTACATACTGGGGGATCAGAGAATGTCAGAGAACCATTGGTACCATCTCAGGGGACGAATGCTCTTAGTGATTTTCGGCAACATCTACCCCCCTAGAGATGGAAAACAGGTGATAGCATTGTTGCACTGACAGCTCTCTCTGTGTTCTCACTCCTTCTCTATCCCTACCCCAAATGCTTAGAAGAAAATTGCAGTCATCTTTGTATAGAGTGAAGGGTAAGAGTTAGGGTAGTGTTTGAGTAACAGTGAACAAATTATTGTACTGCCTCCATGGAGTGATCTTTGGAGGACATTCCTGCCGTTTGTCATTTCCATTCTTCTGACAACGTCCATAACATTTCTCCATAATTTTTGTGTTTTTCAAACTTTTCAAAGCTTCAAAAGTGGGGATGTGCACAAATCAATTTTTTTGATTTGATTTGTGCCCAAAATAAATCACCCCTGATTTGTTTTGTATCCAAATCTACCCCCACCAAATTACTATCACTATTTGACTCTCATTGGACAGTGCCAATTGTCAACTGCCATGTGTCAAATACAACCCCCTCCCCCCCCACACACTGGGGTACTCAGTTTATTTTTAAAGTATTCTTGAAGTGTTTAGATTCTTTGGTGTCTTCATTACACACCTTCATTTCATCTGTTCATTTTGACCCCACTGCTTTGCAGGTGGGGAATTAGTGGCATCCCATGTTCCAACTACCCCGCAACCCACAAGCCACGGGGTACTCAGTTTATATTTTAGGAATTTTGAGGTGTTTAGACACTTTGTTATGTAATGAATCCTCATATGTGTGGATGAATGTGTGAATCCTCATATGTGTAATTCATTATGAGGAAAGGTTATTAGACACCAAAGAGCCTAAACACATGAAAAAAATCCTACAACATAAACTGAGTAGTACCCCACTGCCTTGCAGGTGGGAGTGGGGTGTAGTTGGCACATGGCAGTTGACAGCTGGCACTTTCAAAAAGACAGTCAAAAGGAATAGAAGAAATGAAGGTGTGTAATGAATCCTCATAGGGGTTCATTGAGGGAAAGTTATTATAAACCAAATAATCCAGACACTTGAAAAATAGGGACCACACATTTTGCTCCATAACTCCATTTCTACAAGAGCTAGAACTTAAAATAAATAAATAAACAAACAAACAAACAAAAGCTGGGAATCTGGAGGAATTAATAAGAGGGATCCAAATCTTGAATCGATTCGAATCGAATCAGACACGATTCAATTTGTACCCAAATCTAGCCAATGGATTACAGGGGTGATTTCTTTTGTCTCCAAATCACCCGAATCAGGTAGATTCGGGTACAAATCGATTTGTACTTGAATGAATTTGCACTTCCCTATTCAAAAGCATCATTGCAAATTTGGATTCCCCCAGCCTGATGGCCAGGAAAAGAAAAGCATGCTAACACAGTGAAGGTTGAAAGTCCTGCAACATTTTCACCTATTTTCCACCTCTTGGGTTCAGACCTTGTCAAAAATGACAATGAGCATTCATCATCTCCCCAGATGGTACTGACCCCACCCCAACTGGCTCATGTATTAAGACAGCACAAGAGAATTCTTGGCTTGACCGTTTCACCCCTTCAAGGTTAAAGAGGAAGAGCCCACCTTGCTAGAGTTGGCACTGCCCCTTTGTGCTGTCCCACTTGGACCATGGCACTTTGGCTTCTCCTCTCCTCAAGGGAAGTCTGTTCCTGGCAAAGAGAAAGACCACAAAGTCACTATGAACATTTATCCCCTGTAAAAGGTAAAGTGTTCTGTCAAGTCAATTTCGACTCCTGGTGCCCACAGAGCCTTGTGGTTTTCTTTGGCAGAGTACGGGAGGAGCTTACCATTGCCTCCTCCCGCATAGTATGAGATGATGCCTTTCAGCATCTTCCTATATTGCTGCTGCCCGATATGAATGTTTCTCAGTCTGGGAAACATACCAGCGGGAATTCGAACGGGCAACTTTGTACTTGCACTCCCTTGTACTTTGCCGATTCTGGGTTGATCTATACAATATGGGGGGGGGTGCAGAAAGAGAGGGAGGGAGAGATTGATTTTGCAATGCATATTCAATGAATTTGTCTGTAATTCCACCAGGTTGCCTCTGAGCGTCTCTGCTGCCCATCTCCTCCCAGAAATTACCAAGGCAGGAATAATGGGAAAGAAATGAGTCATTACAATTTATTGGTGTCAGCTTGACTTTTTTCCCCCTTGCTCATAATGTCTTTTACTATTATTTTTTTAAGGCGATCAGAGATTGAAAACAAGGGAGGTCTCAGTTGTGTTTTCAAGGAAGTAAATCTTGAAGAAATGATTGTGGAGCAGATGTTAAATAAATGATTTTGAGTTAAGAGCTGTGACAGAATGTTGCATCAAGGGAAGCATTTTAATAGTAAAAGAAGAGAGAGCCAGGGAAAAAACCACCATGCTGTGAATACAGCTGAACTGAAAGAAAAGCAGACACATTTGGATATGCTAGAAAAACACAGTGCTAGAGTTTAATGGAGAAATTTTTGAAAGAAAATGAACTGTTTGTTACAACTTGGTCACAATCTTAAGAGATGCCTGGCCACTAGTCATTTCAGCATAAAACCTGAAATAAAATGAACGAGTGTGTTCACATCAGCTCATCTTTCAGAAATCTTTTGTCAAGTATCAGCCTGTTCCTATAAGCTCAGAAACCAGCTTTTAATTACAGAACACATATCCTTGAAATTTTCAGGGTAAAGAATGATTGTTTCAACTGAAGACAAATATGAATATCTTCCTCATTCATTCTAACTCTTTTTCATTGCTGTTTGATGTATTTGTTAATAGACTAATGATGTGTGTTTCAAGTACATGAAATGATGGTAATGATGGTGATATTGGCTGATATCCTAACGACTTGATCTGTGTGGAGAAGTATCAGTGCTGCTGGATATTTCCAGACTAACACAGCACTGGTACATGGAGGGCATATTTCGCCAATCTCTCCTTCCCCCAAAAGTGTTCTGTGCCACCCAAAACTATGTCCCTGAGAGCTGTGTGATGCTCAGGGGCATATTTGGAGGTGGCAAGAGCAGAAAATTCTTGGGATTGTTTTTAATGAAAGGCGGTATAAAATTTTTACAATAAATAAATAAATAAAATTCACACACACACAGTGCAATCACTGTTGCTGAGTTAATAAAACCCATTCACAGTACGTTTGCATCACAGGATGTCAGGCAATGATAAAAACAACAACAACAACAACAACTATCCCATCACTATCCCCTCTGTTGTTTGCAATTGCCATGACTCCACTTTCACAAATACTAAACAAAACAGGCTTTGGATACCAAACATCTAAAACATCAAGTAAAATAAACCATCTGCTCTACATGGATTATTTGTAGTTGTATGGAAAGTCCCAATCAGAAATCCAAACACTATCCACATATTCAGTAGCGATATAGCAATGGAATTTGGACTAGATAAGTGTGCCGTATTAATAATGAACAGAGGAAAAATAAGAAAAACAGAAGGAATAGAATTGCTCAATGGAAACAACATCAAAAACTTGGAAGAGAAAGAACATTTCAAATAACTGGGCATTCTTCAGGCTGATAACATCAAGCACACTGAAGTTAAAAGAAAAATTGGAACTGAATACATCAGGAGAGTTAGAAAAATCCTAAAGTCCAAACTCAATGGTGGGAACACCATACAAGCCATAAACACCTGGGCTATACCCATCATTAGATACACTACAGGAATAATAGACTGGACCCAGGCAGGACTAGAGATGCTAGATCATAAGACCAGGAAAATAATGATCATCAATCATGCTCTGCACCCCCGCAGTGATGTAGATAGGCTCTACCTCCCTCGCAGCTGAGGTGGAAGAGGAATGCTGCAAGTCCACCAAACAGTAGAGGAGGAGAAAAGAGGCCTTTAAGAATATATAAAGGACAGTGAAGAAGATGCACTTAAAATGGTCAACAATGAGAAATTATTAAACACCAATTAAACAAAGCAGGCCTACAAGAAAGAACAAATAAAGAACCGAGCAGAAAAATGGAAAAACAAGCCACTGCATGGTCAATATTTGCATAATATAACCAGAAAATAAAACATCACCAAGACCTGACAGTGGCTCAAGACAGACAACTTGCAGAAAGAAACAGAGGGTTTAATACTGGCTGCACAAGAACAGGCACTAAGAACAAATGCAACAAGAGCAAAAGTAGAAAAATCAACAACACATAGCAAGTGAGAGGAGGAGGCAATGATAAACCCCTCCTGGATTCTACCAAAGAAAACCACAGGGCTCTGTGGTCGCCAGGAGTCAACACCGACTCGACAGCACACTTTTACTTTACACTGGATCTAACTGTTAGCGAGCAGATGCATCATGCAAAACAGATGCTTTTCCACTGAGCTATGGCCCCATCCCCTAAGTGGAATATCTTACAGCAGACAGTGCTTGCACGTAGCCACCCATCCAAATGCAAACCAGGGCAGACCCTGCTTAGCCAAGGGGACAATTCATGCTCGCTACCACAAGACCAGCTCCCTCTGCCACAATTAGGCACGTTTAAGGGTTGGTTCATATCTACAGTACAATGGGTTTTCAACTGCCATGGCCTTCCACCAGGGATTTGGGGATGTGTACTTTGTTGAGTGAGAATTTCCTGTGAAGGATACCTCTTGTAAGAGTTTCTTCCCTTTGATGCTTTCCAGTGTTCCCTGGTGAAAAAGAATGACTATTAAACCACTTCTAGTGTAGCTACCCCTAAATAAACCTAAATTTCCCAGTCAAAATAAATTATGGACATCAACTGACGTGTGCCAATACTTTATTGCCTTATTCCCTTCCCCAGTATAGCTTTTTTCAGCTAATAATATGAGTTGCTCCCCAAAACCCTCTCTCAATCTAGATGCTATCGTTTTCAGAGTTGTATGTAATCCAAATTTCAGCCTGAATTTTCTATAGTTCCTCCCATCTTTGTCATGTAGAAACGTAAATCCTAGGAGGGCGTCTTTGAAACACACAGCTTGCTGAAAATGTTAATAGAAGTCTTAACCAATAGCATCATTCCCCCTATAAATGTTTCCAGATACATGCAAATGTTTATGACTTTGGATCTGAAGCAGTAGTTGTTTAACGCTATAATTAGGAGAGGGGATTGACAAATTAGTCATGATCATGCTTTTTCTCTTTCATCTAACAGACAGGCCCAACAACTCTCAGGGATATATTTTCAGGTGGCACAGAGGGTATCAAAACTGCTGCTTCCCCACAGAGGTACACCTCAGGGACATATTTTCAGCCCTCAGGGACATATTTTCGGATGGTACAGAGGGCTTCCAGGGGAAGGGGGAGCTTAAATATCTGCCACTTTTCTGCTGTAGGTAGTTGGGAAGTTCTGTTATGTTGCTTTCTAATTCTACCAGTGCATTTGTACTCTGTATTTCAGTCTTTGTAGTCAGAGGTGCACCTAGATAATTTTGGAGCCTGGACCTAAAGGCCTTTGGAGCCCCACTCCCCTGCAAATTAAGCATCATCATGCTCTGCATGGCTACCACACCACCTGGGAAAGACTAAAGAGGATTTGGGGGGGGCCCGGGGGCTGTGAAGGCCTTGGACTTTGGCCCCAAAATACAGGGGTAAGAGTACCTCTGCTTTCACTGCACTGGTCTATCTTGCTCTGTATGTCAGGCACAATGTACTGTTTTACAGTTCACTGATCTATCGGTGCTGAGGTCTTTATGTTTCCATGAGGATGCAACACACACCACAAAAGCTAGCTAGTTTTTCTTACTGATTAATCACTTGCCAATTTTTTTTAAGACATCTGATTGCCGAAAAGATGATCTTGTTATGTATTGCACATCTGCATTATTTAAGAAAACCTATCTGACACAAACTAATCTGATACTTTTCAAAGTCCCTCCAGGGCTAACGGTGTGCATTTGAAATATCCGCCAAGCATGTGTTTTTCCTAGGCCATGTTATAAGCCTTTGACACATAATGAACGAAAGGGAGACAACCCTGCCATTATGAGGATCGCCTTCTCTTTAATTTTTTTCACTTTCATCACATGGGGAGTAAAGAGACTCAGAAAATATGAGCCTTGCTGGTTGGAATTTTAAAGAGGTGCTCCAAGGTTAACCCGGAGATGAGAACAGTGTCAGAAAAGCTTCTGATGAGAATTCCAGACCCTGAAAGAGCTCAAAGCTACCAAACTTCTTTCACTTTGCCTCAGAGCTGGTGAGTGCTGCCGGCATGTTTCAGTATCATCTCTCATCATGATCTTTAGGTTTACAATTCTAGCAGGAAATCTGTGGAAACAGGAAATGCAGAAAAACTACAATTAACATCACTGGCAAATAAGCTAACCTATCTACCCAAATCTAAGACAAGGTTTTCCCTCAGGTCTTTCCTGTTGAGTGTGTGTGTGTGTGTGTGTGTGTGTGTGTGTGTGTGTGTTTCATTTTAGATCCAGATTCCTCTTTCTTTGGGGTAAATGCCTGTATAACCTGCATTTGGCCTCTAAGGCATCATCTTGCATCCAGAGTCACCTTCTGTTCAGGTAATTACGGTATGATGATTCATTTGTCATCAGATTTATAGCTCTTTATAATGTGAATGTAATTGCATGTATTGTAGAAAAAATAAGGCGTGGTAAAGTTCCACTGAAACTGATTGGCTCCCCCTCCCTTTTATTTGTTTGTTTGTTTGTTTGTTTGATGAAAGACTTTTAAAAAGTGATTCTCCACCCATTTAAAAATCTGGCCTGCCCTAGAATTTTAGTGCCCTAGGCAAAGTACTGTTTTGATGCCCCACCAGCCGAGAAGCACAGAGACCTGGTTTTAACTTGAACCATGCGGGCTTCTCATTCATGAGGCCGACTGACCAGCCCATGGAGGATGACCAGCAAATGACTAGCCTGTACTGGTTTGAGGATCCAGTGGGAGAGAGTTCCCAGTCTGCGATGGGGGCAAAACTCTTAACACTTCAGAGCTGAAAAGAGGCTGCTCTTAACGAGGAAATCCAGACCTTAAATAAATAAATAATAATGCAGAGGCAGGCAATTCCTGTCCAAGAGAGGGGGTGCAGCTTTTAAGAGCCGTTGGGAGCTGAGGTGCAATGAGCAGACTGCGAGCCCTTTCTCACGATCCGTGAGAAGTTAGCCCGGGCTAATGGCACATTTGTACCCTTAAACAAGTGTGTGTCTTGGGGCTGCAGAGGTTGCCGGTTCGAATCCCTGCTGGTATGTTTCCCAAACTATGGGAAACTATGGGAAACACCTCTATCGGGCAGCTGCGATACAGGAAGATGCTGAAAGACATCATCTCACACTGTGCAGGAGATGGCAATGGTAAACCCCTAATGTATTCTACCAAAGACAACCACAGGCCTCTGTGGGCGCCAGGAGTCGACACCGACTTGATGGCACACTTTACTTTAGAGGTGGTGAAACGCTTGCAACAGCACGATTGCAAGAATTGATCTAAAGGTCAATTCTGAAGAGTTGGCAATGCTGTTCTGGTATCCACCAATCTTGCTTCAGAGAGCTGTGGGACCGGCATTTTCTAAAATAATGGTTTTCTAGGATTTTGTGAACCACAAGAACAGGATAAGCGAAGACACCTCAGAGCACGTAGACAAGAACAGTGTGTAACCCTGGGGAGGGGGAGCGGGAGGGGGAAGGCCTTTGGGCAACAGTCTTTGGTATGAGAATTGGGAGCATACAGGTGGGTCCCTGTGAAATGTTGGAAGGTATGCACATGCAGGTTGATTTGTACAATGGTGCCGTGAGAACTTGTAGATTGACAGCAATGAGAAGAGCTGGCATTCAGAGTGAGACTAAATTCTTCTGGGCCAATTACCTTCCAGATTTCCAAGAGGCAACTAGCAACGGCTAACATGGAAGAAGTTGTTGATAGACATGCAGGGACCCCATAAGGGCAAAAACCCAAAGCACCGAGAATGCTTCCCATTCCTTTGAAGTGCAGCCTTTCTCCCCAGTTGGAAATGCAATGAAATATTCAAACCCCACTACTCTCCAAATCAAAAAATAAATATTTTATGGCTGAAGTTATATGCATTTTGTGTCCCCAAATAGCCTTTAATTGCTTCTCCCCCTCATCATTCCCCTCTTGACATTAATTAATCCCCCCCTCCAACGCTTGTCAAAACTTCAGTGACCATCTTGCAACAGTTTGCTTTCAGGTGAGCTCTGTACTGTCTGTCTTCCTTGTTGATCAGAATACTTATGGGGGATGATTAAGAGATGATTCATCTTCTATTTGCTTATGTTTCAACCCACATCCCCAATAAGAAAGGCTATGACTGGGTGAACCTCATTTCAGATTCAAAATGTATATAAATATCTGCTCAAATTAAATTATTTGTTGTCCTTATTAAACAAATCTGTTACAACCGCTGACTAGCATCTTTATGCAATTTGAGCATCCATTGCTGTATATGCTGGGGGAAAGCAGTTCTGTGGGTCTGAGGCATGGTTCAGTTTAAAAGAGGGAGATGCCTGTTCTGGTAAGCACCTATTGGCTAGTGCCCTCAATGTCTCCAGCACGGTCCCTTAACAATTCCCAGAGACATTTTGCATCTCTAGTTAATTTTTTAAAATGGCATAATACATTTCTTTCTTTCTTTCTTTCTTTTTAAAGGCAGATAACCCACTTGATCCATGAGAAATGCAGCAAGATTGAGGACTGATACACATTTTCGGCACTGGAGCCAATACATGGGTCAAATGGAGAGAGAAAAATCCAGACTGAAGAGGAAGAGGGCTGAAATGGGGATCAAGGCCCATATATCCTCCAAGGTCAGTTCCTTCCCTCACATTAAAGTGCAACAGGTTATGGAAGAGGCATAAGGTTAAATTACCCCTTCCCCCATGGTCCAGACCTAGATTGTCCACTCCTACACGTCCAGTTGCATAGGACATGCTATGGCATTTCCAGGAAAAGCCAAGGTCTAGAGCAGAGCTGCTCAACTTTGGCCCTCCAGCTGTTTTTGGAGCCCAACTCCCATAATCCCTAGCTGCAGTGGCCAATAGCCAGGGATTATGGGAGCTGTAGGCCAGCATCTGCAGGAGGGCCAAAGCTGAGCAGCCTTGGTCTAGAGCAAGTTTTCCTGCCAACCCCTAGACTAGATGGACCAGGGTGTCGCTATAATTGAGCAGATGGGTTCAGCTCCTGAGGCCATTCCCCCAGCTCCACCCCTCCCTAATTTCTTCATTATCTCCCTCACTCTGAGGGGCCACCAGGGACCGGGGTGAACCCAGACCCCCCCTCCCCTAGCTACACCCCTGAGATGGACCTTTGGTCTGATCCAGCAGCAGATCTCTCCTTACTATAGTACCACTCTATTTAGCATTACCTTGATATAATTTTGCCTCTACTGAGCTATATTGTGTTACTGACTATATGCCATGGGGAGGCCCTCACTCTCCAGCCCAAGAGAGCCACAAACTCCCAGTGATGGTCCCATCAGGCTGGCCAGCTCATCCAGAGCTCAGATTTGACGCCCAGGGGATGCAAGATAATACTGGGCTAAGAAGATAGGAAGTGGCCTCATACCAAGTCAGACCGTTGGTCCATCTAGCTCAGTTTGATCTACAGTCACTGGCAATGGCTCTGCAGGCTTCCAAGCGGGAGTCTTTCCCATCTTGCATTTTCCAACTTGCATTTTGGGTGGTATAGAAATATGTTAGTTTAATTAATTAATTAATTAATTAATTAATCTGCTTGGAGATGCCAGAGATTGAACCTGGGAACTTCATGCCAAGCAGATGCCCCAACCCCATGGTCTATGTCTAGGTAGACCCATAGTCTGACTCAGTGTAAGGTGACTTCATATACTGTATTTGCACAAGTGTTGCTTTTGTATGTTGGAGTGCACAGCTGACTTTCCAGGAGGCGGGGTGGGGGAGGTTAACAGACTAGTATCTTCCTATCGAAAGGAAACCGATGAAAACCGACAATGTAAAAGATGGCAAATAAAGCGTTCTTGATTTGATTGATCCAGAAGCAATCAATGTTCCTCATCAATCATAAAACAAAACCAATGCACACTGATATCCTCGTATTATTTCCTCCATCAAAATGATTTAGTAATCATTTTGCTAATGCAAGAAACTTCAATGTGTGTGTGTTTGTGTATTGTAGTGTGTGCCTAGGACTGGGCAGGGGAGAGCTTGTCATTTCAGTGTTTCCTGCTGAGAATTTGTTTTGTAGAACATTAAGCAGCATTTCATGAAAATTCATGTTCTAGACAAGCAATACTTGTGTATGCCTTTTCCTATTAAACTTGCAAGCAAATAAATCAGCCCTCCACACCAATTTTCTGTTTTATATGCAAGAAATTGTAATAGCATTTTTCCTATGAGCTGCCCTTTATCAAATTGGAAATGGCTTATGATAATGTGGCGATATAGCAATGCAGACCTGCACATGGTGTAACTAACCAGTTATTAAAAGGTTTCTTTGTTTGTTTGTTTGAAGTACCTTGTGTTGGACGGAAGGGCACAATCTCCCAAGTGGAACTGCTTTCACCTTTGTGTTAGGGGGATGTAATTTTAACCAACCCTGGGTGTTTCTCTCATGCTATTTGTTCAAAAGTATATTTATTATCTCTACAATGAAACCCACTGAGAAGAAACATGGGAAACAGAGAGTGCCCTCTTCGTGGCAAGAATTATATATTGATTGGTATCACAGTGTCAGGTCACCTTCTTGACATTGATTGCTCATTGTCTTATCCTAGCCTGCCAATCATGACCATATTAATGACACAGCAAAAGCTCAGAATCTCCTTTCCCTCTCATTTCGTGTTCGTCTCCATCCATTTCTCATCCATGAGAGAAATCCAATCCAATCTATACAACAAAAACGTCTGAAGGAATGTATGGGGGGAATGGTTGGGGTCACCTTTGATATCTGCCAGGTAGGCTCTCCTCAGTACCCCACCACCGTGGTTGGAAAGGACACAGCGCAAGGCCTCCTCAGCGGTGGCACCCACAATATGGAGTTCCTTCCATCTAGTTCAGTGTTCTTCAGTGCAGGTCCCTGGAGCCAGTGGTGGCCCCAATAACCCTACATGTGGCTCTTTGCCCAACTGTTGACCAATTGTTGACTAAATCTGTGCAAGGCTTCCCCCAAAGCCCAGTATGGAAGGATTGCTTGTCTTGCGTTAGCAAGCATGAATTGTTCCTTTTCCTGAGCAGGGTCCAACCTGGTAGCTGGGCAAACAGGCACCTTTTAACGTGGCGATTCTCTTTATTTAGCCAGGGGAGAGTAACTGGCCCTCTCCACCCCCAGCACAGGACCTCCAGTGACTGTTGCTGGTGTCTATCTTATATTTCTTTTTAGACTGTGAGCCCTTCAGGGACAGGGAGCCATCTAATTTATTTATTTGTTATGTCTCTATTCAGGCCTGCACAACATAAGGCCCGGAGGCTGGATTGGGCCCACAGGGGCTAGTTTACTGGCCCCCAGGTATCCTGCAGCAACACAGGAGCTGGAAACTGCCTTATAGCACCATCCTATGCATGCTTTTTCCATAAATATGTTCCATTGTGTTCCCAGCAAGCATGCATACTCCCATGTATACTCTGTATGCATGTATACGAGCATGCATACTCCCTAGGCATGCATACTCCCATGTATACTCTGTATGCATATATACAAGCATGCATACTCCCTAGGCATGCATACTCCCATGTATGCATGCCTAGGATTGCAGCCTGAAAGCCATGACAGTTTGCTTAACAAGTTTGCTTGGAGAAGACTTGGCATTTATTTGAGGCTGACCTGCACTCCAGGGGCCCCACTGATTGAGCAGAGACAGGACCTATTTTCTGGCCACTATCCTTGGTTGAAACTATGGGTCCATTGACAGGGGGAATAGATCCACAAGAAACTAATAATATATTTAATTTTAATGTAATCTGCTAAAAACTGACCCCGGTCCCTGCATGCCAAGTTGTGGATGGTTCCGGCCCACTAGGGCATTTGAGTTGTGCAGCTCTGCTCTGTGTAAACCACTTTGAAAACTTTTGTTGAAAAGCGGTATACAAATAGTAGTTGGTTGTTGTTGTTGTTGTTTGCATTGTAAGATATTCCCCTTAGGGGGTGGGGGTTGCTCTCTTGGCCCTATCCGGAGATGAGAGGGAGGGAACTTGGAACCTTCTGAATGCAAGCAGGCAGATGCTTTTTCCAGAGTGGCCCCATCCCCTCAGGGGAATCTCACACATGGAGTCTCCCATTCACATGTAACCAGGATGGACCCTACTCAGCAAAGGGGACAACATACATACTTGATGCCACAAGACCAGCTCTCCTAAAAACTCCTTTTTTCAGTGCAGCAGAGGGAACTCTTTGCAGAGAAGTTAACACTGTTTGTCAAAACCAACCGTGTTTGGATGATGTGACGGTGGAAGATTCTGGAAGCCTGATGGTTGAAGTCCCTCAGATCCCAACGTCTCAGAACTGTCCAGTCAATTCTGTTTGTTTATTTCCAACGTGGGAGGTGGCAATGGAGATTTTAATGACTTCCCTAAGGGGCTGACTCTGAGAGAGCGCCTCCCAAAGCCACTCTCTTTGCTTATTTATGGCAGTTCCCAGGTATCAGAGCACTGGCTGTCCAATTAGCTTAACGACTAGAGGCTCCTCAGCCGGTGTTACATTATGCTGTCTCAGAGCTATGTAATCCCTTCTTAATGATATGGTACATTCCGAACCCCCACTATATTAATTTCAAAGGGAAATGTCAGTGTGTGTGTGTGTGTGTGTGTGTGTGTGTGTGTGTGTGTGTGTGTGTGTGATGCAAGGAGGAGGCATCTGTTCTTTGGGCTTCAAGACATATAAGAGCAACACTTCTTAGTCAAAATGTGTGGGAAAATCAGTGCTGATTTCCTTCGCGATGTGCAGATCCCCAAAAACTATATGGAAAGATCTTCTGATGACCACGGACATTTCATGCATTCTGTTGTGTAGCTGTCCAATTCAGACGTCTTGTAAGTGTCTAAACAGGGTTAATGTAATAGAGAGGACAGCTTTGGTTACTTAAGCAGCTGGGGATTTTTGACGAAGATGATGACAGAGTTCGTCGTTTCTAGTTTGGATGACCAATGGACATGACAGAATACTTTTTGTTCATGCATCTATTTTTCTGATATACCCCCTTCCTTCTGTTGCCCTGAATAAAAGTTCCTGAGGGTCCTGAAGCCCTCAGGGACATACGTGGTGGGGCATTGGGGGCAGCAGTCAGAAGGGGGAAACTGGCCAAAAACTGTTGCCTGAAAAAAACATTCTAACATGAAAGCAGTGTTAATCTGGATTTTGCCCAATTTGTCCTTTTCTGGTCCTTTTAGGCTGCAATCCAGGAAAAACGTACTTAGGAGCCAGTCCTATTGAACTTATTTCTCAGTAGGGAACTGCAGAACAATTCAAATTTGAATCAATTTGAATCAAATCTGGGTGATTCAAGTTATTCAAATTTGAATTGAATGACCCCTTAAAAGGGCAATTTGATTCAAATTTGGAATGAATTTTCAAAATTCAATTCAAATTCAATTTAAGAGCCCTTTGACACCTTTTAAAAAACATTCAGCCCCCCATATTGGTTTTAAAAGGCACCATAACAGGGTTGAATCAATTTGAATTCAATTTGAATTTGAATCAAATTTTCAGACCGAATTTGAATCTGATTAGAATTTGAAACAAATTTTCAGAATTCATTTCATGCACATCTCTACTTCCGAATCAACATGCATTGGACTGATCAGTAACTGCAGTCTGTGTCTGAGTGTAAGTTTCTGCTCCCAAGGGAAAATACGTAAGTACATACGTATGTGTGTGTGTGTGTCTGAAAAATTGATTGTTAAGCCTGTTTAAGGCGATGGTGTAGATGCAGCTTTCTATGTGCTGTAAGGGGTGTTATTTGCAGATCAAAATAACAAGTGCCATTAAGTATATTTCTGATTTTCCATATTTTAAAATAGCAGCCATAGAGACAGTGAATGCGGGGGAGAATCCAGGTCTCTAGCTCTGGGGGAGGGGCATTAATCCTTTCCTTTGCAATACGATCCTGATGAAAATCTCTCTCCACAGCTGCCCTGGAAGAGAAGCTGTTATGAATGGTCATGTCTAGTTTGGACCATTTCAGACATGGGTTCAAAGGCTACCATCCCCCCTCCCCCCATTAGATTGACATCGTGCCATTACATAAAATAATTCTGGGGGCATGGGGAAAACATGGTGGCAAGTTGCCCTTGAATGTGGACAACCAATATTGTGGTAGCAAGCGTGAATTGTCCACTTTGGTAAGCAGAGTTCACCTTGGATTGCATTTGGATGGGTGACTACATGTAAGCACTACCTGCTACAAGATATTCCTCTTAGGGGATGGGATCAGAGCTCAGTGGAAGAGCATCCGCTTTTCATGCAGAAGGGTCCCCAGTTCAATCCCTGGCAGCATCTCCAGGTAGGGCTGGGAGAGACTCTTGCTTGAAACCTTGGAGAGCCGCTGCCATTCAGTGTAGACAAGACTGAGCTGGATGGACCAAGGGTCTGACTCAGTATAAGGCAGCTTCCTATGTTCTTAATGTTACCCACAATCCCCAAATCCCCCAGACAGCCCCCCATATTCATGACCTGTGAATGGGGCTTCCAAGAATGCCAGGCATAATATGCAAATATGCATTCTCCTTCTCTCTGTTCCCCCTACTCTTTTTACTTTTTAAAAGTCCAAATATTGTTATACCCCTGATGTGACATACCATAGGTCAGGCCTTGACCTACTTGTGGATTCTGACCCACTTAACTATGTATTGGACAGAATGAGGTAGTTGCCATTACAATAAGGCTTCATCATTGCTAGCTATTTAATTGTTGTTATGTGTTTCCATGGTGGCAGGCAACATGTGGAACTCCCCCCTCTGACACTTGACCCATTTCTGTTTCGTCCAGAGATTTTGAGCCTCTCCTCCGAATCCCAAACAGATCCCACCAAACTTGTATACGTATCGCCAAGCGCCCCTGAAGTTGATGTGGAACAAATTTTGAAATCCAGATAATCTCTTGGCAGCTATCTCGATTTGTGGTCTTGAGTGCATTCTCAACAACAAAACAAAACAAAATCAACACACACACACCACACACGGGCTCAGCTTATTCCCTAAAGTTCAATAAATCTCTTGCCCTTTTATGCTTCTCTTTTAAATGACTCAATCACGTTTTTACACTTCTTGAATTTTTACAGCCAACAGTTTCATACGTGGATAAAGTACTAAACAAGTATCATTACCCTCTTTATCCACAACGCTCCGTGGAAGCATAAATTCAGCATTAACATGAGACGAGTGAGGAACTGTGCGGAATTTTAATAAAAGTCCCCTGTGACTTTACTGTTGGGTAACCAGACAGAATAAAAAATGAACAAACGTTGAAGGATGTTACCAACCTTTGTGAAAAATAATATACTGATTACTTGTTTGTTTGGGTGACTAAATTAAGGATTTATTTTTTTTTTTAAAGCAGAGTACAGGCGAACAAATCATGTTACAGAGGGCCTTTATCCATTGTCCTTTTTTCTTCTTTAGAAAGCAAATCTGTGATACCTGCTTTATGCAAAGGAGTAGGTTGCTTCCCTCCTGATGGAGCGGATACAAAGCTAGGGCAAATAAACAGGTGCATGTTTGCACAGCATGGCATAGGGGCATGGTGGATGTGGGGGGAGCTCTGCAGTCCCTGATACTTGTAGCTCACCCCTCTGTCCCTCCCCTGTTCCTGGTAATTTGTAGGTCAGAAGCTTTTCACACACTCTGTGCCTTTTTATCTATCTATCTATCTGTCTACCTATCTATCTAATCTACCAGCCGATCGGCTGACCAGCCGACCGGCCGACCTACTTACCTACACTAATCATTATTGGTTTTTAGCATTTATATCGTGCTTTAGAGTGTTCAAAGAACTCCATGACAACAGTCCAGAGTAGAGATGTAAAGAGTAGGAAAAATGGGGAGGAGGGAAAATGTGTGGGGGGAAATGGGGTGGCCCTGGTTTTTTCCTGTTTCTTACACACATACACACCCATTTCCCCCCAGGCCTTCATTTTTCTAGTACTGAGAAGCTGGTAAGTAAGATTATCCCCAAGTTGAAAAGGAACACAGGAGTCTGCCTTATGTTGAGTCAGACCCTTGGTCCATCTAGCTCAGTGCTGCCTTCTCTGGTTGGCAGCAGCTCTCTGGGCTTTCAGGCAGGAGTCTCTCCCAGCCCTACCTGGAGATGCTGCCAGAGATTGAATTTGGGACCTTCTGCACACAGCAGGCTCTCTGTCACTGAGCTATGGATACTTCTGGAGAACATATGAAGCTGCTTCTGACTGAGTCAGTCCCTTGCTCCGTCTAGTTCAATACTGTCTGCACTGACTGGCCGGGTCTCTCCAAGGTTGCTGGCAGGAGTCTTTCCCAGCCCTATCTGGAGATGGCAGGGATTGAATCTGGGTCATTCTGCATGCAGAGCAGATGCTCTTCCACTGAGCTACAGCCCCATTTGACGTCTCATCAGGAATGAGACCAAGAGGATGTCAATTACCTATAGCCATCTCGTGAGTTCATGGCGGAGACAACCTTTTTTGAGCCATGGATGTCTTGAGTTACAGCTCAGTCTCTCAGCCATTCATTGTACTGAAGTAGTTCTCCAGTCTTGTGATGGAAGGGTAAGGGAGGGATAGCTATCCCCAGATGCAACCTTTGGGCCAACCTTTGGGCATCCGCCAACCGCCAATCATCCGCCTACCTTTGGGCATCATCCAATTTTTCCTCAGGGGCACAAATGCCCATGATGTATCTCCGGGTTGTTTTGCCAGTTGTATCTCCAGGTTGTTTTGCCATTCCCCTGCCAATCCTCTAGACTAGGCCACTCCTTAAGAAATTGAGGCCGAATGGAAACTTTGGTGTTCATTTCCTTACGCCAATATCTTACAAGCTTCATGCTGTGGCCTACCAGCCAACACACCTGGACAATCTGAGTTCCCATCTACTTTTCCCTGTGGGGATGGTTTGTCAGTTACACATAAGCATGATTTATGTGGTAAGGCATCTATTTCTGCAGATATTGATCAAGACATTACAGCCTTAAAATATATATCTTGTACATGCTTTGCATCCAGGGACGATCTCGGAGAGCAATTATTACATATTTAAATGGGATGGTAACAAAAATACTCTCTGCATAGTATTATCACAGAGGTACCTAGAAACCATGGCATAGATACTTTGCATGTAGAAGGTCTCAGGTTTGATCCTGGCATATCCAGACAGGACTGGGGACTCCTGCCTGCCACTGCCGGTCAGTGTCAACAGTACCGAGCTAGATAGACCAAGGGTCTGGCTCCGTATAAGGCAGTTTTCTATGTTCCTACGTACTGAACATAATGTGTGGATAACTCTGCATGCATGCATTATTGCATTAATGCATGCACTGAATCTCACATGTGTATAGGGTGTCTCAGGGCCAAACGTGATGTGAGGTGGGAGTTCCATGGCTGGGGTTCTAGATAGATTTCTTCATTTTCAAAAAGTCATTGCTGATGAGTCTGGGTCAGTGTTCTCTCTAGTTTTCTTCATCTGTGTGTGGAGTGTATTTTGTTCTGGGTGGTGGCAGTATCAAGGCAGTGCACACACACATGCATTCAGAGTGGGACCTTCCTGATTAAACCTGAGTGAGGTCTAAAATTAACTGAGCGGATATCCAAAAATGTGTGAGTGCGCATATGTGCACACACACACACACCTTAGAGGGGACACTTGTCTGGGTGGAACATTCAGATCAGGACCACAATAAGTGACAATATGGGGGTTTATACATTGCTCCCTGTGCGGATTCCTTGACTTAGATTTCCTTCCCACCAAACTGTTTTTAGCAGCGAAGGGGAACACGTATGGACACACTTTATGGCTGACAGCAACTTCAGAGTGCAGCAAATTAAATCAAGGAATTAATACAATGCAGGGAGTTAACCCCCTCCATGCCATAGCCTTGATTCAAGTTAATCACCCCCTGCCCCAACATGTTTGAGAAAGTGAAAGAGCCTGGAAGTTCCAAACCCAGAGATCTCTTGTCCTGTCCAGATCGGCCTTCAAATTTCTCCTGTCTGTTCAGAACCCTCATACTATCACATCGACCTTCTGGGCTTGAAATTCTAATAGGGAGAGCGACCTTCTAATTCTTCTTTATTTCACACGGGTGTTATAAATTGAAGTTAATATCGGCAACCCATATTGAAATCCGCTGCGTGTCTGCTACGAGAGAAGTGCTCTGAGTTATTAGTTGCAAATTATCTCTTTCATTTTTGCACGGCAGGTCTGGATTAATCCATCTGATATGTAAAAGACTGCTTGCGGTTAGCGACAAATACAGCCAAATTGCTCTTAACAGGAGACGGAGGGAAGCTCTTCCATGGAATTGGCTTCATGCCACATGCTGGACTGTAGTCATAATGCATGCGCAGCAGAGAAAGTGTCTACATCCATAGAGTTTCCCTTTCAGGCCTGCATTAACTCCTTGACAACTTTCCGAGAATTCATGCAGCATCTTGGATTCCAACTGGGTTCCTTGACTACTGAGTCGGCTTTCACGAAAGCCCTTCCATTTGTCTGGATATTGTGTTGGACAATTCATAGCATCTGCCTGTTTTCAGATTGTCAAACGCTGCACTGGGATCAATAATTTAGAGTGTTTCTTTTAAAATCTCTGCTGGGACAGAATCCATTGTCATTCGTAATTTTGAAATGGCCTGGGTGGTCCCATAATACAGAATGAAGCCCTGCCTGTCAATAAACATCTCCCAGTCCTCCTGTGCATGGATAAAAGCTCATAGTGAGGATTGTAGGAATAAGGAGACACATGTATGGAGCCACTACAAAAATGTTGCAGAATATCCCTGGTGTGCATGTGTTACCTGAGCTTGTGCCTGGGGGTGGTGAAAGTTTTAGGCACCTTTCCCCTTCAGAAACAGGAAGGGTTTTGTGATTATCTTAAGGGAGTATTATTCAAGCTGAGAAACTTCCCACTCTTTTTGTTCAAGCCCTTCTTCCTGCCGTTGCATTAGCTCCACCCACCTGATTGTCTGTTAACTGCACTCTGAGTCCATGAACATTCTGCTCACACTGAGTTACACTCGGGCAATTTTGAAAGTTTTTTGCTCCCTTAGTTGTTTTCCTTCAGATTTTTGTGAAACCAACTTCCTACTGTATCTGTGGGTTACCCCGAGTCTGCCAGTACCTCCCTCTTGCTGCTGATGTTCCATTTAAACATAAGGATCATAATATTTCCAGGTCTTTCAGAAATAGATGCAAGATATCTTATTCTATCAAGAGCTTTCATCATTAGGAACATAGGAAACTGCCATATACTGAGTCAGACCATTGGTCTATCTAGCTCAGTATTGTCTTCACAGACTGGCAGAGACTTCTCCAAGGTTGCAGGCAGGAATCTCTCTCAGCCCTATCTTGGACAAGCCAGGGAGGGAACTTGGAACCTTCTGCTCTTCCCAGAGCGGCTCCATCCCCTAAGGGGAATATCTTACAGTGCTCACACTTCTCGTCTCCCATTCATATGCAACCAGGGCAGACCCTGCTTAGCTAAGCAGACAAGTCATGCTTGCTACCACAAGACCAGCTCTCTTTGGAAGGAGGTCTTTAAAATGATAGTATTTGCTGTTTACTGCTGATGACGATGACAATATATTATGAATAAAACACAAAGGTAAAGTGTTATCCAAGAAGATAAACATCTAAATTTCGACAGAAGGAGGGAAGGGAAGACAAAGAAGATAGCTCAGCAGTAGAGCACATGCTGTGCATACAGAAGGTTGCAGCCAGGTTCAATCACTGATGTTACCAGTTTTAAGGGATTCAAGTACCAGGGCTGGGGTGGGGGAAACAACCCTTTTCTGAGAGCTTAGAGGACCACTGAAAGACACAGTTGACAATGCTGGATTCAGTGTGCAGCAGCTTTCTTATTTACATCGACTGATGGAATTCTGCTCTGTTCTGGTTCTGGTCTGTCGGACGAGCTTTGCATGATCGTCTAAGAGATATGCCTCTTTTGGCACATAAACGCAACTGAAATGTATGGGACTTTATGAATTAAAACAGGAGCAGCCCTATAGAGTTCTTTACGTCAACCAATCTGTGCCTTCTTGTTGACATGTGACTTCAGGAAACGAGACAAGCACTTTAGCTCCCACAACCAGCCACCCAGTCACCCCTGCTAGGCATTTCTCTAACACATGCTAACACGTGCTTTCCTCAAGACCTTCTAAATTGTTCTTTTAGCAGCAATAAGGGGAATCAATCCGGAATTTTCACTCAAGGCACAAATAAAAACAATTCAAAACCTTCAGAGATTACTAGAAGCCTGGCTTTAAAAGTGTGTCTTATGTGAAAACCCAGCTTGCTTGAGAAGTCCATAATGCTGGGGAAAGTTGAAGGAAAGAGAAGAAGAGGACGACCAGCAGCAAGGTGGATGGACTCGATTCTGACAGCAATGAAGGCACCACTGAGAGGCCTTAAAGGCCAAGTTGAAGACAGATTATCCTGGAGAGAATCTATCTATGTGGTTGTTGAGAGTCGACACCAACTTGATGGCACTTAATCAATCAATCAAGGCGGGGGGGGGACCCATCTCTACACCCACTACAGCTTTAAACCTCAGTGCTAACTTCTAATACCGTTACCTCATGTAAAGCAGAAAAATGTAAATCGCAAATATGCTGGCAATTATAACCTTTCTTCCTGACAGACATTGTAATATAAATGCAATAAATTGAATTTCGTCTTGAAAGCTATTTGAATACCTTTGGAGCATTTGAGCAAACCATCTCCAGCTTTTATGGCACAGCTTCAATGGGCTGCGGAGGAGTCATCCGCCGATGGCGTGGCTTCTGCAACAGAAGGGATACAGCGCGCCAAAGGTATGCCAAGAAAAATAGAATGTCCTTTATTGATATTCAGAATTTATTTTATTAAACTTGCACAAAGGGCTGCTTAAAAAATGGAAGTGGCTTTTATTAGAAATGGCATGCAAGCTATTAACTCTGCTGGTGCTGCACTTCTCTTTAGGAAAAAGAGGGGGAAACACCAGTTTTAACATTCTGAGGCTGCAATCTGATGTACACTTACATAGCAAGATAGCTGCCATATACCGAGTCAGACCATTGGTCCATACACAGACTGGCAGTGGCGTCTCCAAGGTTGCAGGCGGGAGTCTCTCTCAGCCCTATATGGAGATCCCAGGGAGGGAACTTGGAACCTTCTACGTGCAAGCCTGTAGATGCTCTTCCCAGAGCGGCCCCAGCCCCTAAGGGGAATCTCTTACAGTGTTCACACATGTAGTCTCCCTTTCAAATGCAAACCAGAACATGACCTGCTTAGCAAAGGGGACAATTCAAGCTTGCTGCCACAAGACCAGCTTGGGAGTATGTCCCATAGGACTCAATCAATGACTACCTCATAATTCTGAGCTGAATGCCCTCTTTGGCTCTATTTCTATTTTATTTAATTTTTAAGCTGAGTACACAAACAATACTTTACCTAACTCTAAGTGTTGTTTTGACTTTCTGCTAGCCACTCAGTCAAAACTGATGGTGGTTCAAAGGAGGCACTCAAGCTTCAGGTAAGAATTGTCCAGAGAAGTTCTCCCCGGAGGGAGGAATGTGACATATTTAAGGAATCTTGCGCTAACGAATACATACGCCATTAAGTGGGTATTGGACACATTGCATTTGGAAGTGAATTCAGCACTGTCTTCCTGGATATTATCATCTGTCAATGCTTTATCTTCAAACAGGCAGAGGAGAAAAAACTCCATTTCATTTCCAGGCTTGAACCGAGACATTTTTCTGGCCTTAGGCCACATGTGATCAGAGAGGTTCACTCTCCAAGAGCCTTTGCAGTGCAGCTTTGCCCCCCCACCCAAAGATTGACACCCTAGGCAAATCAACTGAACATCTTTTGGAAATCTTGCACTGTGTTTCTATGGCACCACTCAACGAGGTCATTCACACAATCAAAAACTGTGTTCTATCAGGGCTTGGGAGCTGTGTGTGGAAAACCTGGGTAGAACTGACTGTGCGGAAGCAAGTTTGGAGGAAAACCTACCTTGCTTCCACACAATCACGATTCCCCAGATTTTCCTCTTATCTTGCTTCCACACAGCCAAAAATTTGGAACACACCCAGCCGCGAACCTAGGTAGAACACAGTTTTTGATTGTGTGAATGACCTCAACATGTCCCCTCCAAATTCCAACTCATCTTGACTTTGACACAGTGAGGCTGTTCTCACATGCAGCCTAACCCAGGCTTGGGACACCCAGCCTGGGTTAGGCTGAGCATGAGAACCACTGGGATTGAGCCTGATCCTGGTGGGGCAGTGCCTCCTAGCCACCCTTTTAAGCTCGGCTGTTAGCCTGGGTTAACCATGCCAGCGTGCCATTAACCCAGGCTCCGGGACTATGTGGCTCCTTGGGCTACGTTTAGTCTGAGGTGACACAAAGATGGGCATCTAGAGTGCCCGTCTCCTGGGGCAAATCCCCCAATGCACTATGCTTGACTTGCAATACATTGTAAGATACCTGGACACATCATCCTGGCCTCTATAGCTCCATGCTGCCTGGTGCAGCAGCAGATCGTCTGGGAGTGTGGTTCGTGCTCCAAGCGACCTTTCATGGTTTGTCTGGGGTGGGGGGAGTTAAGCTTTGTGCAGTCTTCCGCCCACTCCCCTGCCCTCTTGGTTGTGTGGATGGCCCGAGTGGCCTGATTCAGAGGATCTTCCAAACTATGGCTAGGGAAGATTGGGAAGAGGAAGCCGTGAGTTTCAGGCTTGCACTGCTCCCTCCTCTCCTTCTCCCTTCAGACAGAAAGAGAGGAGATCAGAAGCACCTGCTTGTGGTTAGTGACAAGCCACAGTTTGCTGTGGCATCCAAATGCTGCAAACAATGGTTTGTTCAAAACCACAAGCCTCATTCAGATATGATGAGCGCCGGCAGTGCTCCCGCTTACAATGTTTGACGAGGTCATTTGAGGGGGCTCTGCTCCGGGTGCCGACAATAAGGGAGGCTTGGTTGTCATGCACGCGGGACAGGGCCTTCTCTGTTGCTGCCCCCAGACTTTGGAATGCTCTCCTGGTGGTTATTCGCTCCTCAGTCTCCATCACAGCTTTTAGAAAGCATGTTAAATCCTGGCTTTTTACCCAGGCTCTTATATGATTGTCTCTGCTGCTGCTCTGTGTACCTTGTATTTTGGATTGCTTTTATGCTTGTGTTTTAAATTTTTTAATCAGATTTGTGTGTGTTTTTTAGCTTAATATTTTAATTGTGTCATTTTTACAATCTTGTTTTTAAATTCTGCTGTAAACCGCCTTGGGATTGTTTTAATGAAAGGCGGTATATAAATTTAACAATAAATAAAATAAAACGCTTACAAGTGGGGAGGAGGTCCTGCCCCAATGCTGTCTCTCATTCCCCCTTCCTGCCCGCTGCTCACAGTTTACGGCTCTGTTTGTCTGAAGGGGGAAGCGCCACCTCCGTGATGGCCATCACTTCTGTGAGCAGCACACTGGATCACCCGAGGTTGCCGCTCTAGGAAACGCTGTCCGTCATGGTCACAGTGCTTCCCTCTTCAGACAAACACAGCTGTAAACCGTGAGCAGCGGGCAGGAGAAGGGAGTGAGTGATGACGGCTGGTAGATCTTCCTCCCCACTTTCGATGCTCTAACTGTAAGTGCTGAATGTCTGAAGAGGGCTACAGTTTCCCTGGTCTTGGACTGGGGAAACTCAAATCCCCAATCAGCCATGAAACTCACTGGATGACTCTGGGCCAGTCACTGCTGTCTCTGCCTAGCCTACCTCACAGGGTTGTTCTGGAGATAAACATAACCTTGTGCACTGTGCTGGGCTCCTTGGAGCAAGGGAGGAATATAAATGCAAAATAAATAAATAGGCTTTTAAATTGATTAAAAATAATTAAAATGGTTTGTATTGCATTGTGGATTTTGTGTGTGTTGTAATTTGTTTGTTGTGCTTTATGTGTTTTTATTGGCTGTTTTTTAATGTTGTGTTGTGAGCTGCCCAGGGAACAATTTGTTATGGGGCAGCTAACAAAAAAAGTTGTTGTTGTTTTGTTGTTGTTATGTGGCAGTCAATTTTTTTTACTATTGTATTGTGAGCCACTCAGAGAACAATTTGTTACGGGGCAATTAACAAATAACTTTCTTTCTTTCTTTCTTTATTAGATTTATATACCGCCCTTCCAAAATGGCTCAGGGTGGTTTACAGCACGATAAAAACCATTAAAACAAATTAACAGTTAAAATCAAACTGTAAAACAGAATAAAACCAATTAAACAATACCAACAGCTAAAAAACCCTGGAAATCAGGGCAGCAATTTAAAACAGTTTGTCAATCATTTAAAAACCCTGAAGAACAGTAATGATATCAAATTACGGATTTCTGCTGGGAGTGCATTCCACAGCCCAGGAGCAGCTACAGAGAAGGCCCGCCTCAGCGTCGCCACCAGACAAACTGGTGGCAACTGGAGACAGACCTCCTCAGATGGCCTTAACGTGCGGTGGGGATCACGTGTGGTGGGGATCATTATCTATCTATCTATCTATCTATCTATCTATCTATCTATCTATCCATATCCATATCCATATCCATATCCATATCCATATCCATATCCATATCCATATCCATTACCATCCATCCACATTTTCCTCCCACATCCACTGCAACACACCGCACAGTGCTTTCTGGCTGGGCCAATCCAGGGGGGGGGTCATAGCAGGCACCCGTGGAAGACCCCCTGGCAGCTGCCCAAAGTTGCCTTCTGCTGATGCCGACCTTGAAACACAGCCACTGGTTGTCTGATCCATCCTTCAGTCTTGTCAGAACCCGCTTCCCCAGACCTGAGACTTGTCAAGTTTTAGACAAGATTTTTAGCTTGGCCCAAATGCGGCTGGGTGTCTAATTTATTATACGTTTACGGGGCCTCGGAAAACTTGGCCATTGATACACTTGGGTTGCCTGAGATTTTGAAAAGTAAGCTGTGTTGCCCACTGAACGCGTAGGCTCTAAAAGTTAATTCCACAGTGAAATATTGCCTTTAATCTTTGGATTCAGCACATGACAGACTTTCCAACTTTGCGAGCTTTTAGCAACTGGTAAGATGCTGTAACTAGTCAATAAACATGATGTATATGGGTATAAGCACTGGCCCCGTCCTGCCATTACAGTTAATGGCCTGTATATGTTTCCATTTCTCTTGTAACCCCGTATTTTTGCAGGGATTGGTAATTCATGCATAAACATTTCCTCATGGCTGAAACTTGGTATGCACCATCGACTGAGGGATATTTTCTTTAAAATGAAATCTGTTATGACATGAGGCTTACTGGTTGAGGGCATTATAAATGAAAGGAGGGAAAGGCTTTGTTGTATTCGATCTTGCAACCTTTCGAGTTGTGTTAATTAGAGGTTTGTCCTGGTAGGGGTCCTGTAACGGGGTGGAGTCAGAAAGAAAAGGGAGGGAAAGGAGGAGAAAAAATGGAGTTGTTTCTGAATAAAGCTTAGTTAAACAAACATAAGATTGTTTTATGTTTATGAGGGAAGCAGCTATAAAAGAGGCTTCTTGTTTTAATTTTTTTTTTTTTAAGGGATGGTAAATAATCTATGCTCGGCATTCATCATTGAACAGAAGCCTCCATAATAAACCATGGTGGCATTTCCCACCTCTGGTATTTTTACATTTTTCTTAAAATGTAAAATTGTAAACCTTCTGGTTAGATGGATGATTGTGTTTTATATATCAGCTACTGTTGTTCAGTATGGGGCAGCCCTGATGGCGTTGTACGACAGAGTAGTTGCACAATGACTTAAAACAGCATCCAGGCCGGTGAACAGTGCATCCTCCATTGTTGCTAAACACCTTTGGGGCTGCCTTTCACCTTGTGAAGCAACCCTGGAGGATCCACAAACCTGGGGTTCTGCTGCTCGTACATGAGCCAGCTGGGATGGGAGGACAAATGTTCATTGTGAATAAGATCTACATCCCTGAGATGGAAAATAGGTGACAGCATTGCAGTACTTTCAGCTTTCCCTGTGTGGCCATGCTTTTATTGTCCTTGTTATGAGAATTCTAAAGCATCGCTCTTAGCACAGCAGTAACCTCTTCTGGCCACTAGAGGCATGAGGAGTTACGTTAATAGGTCTCTCTTGGTCAGTTAAGAGTCACTTAACTGACCAAGAGAGACCTATTCCAAGAGTCTTAGAATTCATTTGTTGTTGAAAGCTAGTGACTGTTTGGGTATGTTGTTCAATGTCTCTCTCAGTATGTGATGTTTTAGTTTCTTAATAAATCTTTATTTGTTTTTGTTTTTTAACTCAACCATGTCTTCAAATAATTTCTTGGGCTGAACTTCTTTACTACCAGAGCATTCTCTGCTGTGCGAGGAAAGTATGTTGCTCCTCACACTTCTCAACAGTCCTGACTACCGGGTCTGCAGCGGCCAAATTGGAAATTCTGTTTTAAAAGCTTTTAAAAACACAAAAACGACTGTAAATCTTGATCTATGTTGTCAGAGGAATGGAAATGGAAATGGGCAGGAAATGAAAATGGGCAGGTGTAGCCAAGCTCCAAAAACAGCTGAGGAACTGGCTCAGGAACTGGCTCACCACGTTGGATTGCAGCAGCAAGGGGGCCATGCCTTCATTCCTTGCAGGGGATGAAGGCAAAGCCCTCCTTCTTGCTGCGATCCTGGGCGGGGAGTCAATTCCTGAGCATGGCCTTGGGTGTTTTTGGAGATTGGGGGTGTGGCCAAGCTTTGAAATCACCCAAGGCCACGCTTGGGAACTCATCCCCCCTGGGATTGCAGCCACAGAGGTGCATATCATCTTTTTTAAAAAAGGTGTTGCCTATTTTCATCTCTAGGGGAGTAGATGTTGCCAAGAATCACAGTGAGTATTCATCTCCCAAGATGGTACCGAAGCCAAAATTTGTGGGCCTGACTCATCGATTGTGCATAGAAAGTCAGCCACTGATAACAAGAATAAAGGAAAATCTAAACAGTGCAGCAAAGATGTAACTGCATTTGTGATCTGGTATGTAAGTGAGCTCCAGAAAAGGAGAGGGTGGACTTCACATTTGATGCCTTAAGACAGCTGAATTGGCATTTAAGGACAGGACAGTCTTGTGGAGTGTTTGAGAGAATCCGTTGCAAACTGAGGGGATTTCACATCTCAAAGGATGCTGGGAGTGGAGAACTGTTAATATTGTGGCGGTTGCGGTGGGTCTGTAAAAACAGAATTATTGAAACAACATGTAACGTTGAGAAAGGACCAGAAAACAAAAGCAAAAAAGAAAGAAAGAAAAAGAGCCAACCCCAAGATCCATCCAGAGATCAGAACACCCATAAAGCTGCTCAGCTGGGGATGATTTTTAATCAGGGTCATAAACTGCAAAGCTGAAGTTTATGACGGAAATGCTGACAAAATGTTAGCAATGCCACACTACAATCCCTCTGTCAACAGGGAACATCATGTACTTAATATGCTAATTTCTGGTTCTCAAGCAGCCACATCTGACTGGAGGAGAACTTGGCGATGGGATTCCAGTCTATGAAAAGGGGAAGAATGGAATGAGGGGACAAGTCTTCAATTATTGCAAGCCAGTTCTTATGGTTAACCAAGCTGGCATTCTGACGCACAGCCAACTAAGCTTTCTAATTTTCACATCGACCACTAACTGTGGCTTTACATATGTACTGTCAGGGGAACTCGAGTTTGCCATGTCACTGATGATTTGTACTGATTCAAAACCGATGTCAACAACAACAAAAAAGTGCTTGTTTATTTATTTACACTTTTTGAGCTCTCTAATCCTGGCTGTCCACAAATATTTGCTTGCCAGCTGAGGCCTTCCCTCTGTGCCCCTGCTGATGGATGTGTGCCAGGTAGGGATGAGGGACAGGGCCTTGTGGGTGGTGGCCCCCAGACTGTGGAACAGCCTCGAGAGACAGGAATACCTGCCCTCCTTGCTAGTTAATCTTAGGCAAGCTTGGCAGACAATGAGTTTAGGCAAGCTTAGCCCGCTCTCCCCGCAGACAATCGTCCAGTCTGCCCTGGGCGGCCAAATCGGCTGCCCACATGATAGTTTGGGGGTTGCGCGGCCCCTGGAAGTTCCAGCATGCTGTGCACAAGTGCGCAGAGCATGCTGGAGAGACTCCCGAGCCGGGAGGCTGCTCTTTAGCCTCCTGATCAAGGGTCTTCTGCGCAGAGCTGCACTGCGGCAACACACAATCCAGAAACCCTGGTTAGAGGAGTGCTCGGGTCTGTTATTTATTCTACTGTTTTGTTGCATTGCATTTTAAACCCTTGTGAGCCACAATCGGTATATCTTGATATAGAAGGATAGTCTGTAGATATTTATTTATTACATTTCTATATTGCCTAGACTCTTGGTTTCCAGGTAGCATACAAAAGAAACAGCAATTACAATAAAACTGGAATTTGAACATCTTAAAAATAACGCAAGAATTGACTTTACTCTTTACAATTATTTAAATGAATTGTATAGTCCAGACAATTGTGAGCAGGGCATGCATTTGACAATTATCCAGAAAAGCAATTTCTTACACCATAACAGGGAAGCTGGGAGTGCAATTTTGTTAAAGAGGTACTTCCCGTTGTGCGATTTTAGCGCTACTGTCATACATGACGCTCTGGGCTGGATTTCAAGAGTTTTGTCTGTGAGATCAGCAAATCCAGAACTTTGCAATACCTCTGGAATTATTCTGAGAAGAATGTTGAAGGGACGTATCAATGGCCCCATTCGCACGTAACATGGAACTGCGGGTCCCGTGGACCCATGATTCTGCTCCCACCCCGAACTCTCCTGTACACATTTGGACATAATGAAGAGCAGGCTCTCTGCAATCTCTCTCTCCTCTCTGCAGAGAGGAGGGGCAACTGGCTGTTCAGGCTTTCTTCTTGCATGAAGGACAGCCTGCACAGCCAATCACAGCCAGAGAGAGGTAGGAGTTTCTTCTCTCAATTACAGCGAATGCAGCCTCCAGTTCTGAATTCACACATAATGCTGGGAAACTGAAATCTTGGGTTGGGGTTGCAAAACTCACTACAACCTGGGAATTCAAACTGGAGTTCGGAGAGCAAAACCTCAGGTCACGCTCTGCACAGAACTGGAGTTTCTGTATTCAGACATGCAGGTGTTGGCAGACATGCAGGTCTGGCTCCTCAAACTATGGTTTCATGTTATGTGCAAATGTACTAAATATACTAAAGTACTACACTGCTCCCTATGAAAAGAATGAGAGAGAGAGAGAGAGAGAGAGAGAGAGAGAGAGAGAGAGAGAGAGAGAGAGAGAGAGAGAGAGAGAGAAAACAAGAACACATGCAGGCCACTGGTTTTTTCCGTTCAGCATATTAGGGATTTACAAAGGTAATTCCTGTTAATGCTAATGGGAATGAGGTATTTAAATCCCTCCTTTGCAGCTGAGAGAGAGAGAAAATCTCTGTGTTCATCAAGTGGAAGAGGGATCATATCAGAATAAGAAATAAAACATTTTTGCCATATGTTTAAGAAGCTGTTAATATTCACACACTCTTTGAGTATGCTAGCTAATCACCAGGCACATAATATCCAGCATTTAAGCAACTAGTAGAACTACAGAGAAGGGAAGGGAAGGAGGGTGTGATGCCTCCCTGCCTCAGAACAGCTGGGAGACTTTGCTTTTTCACCAGCTGTGACTTTCCCCTTGTTTGAAAGAATCTTATGGGCCACTGGAATTATACTTTGATACTTTTTCTTGGTGTAAAGACACTAATAAGAAGAAAGCAGAGAGGAAATATTAATTCCTTAATTGGATGGTATTAGTATTAGGGGTTGCACAAAACCAGTTGTCCGGTTCGGTTAGAGTCTGAACAAGACTTGAACTGGACTGGGCAACTTCAGGTTTTGCACACCCTTGAACCCACCCAGTTCGGTTCAAGGGGGGGGGTTCAAAGTTAAAACATTTAAACAAAAAACAAAACAAAAACAACGTACCCCCTCCAGGGTGCACTGTTGTGGCCAGAGGGGTCTCTCCAGAGGTTCCCCCTCCCCCTCCAGCCTCCATTCGTGTCAGAAATCACCCAGTTCGGGCAGTCTTTGGCCCATTCCAGGCCTGCCCTTATCGCAGCAGCCATTTTGGAGGCTGCTGCCAATGCTCAATGGGCCTCTGTATGGCTGGGTCATTTCTGGCACTAATAGAAGCCGGCAGGGGAGGGGGAAACTCCAGGGACCCCTCCACAGCCATGGCAGAACCCCCTGGAGGGGTAAGTTGATTTTTAAAAATGATTTTTACTTTGAACCTCCCGAACAGTTCGGGGGTTCAGCTTGATGCCAAACCAAAGTTGGTGGTGGTGGGGAGGTTGACTTGATATTGAGCCATCGAACCAAAACGGTTCGATGTTGAACCGGTTCGGTTCCGAACCAGTTTGCAGATCCCTAATTAATATCCTGCTATTGTAAATCTTTCCTTCAACTTATTATCAATTTGGTAGAGGTGTTTCCAGTATTGGAAGAGTAAAATGTTGCCGTGAAAAGGGGATGGGGACATAGTTCAGGGTTAGCGCACCTGATTTGCATGCAGAAGAACCCAGGTTCAATCCCTAGCCTGGAAAAAACTAGGGCTGGAAAGGACTCCCGCCTGCAACCTTTGAGAGCTGCTGGCAGTCGGTGTAGGCAAACCTGAGCTCGATGAAGCAATGATCTGACTCAGTATGAGGCAGTGCCCTATGTTCCTGTGAAAAGAATTCGGGCTTGTTCAGACAACCATCTGGATATGAGGAGGAATCTTTCTTCAATGACAGACCTCATGCATTGCATATTGATGTTCTTAGTTTCAGTCTCTGGTATCACCAGGAAAGTGCCAATGCTAAACAAAGCAAGTCATCATGAAATGTAAAATAAATAAATTCTGGAAAGATTTTTTTTAAAAAAACACTTTCAAGGAGATGAGAGGCAAGATCTTAGCACGCATAAACAGTGTAGCAATCTATTGTGATTGTTTATTGAACTAATCTCTGATGGCTCTGGCAGTCATTTCAAATTTTGAAACTGTGTATGCAACACACACACACACCCCTCTGTTGCCAGATTTGGCTTTTTTAAAGCCAAATTTTGGGTTATGGCCCATCTGACTCATGAGTATACCCCTTAGGTTCTGGCCACGCTCACACATCAGTTTTAGATGAGACCAAACCAAACAGAATGTTAAATTTCTCATTGCCTAATTTAGACCTTACTTTCACTTTCACTTTCATTATGAACTAGTAGTTGCACAGGGCTTTATCTGGAGCAGGTCCACAGCACAGAGGGAAGGATGTTTAACCTTTCTAATGTTTCTGTGTTTTCCTGATGAAAATCATTCCCCGCCCTACAAGCTGTTACGATTTCGAGAAGTTGGTATGGCAGCACACAGCAACTTTGAGAGTCCATAGCAGCTTCAGGAGGTCATTTTTTGGTCAGGAAAATAGTTCAAAATTAAAACACCCTCTGCCTCTATCGTGCAGTCCTGATCCGGGCAGTACTGAACAATGTACTAAGTCCATTTTTAAATCTGCTTTTCACTTTTGCATCCAGATTGGCACATTCCCCATGTACTACTGCCTGGAAACAGCACAAACTGTTCAGAAAGGAACACCATGATTTACAGTGCTGATTGACCTACCTCCCAAAATACATAAAGTAGTGCTCCATTCTCCCATATAGAATTGCCAACTCTGACAGAAGTTTGGAGAGCCCTCTGTCCCCCATATACACACACTATTGCCTCCACACCATTTTTCATGATATCATCGCCTCCAGGATTCAGGGTTGTATCTATAATTGAGCAGATGGGTTCAAAGAACCCCCCCCCAGCACCTGAGGATCCCCCAGATCCACCCCTCCCTATTTTCTTCATTATCTCCATCACTCCAAGGGGCCACCAGGGAGAGGGGTGAACACGGGTTCCCTCTCCCCTAGTTACACTCTGCCACGACTGTTTTCAGTAGTCACATGGAACTTGGAGCCAATGCTTGGAGGCTCTCTAGGCAAATCATGGCAACCCAACATATGAAATAGTTCTTTCTCTTTGGTCTTCAGATGAGGCCCTGCTCTGCATTCCCTCACCACCAGAAATGAAGGAGGTAGGACCTTTTCTGTCGTTTGGCCCAATTTGGTCCATTGCCATTCAGAGATCTGCAACGATCTTGTTTCAGGACTCACGGAGAGCCCTTTCTCACAATCCTGTGAGCGGACTTGAGGGCGGGCGGTGGGAAAAGCTGTAGCAGCTTACCTCCTTCCCCACAGGCGAACTGCTGATGCTCCAGCCAGCATGGAGGTTTGGGGGCTGGGACTCATTGTCTTGCCCCCCAGAAATCCCACAATGCAGCATGTGAGTGCAATGGTGCATTGAAGGGATCGCCCACTCCTCTGGCAGTGCTGGCACTCGCGCCCTTAACCTTGGTTAACTGGCGGACTCCCTAGGTGAGTTTGCCACCAAGGAGCTGCTGGGAATTACACAGCTCCTGGCAGTTTTCACGGGCGGCCAAGGCTGGGATTAGCCTCCCTAGCCTGGTCTTGGCTGCTTGTGAGAAAGCAGTGTGGAACTTGCCAGGGCCTTATGCTAGTAGAGTTTCCCTTCTTTTTGGCTCTTTCTTTTGGTTTTGTATCCAGGATTTGCTTGCTATTTTAGCTCTTGTCTTGTTGAAATGTGTTTTTATTACTGGACGTTGTGTTATCTTTGACTTCTGTTGGCTGCCTTAAATGCTTTCATAAAGCTCAAAGGCTGGAGAGGAGTGTTTTAAAATAAATATTGGAGTTTTACGATGACTTCCCTCCAGAAACTTGGGAGGGCATCGTTTGAAATAACAATACAAGGAAGGCCTTTCGTCAAGAGAAGATCTCAAGCCATAAAAATAGTGCGCTAATTTGACGTAATGAAGATATGGTGAAAACAGCAATGTCCTAATCAACTCCCTATCTTGGAGAGCATAAAACGCCCACAAGCTGTTTTTAAATCGTGTTTACCCACCTGTTTCAGGCTCCGGTTTCTTAAATGTAAAAAGGCAAAACCAAATGCCTGCATTTTGGTTTCACACTGAGGGATCCAGCTACTCTGATTTCTACGTTCATCATAGAAGGCCAGGTTTTAGAAATCATCTTAAAAGAGGCATTGTTTCCGGTGTGTGAGAAAATGGGAAATCATTAATATCTCTTTTAAAATGGCATGTGCCACCTGCACTTTTTAGAAGTAATTGCATTAAAAATGGCTGAAATTCATGAAGGAGATCTGGTCTTGTGGTAGTAAGCATGAATGGTCTCCTTTGCTAAACAGAGTCTGCCTTGATTTGCATTTGGGTGGGTTACATGTGAGCACTGTAAGATATTCCCTTTAGGGGATGAGGCCTTAGTTCAGTAGTCGAGCATCTGCTTGCATGCAGAAGGTCCCAGGATCAATACCTGGCAGCACCTCCTGTAACCTTGGAGAGCCGCTGCCAGTCAGTGCAGACAATACTGAACTAGAGGGACCAAGGGCCTGGCTCTGATAAGGCAGCTTCCTAGGTTTTTATCTGGATCAAGTTAGTGGCAGCATGGAGACACAGAAAGGAGAGCTGGTCTTGTCGTAGCAAGCATGAATTGTTCCCTTTGCTAAGCAGGGTCCACTCTGGTTTGCATTTGAATGGGAGACTATGTGAGCATTGTAAGATAGTCCCCTTAGGGGATGGGGCCGCTCTGGAAAGAGCACCTGCTTGCTTGAATGTTGATGGTTCCAAGTTCCCTCTCTGGCATCTCCAGATAGGGCGAGAGAGATGCCTTCCTGCAATCTTGGAGAAGCCACTGCCAGTCTGGGTAGGCAATACTGCGTTAGATGGACCAAGAGTCTGACTCTGTACAAGGCAGCTTCGTATGTTCCTATGTCCTTATGTTAGGCAACTGGTCCATCTAGCTCAGTATTGTCTACACAGATTGGCAGAGGCTTCTCCAAGGTTAGCTGGAGAAGCCAGGGAGGGAACTTGGAACCTTCTGCATCTGCATGCAAGCACGCAGGTGCTCTTCCCAGAATGGCTCCATCCCCTAAGGGGAATATCTTCCAGTACTCACACATCTAGTCTCCCATTCAAATGTAAACCAGGATGGACCCTGCTTAGCAAAGGGGACAATTCATGCTTGCTGCCACAAGACCAGCTCCACTCCCACACCCTGTCTCTTGTGCAATGCTCTTTTTCTCGCTCTCCTTAAAAAAAAAAAAAAAAGAATCAGGTCTCTAGGCTATGGCAATACTCAGGGTTTTTGTTTCACCAATGTGTGCACAAACCATGTCATTCAAGTGATGCGGTTTCCAAGATATGTATTTTGAGGTTACTGGGGTAGCCACATACCATTCTCAAGCTCTTTGGCTCTGCTTTCATTGTGCGACTAGTGATGACACTACCAGGATATACAATTAGGATGAACAAGATCCAAGTGAAGAAGTGGAGAATATGGTCTCCGGATGTACCTACATTCCCACTCTCCCAGTTTAACAGGACAGTCGCTCTTTTCTGGAAGCCATCCGTAGCAAAATACTGCCCCAACATTGGCCTTTTCCGAACAGTGTGGAGACATTTTGCTGGAGCAAGTTGCTAAACTGCAGCTGCTAAACCTATCCAGGCCTCCCTCCGATGCCTCCTGCCAGGGACGAAGCTAAGGGAGATGGGTCCCATGTTCACAAATAGGGAGGGGTGGATTTGGGGGGGGGGGCTCAGGATCTGGGGCCCCCAGGTACTTTGAACCCATCTGCTCAATTATAGCTACAGCCCTGCCTCCTGCAGGGTCTCTAGAACCTAGATCTCCAAAAGTGTGCATGCAATTTGTGTCTCATGAACATGCATTACAAATGGGCACATTACTTCCCTATATTGCACACAGTCTGGCTTTTCCCATGCTGGCGAAGCTTCTTTTTGAATTGCTGATAACAGGATTGTTGAAGAACTCTTGCCCCGCCTAGCATATCTTTAACTTAAAGAACAAACAGCGTCTTGGCTTGTTTTCCTGCAGGACTGGCTATTGCAGAGTAAATAAATACAGCAGGAAGTGGACGGAATAATGGGTAACCAAAGGACAGCTGGACTTATCTTATATTATGAGAAAAGGGGCATTACAAGCTTTTTCCTATTGTCCTCTGTGAAATGCCGGACAGAATGTGTTTGGTAGCGAGATATGGTAATGATCTGTTGGTAGATGTGGTCTCCTTGGTTTCGAAACAATTCTCAAGAAGCTTACAACAACAAATATTTATACACCACTTTTCAACAAATGTCCCCAAAGCGGCTTACACAGAGAAATAATAAATAAATAAGATGGACCCCTGTCCCTCAAAAACTCACAATCTAAAAAGAAACATAAGCTAGACACCAGCAACAGTCACTGGAGGTACTGTGCTGTGGGAGGATAGGGCCAGGAATTGCCCCCCACCCCGCAAACGTGTGCTCCGCTAACCCCACTTACCTGATTGCGTGTTGCCGCAGCATGGTGCTGTGCAGCAGTGACTCATGAGGAGACCCCTGATGGGGAGGCAACAACAAGCCTCCCAGTGTTGGGGAGGCCCGCCAGAATGCCCTGCGCACTTGCACGGTGAATTCTGGGATTTCTGGGGGGCAGGAGGCTCCGATCCACACCACCCCAACAGGCTCTGTGATGGAGCTGGTAATTGTGTGGGCGGCTGATCCGGGTGTGGGCCGCCTGATCGTCTGCGGGGGAAACGGGTCAAGCCCGCTCCCCCCATGAAACCTCTTACGGCTCTCCACACTGCTCTTAAAGGGCCTTCCCAGCATTAAGAAAAGGAGGTCAGCACAGTGGGAATTACCTTTCACATTGAAGGTGTCCCCCCCCCCTTTTTCCCCAAATGAACTTTGTTTCAAAACTAGTGAAGATCACTGGTCTTCAGCCTACCATAATTCTTGAGAGTGTTGCAAAGACGTTTTCTTTTTTAAACCCATCTCTCTCTCTCTCTCTCTCTCTCTCTCTCTCTCTCTCTCTCTCTCTCTCTCTCTCTCTCTCCTTCCTCTTTTTTTATCTTTCCTTTAAAAAAAACAACCCACAAAGTTCAGGATCTCTGACAAGTTTCTCGCCTAAAGCAGCAAAAGCAGGGAAAGCAAACTTTGACAAACAAGCGACTGGTACTTCTTGACTGTAGATATGTTTTGACTTGCGGACAGACATGAGAAGTTTCCACGCCATTGATATTAAAAAAAAAACCCCAAACCCTAACCAAACCCAAACTTGCTGAGCTGTCATCCCTTCAAACTATCAGTCAAGACCCTTGTCATTTGGTTACAGTCTCTTGTACACCTCTCTGTGTTTTATTGTAAAAATGTAGTTCAGCAAAATCTGGTGTTCTTTCTTTCTTTCTTTCTTTCTTTCTTTCTTTCTTTCTTTCTTTCTTTCTTTCTTTCTTTCTTTCTTTCTTTCTTTCTCCCCCTCTTCCCCCCCCCCCGCCGTATCCCCGGCCCTAATCTCTTTTCCATCTGTGTTGGACTCCAGAAAAGCAAGAAGGGGTGAAAACGGATCAATCCTCAGCAAGGCAGTAGGAAAGCTATTTAGGACGGCACTGAAATAACACCTGTCCAAGCCTGACAGATTTCAGCACAACGAGCTGTGGAAAAGGCAAACAAAACAAAGAACATGAGGTAATCTGAGGGGTTTTTCTTTCTTTCTTTCTTCCAAGCTGAAGTATTGATATTCCCTCTTGGTGTATTTCCGAAACTGTACATATGTGGGTTTCCTTGGGACGATTTAGAAGAAACAGCTTGATATTACAAGGGAACTGTCTTTTGTACTTAGCCTATTTATATGCCCGAGTTAATGCTTGTAGATTCCCCCTTCTTCCCTTCAGATTTGACTTGTGGCAATTTTTCACAGAATGTCCCATATGCAAGTGCTAAGGGCTTGATCTCAGATTCTGTACTCAGAAATGCCTACTTCTGTTGCACTGATATTAGTGGTAGATAAAGTCGGGACATGTGCACAAATGCTATTAGCATTTATACAATGTGTTAAGCACTCCCTATTCACTGGGGCCATTCACACAGCCTACCGGACAGGCAGGCAAGCCTTCCCCCCAGACAGTCATTAAGGCTTTCCTCACGAGAAGTGTGGAGAGCCTAAAGGGGGTTTGCGGGGAGAGCAGACGTGACCCGCTCTCTCTGCAGACGAGCAGGGAGCCCTCCCCGGATGGCCGAATCGGCCGCCCTGACAATTACCGGCTCCATCATGGAGCTGGTTGCGGCGGCGGGGTTTGGGGGCCTCTTGGCCCCCAGAAATCTGAGAATGCCCTGCATGGGAGGCTTGTTGTAGCCTCCTTGTTGGGGGGCTACTCGTGAGTCACTGTGGCACGGAGTCACTCTGTGGCGGCACACAATCCTTTGACTTGGTTTTCGGGCACTCTCGTGCCCCAAACCCGGATTAAGCGGTGGGCTCCGTAAGTGGGTTTGCCGCTGAACCACCACCGGGAGCCACACAGCTCTCATTGCTTCTCACAATTGGGAGAAATTGGGCTAGCCTCCCCTAGACTGATTTGTGCCCATTGTAGGAATAGATTCCTTGTTTTGTTGGTGGGAGTGGGCTTCATGCCCCCACACGATCTGCCCTGCTCCATGCAATGCTTAACAGGGCAGATAGATCTGAGCCCAGGACTTGTTGTCCTTGGCTCTGTGAAGCCCACAATGGGATGCAAAACACATGTGTTGCATTGGGGGATTCTCCCAAGAGATGGGTGTTCTAGACACCTGTCTCTGTGTGCGGCCGGGCTCGAAGTAGCCCATGCTCACACATCGACAAGTTGCTCCCTTAACCGCCACGTTAAATAACAGGGCAAGGTGGCACTACCTCACTGGGATCAGGCCCAATCCTAGGGCTGGACATCCCTAGCCCAGGTTAGGCTGCGTGTGAGAACAGCCTCACTATCTTGTTGCAGTCCTTCCAGCAACCCTGCAAAGTAGGTCAGTTTTATTCTCTCCATAATGTGGATGGGGAGTATCCATGAGAAAATGACTTGCCTAAGGCTAGCTTGTGAGTCTGTAGCAGAGGTGAGAGTTAAAGTGGAGACTTGCTGGTTGGTAACTCTGTCTCCTAGCCACTACTCCACACCAGCTAACAGCTCCTGATTAATGTCTGGCTGGGGTCAAACCTTAGTTCCTGAAAACGATCCTTTCTTCCATTGAGGCTAATCTTTTGCTCCGTTTCCAGCCGTCATTCAGAGCCAGCTGTTCTTCATTCAGGATCTAATCTCCTTCATGCACTGAGAAATCTGGAAGACTCCACTACTTTGTGTTGAATATTAAGGATATAAATATATCCTGGAGGAAATTTGTCTTGGCATATTGCTTGGAATTGCATGCTGTATCATGGCGTGTTCGCTGCTCTGAGCTGTATGCGTTAAACAGATTGGATAAGAGTTAAGTTGGAGTGGATTGAGATTGGACTGTTGCGGGTGAGGATCTTGGCACGAGAGCTGGGTTTTTGAGAAAGGATTTGGTTTACCTGGGCAGCACATTTATATTTAAGTAGGGTCTCTTTCGTGTAAGTTGCAAGCTTTAAAAGCCTTTCCAGTCGAACTGTACCGCCTAAAATGAGTATGTTCTAGTTTGAAGGACTCAGCTGACATTTCCTAAATCTATGTTTCTGTGTTTTTTATTCTGAAAAAAAGAAAGAAAACCTGACAAATTGTGGAAATTAGCCCCATAAACAAATTAGTTAATTGGCCATTTATTTTTGGTAGCATAGACACCCCTAAATCTAATTCCAAACAAAACTACCCATTACAGGCAGTCCCATATAATATTTCTGTTGTATTCAGAAAGGATGAAAGCTGTGTATGGTCCTCTTCAGTATAACTCAGCCTCCAGACTCCCCTCACAATCTTCTCCCTGGGCCTAGGAGAAACCTTGCTGCAGGCCTGTGTTAGGAACTCTGCCAAGGAATTGTATATAACCCTGTCAGTAAACCAGTTGCATCCTGAAATCCAGATCCTGAAATCTGTAGTCAAAGTTGAATAGACATCACAACTTTTTCCCATTTTTAGAGGGGGAAAGCCACTGGAAACCACAACCAGGAACAAAAGCAGGGTGGAAGGAGAAAGGCTGCTGGTGGAAAAGAACAAGGAACTCTTTCCACCATCCCAAAATGTGAAAGAGGTGAACTCCCCACTCCCTCCAGATTTGGCTGAGCTTTTGAAAGTCAACAACTTGGATTTGTTTGAAGTTCAACCAAGCCCTAACACAGACACAGAGGCTTTTCTCACGAGCAGCCTAGGCTGCTCAAGCGGAGCACCAGGATCTGTGCGGAACCCAGCACTCCTGCCCAGCCTAACCCTGCTCCCAAGCCCAGCTCTTAGCCGAGGTTAAGGGAGCAAGCACTGCCTTAACCCAGCTTCCAAGCTCGTGTGTCTCCATGGGCTCCCCAGAGTCCAGGAGATACAGAGATGGGCACCTAGACAGGGGATCCTGCCAATGCACTGTGCTCATGCCGCAGTGCATTGTGGGATCTCCAGAGGTTGGGACACATTGTCCCGGCCTCCAAAGCTCCATGCTGTGTGGTGCAGTGTGGCTCATCAGGGAGCACAGTCCGCACTTCCAGCAAGCTTCTTGTGATAGTCTGGGCGGGGGGGGGGAGGTGAATTAGACAAGCCTTCCCCCCTGCCCTTGTGTCGTCCCCCCCCACACACACACCTTCCCGGTCATATAAATGGCCCAAGAGTCTTTAGTGTGATTGAGCCCATTGAAATAAATTTTTAAACAGAGATTTAAAAAAAATATTTATATTATCTGTACTTGTATGTTTTAATTATGTATTGGTTGTTTTTTTTTAATCATCTGCACCTTTGTATTTTCATTGTGCATTGTTTTAATTATATTGCATACCCCTTTGAGATTATTTTAATGAAAAGTGGTATATAAATTGAACAAACAAATAAATAAAATGGACTGAACAAACAAATGGATTGTGGGTGAGATCTGTCTGTGATATTGTCATTCCCTTGATTCTCCTGTTCTAAGAGGACTCTTCATATCTCCATGTGTGTCCTTCAGCAAAAGAAGACTGTCCCAGAAGGAACTGTACCATTCTTCAACCAAGAATATCCAAGAGCTACTGTGGTGATTATGTATAAAATTGTCCTTTGATGGCCTTTGTATGGGGTGGGGAAATGCACTAGATTGATAGGTCTAAACCAGGACTTCACAGTGTCATCGCTCCAGCTGCTGTTGGACTACATCTCCCATCCTCCCCAGCCACAGAAGCCAATAGTCACGGATGATGGGAGCTGTAGCCCAACAGCAGCTGTAGGGCTGAAGGTGTGTGCAGTCCTGATCTAAAGACCCCACTTTCCTGATGAGAAAACGTTTCTTTTCCTCATTTGCAATGGTGATTTGCAAATAGGTTAAGTGAAAGGGGAAGAAAATGGAGGCTGAGCCAATATGTACTCCTCATTTGCACCCCATTTGCAGGCAGAGAAAACTGGGGACATCTGGGTAGTCTTTCAGGGGTGGAATGAAACTCAACTGCAGTGGAAGCATCAGTTCTTCCAGTGGCCCAACTGGTGATTGCTCTGAGCAGCCGTGCCGGTGGCCATTGAGAGGAATGATGTTGCCACTGCTGTGTAACAGGGCAGTGGCAGTGAAAAATTTATAAGTTGGGGAGGCTTAAAATTTCAGCCCCCTAGTTTCTTGGGCCCCATTTGGCCCACATTTCAGCCCAAGGTTCCAGTTACAGAACTTTCAGCCCAGCCCTAGGGGAAAAATAAGCTAAATGGATGTTTGGTCTCCTGGTGTCACTTGATCCTTCCCCTTTGAGATGTTTGTGGTGCCAATGCCATGATCTATCCATCAGATTGCTCTTTGAGGGGGAGTGCTGTTACAGTGCACGTCACATGGAATGTAAGATGGGCTTCAACAGCAGGAGAATTTGAGCATTGGGCTGGATGCAAACTGATGCACAGCTTGAGCCAAAAGCAGCCAACAAGTTCTACAATGTACATTTCCTCGATTTCAGAAGGGTGTAAAAAGAAATGCATTCAAGGCTAACTTTGCGTTCAGAGCAGAAGATCCATCATGCCTCCCACAAGCTCCTTGGATCTGGAAGGAGCTTCCTGCTGGCATATCTCATGACTGTCTGTTGTACTAAATGCTCTCTTTTCATTTCTACAGGTGCCAATGTTATTTACCAGAAGACGACATCAACATTCCTGCGTTACATGTGAAAAATGGGATCTTGGAAAGTAGGCCTTACTGAAGAGGGGGGTTTTGTTCTTTGTTTTCCACATGGTTTTCTTTGCCTTTCAGTGTCTAGAGAAGAAACATATGTTCCCCACTCATTGCAAGAACTTAGGAAGAGTCCTGTTGGATCAGACCAAAGGTCCATCTACTCTCGTGTCCTACCACCCACAGTAGCCAGCCAGATGTCTCCAAGGAAGTCCATAAAGAGAAGGTAACCTCTCTCCCCTCACTGTTGCTATATATAAGTGCTCTCTTTGTACATGGAAATTAAGTTTTTAACTATTATGTTAGAAGAGCTTGGCTATAGCACACCAAAGATCCATCCATTTAAAAAAATATAAGAACAGCCTTGCTGGAGGAGACCCAAGGCCTATCTAGTCCAGCATTCTGTTTCCGCTGCTGAGAAGCTCACAGGCAAGAGATGAGGGCATGCCTCCTCTCCCACTGTTGCCCTCCTGCAACTGGAATCCAGTGGCATCCTGCCTCTGAACCTGGAGGTAGCCTATAGCCATCAAGACTAGTAACAGACCTGTCCTCCATGACTAGGCTGGCTTGTTTCCTGCAAATGTGAACCTGATGCTTCCAGGGAGCCCCCAAATGAAGCACGGAGGAAACCCCTGATTCCCACCCCTAGAATCTCAAAGTGTAATAATTACTAATGAATCGACAGTGAGTCAACTGCAGTCTCTGGCTGCCGATAAGTTTTTGGGCAAAATACAAGGTGCTGGTTATAACCTATAAAGCCCTAAATAGCTTAGGCCATGGGTATTTAAGAGAACATCTTCTTCACCATGAGCCCCACTGCCCATTGAGATCATCCGAAGAGGTTTGTCTCTGGTTTCCACCGGCCCATCCAGTGGCCACATGGGGATGGACCTTCTCTGTTGCTGCCCTGAGACTCTGGAATTCACTCCCTACTGAAATACAAGCCTCCCCGTCTCTGGCAACTTTTAAAAATCACTGGAAGACTTACCTCTTCACCCAAGCTTTTTAATCTGACTCTGGTTTTAAATTGTTTTAAGGTTTTTATTTTCTGTGTTTTAATCTGTTTTATGTCGCTATAAACCACCCAGAGATGAAAGTTTGGGGCAGTGTACAAATTTGACAGACAAACAAACAAACATTAATAATTAGTCACCAAGAAAAGAGATACATTGTTGTTGTTGTCAAAATAATATATAAAGAGTACTCCTTCTTTGCCTGAAAAGTTTCCAACATGGAAAGGAGGTATATTTAATGTAGTTGAAACCAGAAAACTGGAAATCCTTGACCACACTTGATTTGACTCCATGAGAAGGAAGGCCATTGGTAGGAACCTAGGAAGCTGCAGATTACTGAGTCAGACCCTTGGTTCTTCTAGCTCAGTATTGTCTACACCAGGACTTCTCAAACCTGGGTCCACAGATGTTGATGGACTTCAACTCCCATAATCCCCAACCAAGGGACATTGGGGCTGGGGGTTATGGGAGCTGAAGTCCAATAACATCGGGGGACCCAAGGTTGGGAATCCCTGGACTACACTGACTGGCAGTGGATCTCCAAGGTTTTAGTCGGGAGTCTCTTTCAGCCCTGCCTGGAGATACCAGGAAGAGAACCTGGGATATTCTGCAGATGCTCTACCACTGAGCAATGGCCCCATCCCTTAAGGGGAATATTTTACAGTACACACATGTAGTCTCCCATCCAAATGCAAAGCAGGTCAGATCCTGCTTAGCAAATGGAACAATTCCTGATCTCTACTACAAGACTTGTAGCAGCAACAAGGTAATGAAGTGGATCAAAGAAATAAAAAGAAAGAAAGAAAGAAAGAAAGAAAGAAAGAAAGAAAGAAAGAAAGAAAGAAAGAAAGAAAGAAAGAAACTTTTTGATGCAGGTGCCAATAGTCAAGGACTGATTTTGGCCATGTGAAATTACTCTAAGTGGAAGAGACCAAGCCTAATGTAATAACTTGAGTATGTTAATGATACAGAAGCTCTGACATGCTTCCAATTATCAGCCTTTTTAACTTGACCATCTTTTCAAAGGAGATGACAGATAATAGGAGGAAGTCAGATATGTTAAAAATATACTTAGTTTTAACGGCAATGAGACACTTAACTTGTCAGCAAACCAATTATTAATCAGTTTAATGGACTTTTGCAAATCCACCACATCTCATAGACAATTGATTGGTTTATGTTTCATGCATACCGAATAGGGATGTGCACAAGCTGGTTCAGTGCCTCCTCTGAGAAGCGCCAAATTGGCTCGGGCACCAGAGTTCAAACCAGCTTGACAGGGTGGAGAGCAGTTCCCTTAAAAAGCAGGTAAAGAGCTCCTTATCTGCTTTTTAAGGGAACCGCTCCCTGTCCTGCCAGGAGTTCCCCAAGTCAGTAGTGCACATCTCTAATGCCGAGTGAGGTTTTTAATTGCTACTGGATCCTAAATATATGAGACTTTTAAAAATCCAGGATTGGCCTTACTGATTTATGACTGTAGGCAGATATCTAGGATGGTTCTTTGGGGCAGGGTTTCTGCTACTGCAGCAGATGTATGGGACTTCTTCTATCCAATACTATCTTAGCACTTGAACTTCTCCTCTTTGAAAATCAGTGAGTGTAGGAAGGATAAAAGCATGAAAGGGTCAATCAGAGAGACACAGGGAAATAGGAGGGCCATGCTGGATCAGGCCCAAGGTCTATCTAGTCCAGCATCCTGTTTGACACTGTGCCCCATGAGATGTCTCTGGGAAGCCCACAGGCAAGAGCTGAGGACATGCCCTTTCTCCTGCTGTTGCTCCCCTGCAACTGGTATTTAGAGGCAACTTGCCTCTGAGGCTGGAGGTGGCCTATGGCCCCCAGACTGGTATCCAGTGATAGACCTGTCCACCCTAACCCACCAGATTCCTCTGGGAAGGCCCCAAGCAGGAGATGAAGGCATGCCCCATATCCCGCTGCTGCTCTCCAGAAACTGGTATTCAGAGGCGTCTTACCTCCTAACCTGGAGGTAGCCTATAGCCATCAAGATGTAATAAGAAGAATGGACCTGTGGCCGTTGACCATCAACAGCATATCAGGGTTTAGGAATCGAGGCTCACTGAGAAGTGTGAGGAGAAGATGGATTGTACAAGTACAAATTGTAATACTGTCTGACAACTTGTGAAGGATGAAGTAGGATTCAATCAGTCTCCAGTTTTACATGACCCAGCGTAGAGTGATTATTGGCTCATGCAACTTCTGAGAACATCCTCTATTCTTGCGGTTAGAGCATACTCGTTGGTGGCCGGCAGGTGCCCAACTACAGAGAGTGTGCAACAAGGCCGAGTGATTTGGGTGGAAAATGGATATTAGATCTAGGAACATCAGGATCAAATCCAGGGAAGTCAGCTGGCCATTTCAGGATCTGAAGTATTTCAGAATTTGGGCATCAAAAGACCTACAATTACAATCAGTCTCTTTAAAAGTCTCAGCATACTTTAATGACTTGTCTTAATATGTGGACACACAGGAGGGAGCCTGTCAGGACATTAATTAAAAATAACACAAAATCACCACAGTTTAATTGCTTCTTTTGTACATGTGATGAAGCTTATAGGATAGCTCGTCAAACAATAGAGAGATCAATAATGACCCCAGATGTCAAAGCTACATCTGATAATTGATTCATCCCAACCTATGATCTTGCCAATTGTAACATTCACTCTGTCTATTTACAATGGGTATCTCCAAGGTACACAGAGTTCATGCATGATCTTCTACGATGGTTGAGAATGGATTTTGTAGTGTGACTTGTCTCTGTGGATCCTGGTTGTGTGTCCAACTCAACACATTATCCAAACAAAAGCCAAAATGAGTGCAGAAGGCATTTTTAAAAAAATCAGACTTGCTGAACAATTTACACAATTTATTTTCCATGTGGATTCCTATCTGCCAAAATTACTTTTTCTGTGAAAAATATTTGAATCTGCCCCACACTTGAATTGCCCAGCAGAGAAGTGCAGTACCTACTGTGGCAGGTCAGACATCCCAGATGAATGCATGTTGAGTATACAGGCCTGGCACACAAATGTTTGATCTATGAGGGAGCATCTCTTCTGTGTTGTCTGTTTAGTGCTTTAGGACTAAATTGAATCAGGGGCGTAGCTAGGGGAGAGGGGGCCGCAGGGGCGTAACTATCAGAGGGCAAGGGGAGACAGTTGTCTGGGGGCCCACTGCCTTGGGCTCCCCCCCAGAGGCAAGTCACATGACTGGCTCCCCCAGCCACACACCCGCCCAGGCTTCCTTCAGTTATATTCATCCTCTAAAACTGATGAGAGTGTTAAGACCTGGAGCTACCAGAACAGCATGTCTTTCTCTAGTACCATTAAATGACTTGCATCGTCCACAATTTACAAAACCTTTAAAAATTAATTTAGGATGTTCTATTGTGGCACATAGGTGTGTGTGTGTGTGTGTGTGTGCATGCACGCTTTTTGTTACCACTATTCAGCCTCATCTAAGATTTCTTTACTTCATGAGCTGAGCTTCAGTGAGGGGGGGCGTTTTAAAATCTTGTCTCTGGGCCCACTCCAACCTCAGAGGCCCGTATTCACTCCTTTCTCTGATGGGCCCTCAGAATGAGGGAGATAATGAAGAAAATAGGGAGGGGTGGATCTGGGGGCCTCAGGAGCTGGGGCCCCGTGCTCTTTGAACCCTTTTGCTCAATTATAGCTATACTCCTGAATTGAAAAAAGCATCCTGGGAAAGGGGAAATTCAAGCCCCCCCCCCCCCCCGAAGCTATTCCTATAAGGTTGAGACTTGGAGGCAGTTACTACAGCTTCGTATTGTAGTGACTCGTTCCCTTGCAGACACTCCAAGCCTGGACATGTGCATCTTGTTCAGAACTGTTTGGAGCGGCACACAGATTGTTCTTCCCACACATCCAGCAAGAAAGGACTACTGTGTGCACATCTTTAATGTATTTTGCAAAACATAAATATATGCCATTTGAAGATTTTTTTAAATCACTGTCTGGAAACTTAATCCTACCCAAACTTGGGAGATCTTAGAACATGTTGAGTCACCTTAAATCTACCTCCTAGGTATAGGGATGACATTCTGTGTGTTCACGAGAATTTCATTTCAAGTACTACAAATGAGTCCTTTAGTAATGCCCAGGAGTCATAATGTCTGTGACATAACAAACCCTCCTAAATTACAGCCTACACTAATTAGATCAGCGATTGCTACATTCCGATCCCTGAAACAATTTGCTTAAAGTGGTAGTTACCTTTAATGAAAAGACACATAACTGAAAATGTCAGCAACCTTTTCGATTCTGCACGACATTGCCAGGACTGTTGTAAAGCGACCTACACCCTAGCCGTATCTTTGCAACCAACGGGGGCTGCTCTTCTCATAAAAGAGTTGGTTTATGAGATGCAGAAAGTACATTATTCCCACAGGGAAGGCCATTTTCATTTACCTGCTCCCTGTCCACCCACCCCCCTTTTTACTGCAGCCTAAATGTTTCCTAAGATTTAATCTCAACTTCCTCTTTAATGCATTTAAAAAAAAAAAAAAAACTTCATTTATATTGTTAATGGTCTCTTCCTTCTTTTCTCCTTCTCTGTTTGGCTCAAGCCTGCCATTCTGTTTCTGTAGAACTGTATAGATCGGTTATCAATATTGCTCATTCTTGCTTGGGAATCAGTCACTGGAATTGCCAATGGCAATGGACAGCTGGTCACGGCATTGGGGAAAAAAAAATCAGAGTCCAGTTGCAGGGTCCTGACTCAGGCAGATATTGATGGAATTCTGGCATATTATTAAGTGGCTTTATCTGTTAACTAGTAGCTAAGGGATGGGCTGGATAACAGTCCTCCCCAATTCTAGGGCATTGCGTGAGGGTAACACATTGACCTGCTTTCCTCACCCACCATGTTGACCCTGCCTCCATATTTATTTATATGTATTTATTTTTGTGTAGATATCCCACTCTTATTCCAAGGAGCCCAGAGCAGTGTCCATGGTTATGTTCCTCCTCACAACAACCCTGTGAGGTAGGTCACACTGAGAGATAAGTGACTGGCTCAGAGTCACCCGGTGAGGTTCATGGCTGAATGGTGTCTTGTCCAACATGTGCAAGCCAAAACTGTGTGGTTGACCTGCAGAAAATAACTGTTAGTTGGCCACACGATGTTTGTAGCTACACACATTTGGATTTCTTTTTGAGTGTCTATGGATGTTCTCTCCCAGTGTGGCTGTGTAGGGATGGTGAAGGTGGGAATGGCATGTTGGGTGGTAGGGAAAATACCTGGAGAAAAAATGGCAGTAGGGGCCCACCATTTTTTACCCAGAATGCCCTGGAATTATTGAACATCTGGGCATTCTGGGTTTAAAAATGGCAGCCACTGGTGGGCAGCCATGGAAACTGACTATGTGGCTCCTGCCACAGAAAGCAGCAAGTGATTTTAAAATAAATAAATAAATAACACACACACACAGAAGCAAAAAAACCCCTACAGAATACATGTGATATATGAAGAACACAACAAAGAACACAAATGAAGTGGAGAGCAGGTCTTGTGTTAGTAAGCATGACGTCCCCTTAGCTAAGCAGGGTCCACCCTGGTTGCATATGAATGGGAGACTAGATGTGTGAGCACTGTAAGATATTCCCCCTAGGGCAGTGTTTCTCAACCACCGGTCCCTGGACCGCTGCCGGTCCCCGAAGGGTTGAGTGCCGGTCCCTGACTGGGAGTCAAACCCCCCCCCCAACTGAAATCAAGGCACTCACTTCCTCAGTTTTGCACATGGCACGGAAGAGGAAGAGTATCACGGAGGCATGGGACCCTTCTTGTGCCTTGCCTCCACGTGCTGCTGAGATCTTCCTACAGCTATCTTATTCCCTATCTTTACAGCTTCAAACTGTATGCGGTGCGGGGGCATGGAGGAAAAAGTATGGCAGTGGGCGCCACTTGAAGGGCTGCTGGTTCTTGCATGCTCATTGTTTGCAGCCAAAGGTTGGTTGATTGAAGCTGCCTGTTGTGGTCGAGGCGCCTTGAGAGGGAACGCTGTTTCCCTCTTGCATCAGTGGGGCTTGCTTGTATGTTGTTTTCATTGGCCCCATGTAGCTTTTGAATTTTTCTAATGGCCCAACATCCCCTCTCCATTGAGTAATCACAAGCACCTCCACTCCAGACATACTGGAGACAAATTTGTTCACCCAGGCTTTTAGATTCAGGGGTTCTCAACCTTGGGTACCCAGACGTTGGTGGACTTCTACTCCCATAATCCCCAGCCATAATGGCCAAATGCCATTGTTGTTGGGGGTTATGGGAGTTTAACTGAGGGACCCAAGGTTAAGAACCCCTAATATTCCATGTTTGCAAAAGATTCCAAATTTAATTATTTTAATGCTTATATTATTTTCATTCTAAACTGCCCAGAGATGCAAGTTTTGGGCAGTACAGAAGTCTGATAGATAGATAGATAGATAGATAGATAGATAGATAGATAGATAGATAGATAGATAGATAGATAGACTTGAAACCCCTTTACTAACTGCTGGTCCGGGAAACTGCGCATGAAGAATGTAGCGGTCCTTGAAACTCTGCACGAAGAATTTAGCGGTCCTTGACTCCAAAAAGTTTGAGAAACACTGCCCTAGGGGATGGAGCTGCTCTGGGAAAAGCAGAAGGTTTCAAGTTCCCTCCCTGGTTTCTCCAAGATAGGTCTGAGAGAGATTTCTGCCTGCAACCTTGGAGAAGCCGCTGCCAGTCTGTGAAGACAATACTCAGCTAGATAAACCAATGGTCTGACTCAGTATATGGCAGCTTCCTATGTTCCTAAAATAGGTATGTCACAACAAAAATGAACAAAATAACAAAATACACTTGCACATCCTTAGAAAGTTCATTACTGGACATTATTCTTGTGAATTTTGTGAGGGAAGGTTGCTTACTGTTGGAAATGCAGCTAAGCAAATGTTATAAATAAGATAAACAAACATTCCCAAATAAGTGACTCTCTTTCTTTTTTCCTTCCTGCAGATCAAAAAAATACTTTCCCTGTTTCCAAAACAAGAGCAGGATGAAATTGTCCTCTCCCCTTTCAGAATAAGAAGCAAATACTTTGAGTTTGCAGTGTGTTCTGATTGAATAGCCTTTGAAGTAATGATAGCTATAATTTAAAGCAACAGTTCCCATATTTTTCATCTCCCATGATGGCTGCTAAGTCTGAACCTAGTGAAAATCACCATCGCTGGCCTTGAATGTTCCAGCAGAACCCTTCTAAGTTCTGCCTTTAATTTGCCATCATGTGCAGCTAATATTGCAAATGAAACCAACTAATGACAAGGTTACTGCAAATGACGTCTTGTCAGAAGAAAAATACATTGAAAGAGGTGCATTTCAGGCTTGTTTGTTTCATGCTGTTTGCTTAAACAAGCCTTTTGAAAAGAAATCCTTACTAATTAACATAAATACCTCACTCTCTGAAAAAAGTTCCTCCAGGCCTGGCAGTGAAAGGAAATTACAGGGAAGGCTGTAGTATGGCCTCAGAAAGTTTCAGATCTGAAGCCTTTTGCTCCAGTCTATGGCTTGTGAAGATTTGTGTGCATATAAACAGGTTCTGAACACAAGAGGTGCCTTGCTGGAAAAGGCCATGGCCCATAAAAACCAGCCTGTTGCATCCAGCAATGATATATCTACATTCACTCCAACTGTCCCTATTTAAACAAGGATATTATGTGTTTTCTGTCCTTGTCCCTGATGCACATTGTCTCTATAGGAACATAGGAGGCTGCCTCCTACTGAGTCAGACCATTGGTCCATCTAGCTCAGTATCGTGTACACAGACAGGCAGCGGCTTCTCCAAGGTTGCAGGCAGGAATCTCTCTCAGCCCTATCTTGGAGATGCTGCCAGGGAGGGATCTTGGAACCCAGATGCTCTTCCCAGAGCGGCTCCATCCCCGAGGGGAAGATCTTACAGTGCTAGTCATACTTCTAGTCTCCCATTCATATGCAACCTGGGCGGACCCTGCTTAGCTATGGGGACAAGTCATGCTTGCTACCACAAGCCCAGCTCTTTCGGCCTTTCATTTCTGATTCACTTTTGTTACTCTGAATTGCCTGGCCCCTCACCCAGTTCCCAATCAGGGACACAGTGAGGCTGGTGGCGGCCCGTGTGTGGCTGCCACCGCAGCCCCTTGCCCCGTCCCCATGTCTGACGTCAGACGCAGGGACCCAGCAAGCCATGCCCCCACATCTGACATCAGATGTGAGGGCGTGGCCTCCCTCCCAAACGGGGCTGTACGGCCCCATTTGGAAGGGAGATCGGCCCGTGTTGCATTGGGCAACGCAGGCCAAATTGACTCTGCCTGCCTTAAAGTCAGGGAGAGCTGTTTTGACTGTACTGTCAATGCAGCACAGGGCGATCTCACTCCTAAACGGGCCTGTGCGGCCCTGTTTGGGAGGAAGATTTATCAGCCTCACTGTATTGGCAGCGAGACCAGGAGTGGCTCTCCTGCCAATGCAGCGCAGGCCAATTTTGGTTCCAGATGGGGCCATGCGGCCCATTTGGGACCGAAATAATGACCCCTGCATCTGACGTCAGATGTGGGGGCTGTGTCTGGGGCCGTGCTCGCAGCCCCTGATTGGTGGCGGCCCGGGTTCTTTGAACCCGTTTGCCTAATGGTGGCTCTGCCCCTGTTCCCAAGCATCATTTAGTTCAGGCCTGCTCAACTTTGCCCCCCCCAGTTGTTTTTGGACTACAACTCCCATAATCCCCAGCCACAGTGGCCAATAGTTAGGGGTTATGGGAACTCTAGGCCAACATCTGCAGGAGGGCTGAAGCTGAGGAGGCCTAACTTAACTCATGAGACCAGAGTAGACCACAAATTTTGGCTGTTGGTACCAAAATAAATGGTACTATAAATGCTAATAGTGATTTTGGGCAAAATCTACCCCTCCAGAGATGGAAAAGAGGTGATGGCATTGCTGCACTTACAGCCTTCTCTGTGTTATCACCCCCTTATTCCCAAATGATTCAGTTAAAATTGCAATCATTTGTGCACAGAGGAAAGGGTTAGAGTTGGGGTTAGGGTAAGAATGAGCAAATCAGTGTGCTCTCTCCATGGAGTAAGCTGGGGAGAACATTCCTGCCCATTTTCATTTCCATTTATCTGACAACTTTGATATAATTTTATAGTAATTTTTTAAAAACAAAAAACAAAACACAACATTTAAAGATTTTTAAAGCACCATTGCAGATTTGGCCATGCAGGCCAGATGTCCAGGACAAGAAAAGGATCATAACACATTTAAAGCTGGGCGTATTGCAATGCTGTCGCCTCTTTGCCATCTCTAGGGGTGTAGAGCTTCTCCTGATGAGAAATGGAATCTAGGCAACCAGGCCGAATCAGACCAGAGGCCCCTTGGAAACCGCATCCTTTGGCATCCATCGTTTTAAAGTCCAGGAGTTGTGAGATGTGGGAATGAGACCCGTCAAGGTCACATTTGATCAGCCGCGTCCCAAGGGGTCCCACATCTTGCTCGCCTCACCAAAAATCTCTTTTCTGCTCTCTTCAGCAACCTTCCCCATTAGCTCTCTCATGAAGACCCTGGTGAGACTTCAGTAACTAAGCACTTTACATCTCTGGTCTATCAGTAAAGCTCTGTTGGGTTTCCCCCCCGTGAAATTCTTCATAAAGAAGGTGTAAAGAATGCCTGACCGAACACAGATCTGTTGGCCTTTCCGTGGTGTTTAATTCAGCATACAGTTGCAACTTGGGGGAAAAGCTGTTGGTGGATGAAAGTGTGTGTGTGTGTGTGTGTGTGGTGTGTGTGTGTGAGAGAGAGAGAGAGGGAGGGAGGGAGGGAGGGAGATTGTTATGTACATGGGATTGCATTTATTCACCTTGTATCCCTTGGTATCTATGTATTAAGAATTAAATGAATTTTTATCCTGCTTATCCTACAAGTTGCTAAGGGTGGCATACAAGGTTCTTCCCCTCCTGTTTAATACTTACAATAACCCAGTTAAAGGTAAAGTGTGCCGTCAAGTCGATTTCGACTCCTGGCGCCCAGAGAGCCCTGTGGTTTTCTTTTGGTAGAATACAGGAGGAGTTTACCATTGCCTCCTCCCATGCAATATGAGATGATGCCTTTCAGCATCTTCCTATATCGCTGCTGCCCAATATAGGTGTTTCCCATAGTGAACGGGTTCGCCACTGCAGTGCTGCCAGGTTCGGGCCCGATTCCTGGTACATATGTGTGTGCAAAACGGATCTGGGCTTCCTTAGCCCGGTTTTGCATGTGTATGTGTGTATAGCCTCATTTTCCTACATTGGATAGGACACAATCCACCCATTTTAGTGGGTTTTGTGAATATGACTTATCACAGAAATGGTTGCGTAGTGCAGAATCTGTCTCTTAGTTCCTTGACAGCTATCTGCATGAGACTTCACCAGTTAAACTATCGCTGTTCTCACAGAAGCTGCATTGTTTGTCAATATTCTCATGCCGACACTTTCGCCCTGAGCAGTTTGAATGTTCGTCCGCATTCCATGGCTTCCCATAGGCTCAGTCAATGTCAGAGGGCTCATATAGATTCGATGGGCAGAATGCAGACTGCCCATCGCTGTATACATGATGCAGGTGAACCAACCCCCCACCCTATCTTGCCCCATTCAGCAGTGTGGATCTACTAGGAAGAGGGCTGAACTTATTACCAGATGAAAAAGATTCCCTCAAGGTACAGGACTCCCCATTTCCTTGCTGATTTATCTTCTCTGCAGATGAGATTAGAACCAAGCAGCAAGCAAGGTTTTTGCCTGTGGACAGACAGTGAGAAAGATGAGGTCAGCTGGGAGAGAACACTGACGGTGGGAATCTGGCTACTGGCAGTAATCTTTCGCTCTCATCAAAAGCAGGATTGTTTCTCCTCCTGGTCCCCTCCCCGCTGAACTATCTGTAAAGAATTCACAAGTGTGAGACCTTTACTTCTAGGCATGGACCTTATCAAGAGGGATCTCTGTCTTCCTGGCCTCAAGGGCTGGATTATTGTACTGAGCTCCTTGTGAAGCCACCTGCAGCTGGAAGCGGAGGCAGAAAGCAACAGCACCACAAGTGCTCAAGGGCCTTCACCTGTGAGTGCTGGCAAGAAGGACCCTCCCTTCTCTGAGCAACATGAGCAGGCAGAGGTCTTGGGACGATTGAGAACAATATAAGAGACACCAACAGCCTAGGATGGGAATGTAGGAAGCTGCCACATACTGGGTCAGGCCATTGGTCCATCTGGCTCAGTATTGTCTACACAGACTGGCAGCAGCTTCTCCAAGATTGCAGGCAGGAGTCTGTTTCAGTCCTATCCAGAGATGCCAGGAAAGGAACTTGGAGCCTAGATGCTTTTCCCAGAGCGGTGGCTCCATCCCCCGCGGGGAATCTCTTACAGTGTTCACGCTTCTAGTCTCCCTTTCATATGCAGCCAGGGCAGACCCTGGTTGCATATGAAGACCAGGTTGCAGACCCTGACTGGCAGCATCACAGGGTCATAGTTACAACTTTTTGAGGCAGGGACACTGCCCTGACCCTTTCCTCCCTTCAAGGTCTCAGCAGGGATGCAAAACCCTTAGGAGAGCTGGTCTTGTGGTAGCAAGCATGAATTGTCCCCTTTGCAAAGCAGGGTACATCCTGGTTTTCATTTGAATGGGAGACTACATTTGTGAGCACTGCAAGATATTCCCCTTAAGCAGTGGAGCCACTCTGGGAAGAGCATCTGCCTGCTTGCATGCAGAAGGTTTCAAGTTCCCTCCCTGGCAGCATCTCCAAGAGAGGATGGAGAGAGACTCCTGCCTGCAACCTTGGAGAAGCCGCTGCCAGTCTGTGTAGACAATACTGAGCTAGATGGACCAAGGGTCTGACTCAGTAGAAGGCGGCTTCCTACGTTCCTAAATGAAAATGATACGCTGCTCTTGTTGTTCTGGCAGCTTGATACATAATTGAATATCGGACTACAATTGATTTTCTTACCATTCTCCCTCTCTTCTGTTACAAGGAATATCCTCCAACCTTTGTGGCTGACAAACCTGATGGCTTTTCTGGGTGAATAACCACTGGAAGTTCAAATTCAGTAGGATTAGGAAGCTCTCCTTGGCTTCTTGTAACAGGAGCCTCCAAATTACTGCGTCTGTCTGTGTGTGGGGGGGGGGGAATGAGCAGTGTGTGTGTGGGGGGGGGCTATGGGGGCTATCATGGAGTTTTTGAATTTGTGACTCCATGGTGTTCCCAGTGTTGTTCTGCAGTCAAGTTCTCTCTAACCCATCATTCAAATCAATGACTAACAAGTCCTGTCCATTTCAGTGGGACTTAGCCATGACTGTCTTGGTCTGGATGTTGCCTAGTAGTTATAACTACATGTTAACACATGTTTAGTAACATAATTGGGACAGCTGTGTTGTTGGTTTTTTAAACTTTGATATAAAGTAGTGTCAACGACTGTGACTACCTGGTTGATAATTAAAACATTAAACTTGTTTTGATTGACCAAACAGAACTGTTCAGACATGTATTTACTTCACCCAGTGCCTGTGCAAATTTTTCGGTACACGGTGAGCTTTCAAGAAAATAGGATAGTAGAGACTAGGCTGTTTTGAGCTGAAGTTTGTTTCCACACCTAATGGATGAAAATATTTTTTTAATTGTTGGTATTTAAACTACAGGAGTTGACTACCAACAAAAGCGCATTACGTAGCTGGAATTACTTTTCATATAGCATTTGCAATGCCCATTCACCTGTATGAAAAGTAGTAACTCTTTATAGCTTAAATACTGACTATTGCCTGCAACGATTTAGATTGTCTTGTGATCCCCTCTGATCTTGCAGGAACTGGGACTGACATGCATGAGGAATTAGAGGGAAAGGACTGTGAAAGCATACAGTAAAAAGCAATCCCCCATTACCGACTTTTTACCTCTAGACCTTGCCATCTGTCTTCCTTAACATTCATGTATGAAGAAGCAGAGAGAAATAATGTCTTCTTGGTTCACAGGCAGCTCCGAGATTCTGAATGAAGATGCGAAATTATGGGCAAAGGTGTGAAAGTGCTAGTCTGTTTACTCCTTACTGAGATAGAAGGTAAAAAAAAAAAAGAGCAAAGTACATACCTTGCAAAATGTGGGAGGCTTTCGGTGTAGCAGCGGGAAGCTGGCAGGTGGATGAGCCAGTCAGATCTCCAGATCTCCTGCATGCCAGCCAGTCATTGGCTGAGTTGTTCATCAGATCCCCCACTCACACACAGGTGCACTCATAGTAGACGTTTCGGAGAGTCGTGGGGAAATGACTCACGCATACCCTCCAACTTTTCACAGGAGGAAACAGGAACAGCCCTTAACATTCCAAAGGTCCACTCGATCATCACCACTGCACCTTGCTGAATGCTCTCCTCTACAGTCCTTTGTGCTGTCCTTCTGCTCAGGTGTGTGTTTGTGTGAATGACTGCACATGCCGTCATTTTGAAAGTTAAACTGGGTACAGGCCCTCTCAAATGCAGGGTCGACATAGGAAGTGGACTTCTGTTCGTCTGTTGGGCCTGCTGTGTGAAGAACAGGGCATCCATGCAGAGGCGTAGCAATGTTGGAATGCAGGGGCGTAACTATAATAGGGCAAGGAGAGACAGTTGTCTGGGGGCCCCCTGCCTTAGGGCCCCCCCCAGAGGCAAGCCACATGACTGACTCCCCCAGCCGCTCTCCCATCCAGTTGTATCCATCCTCCGAAATTGATGTGAGTGTTAAGATCTAGAGCTACCAGAATATAGGTGTGTGTGTGTGTGTGTGTGTGTGTGTACACACACACACACACACACACACACACACACACACACACCCCTATATTCTGGTAGCTCCAGGTCTCTCTCATTCATATATATGTGTGTGTGTGTGTGTGTGTGTGTGTGTGTGTGTGTGTGTGTGTATATATATATATATATGCTTTTTGTTACCACTGTTCACTCATTTAAGATTTCTTTACTTCATGAGCTGAGCTTCAGTGGGGGGCGAGGGGTGCCATTTTTAAAAATCTTGTCTCTGGGCCCACTCCAACCTTGCTACGCCCCTGCTGGAATGGGTCCTTGGACAAGATGGGTCCCTGTCCCCCATTCCCTGGACTGCCTCTTTCTCCCACCCCCACCCCCACCCCTGCCTGTCAAAGTTTTCCATGGGTCCTGGATTTTGTCACTGGATTTTTAGGGCTACAGTGAACCCAAGTGCAAAGGAATGTTGGGTGTGGGAAACAGAAAAGGCGTATTGTGTTTTTACCCTGCGGATCTTTTTTTAAAGGATTAAATTAAATGAAAGCGCCTTTAATTGAAGATCTTTTCCGCTTTGTCTTAGCTTCAGGAGGACAGTGGGAGGGGGAGTGTCAGGCAGCACCCCTCCTTCCTCCGCTCTTCGTGAGTGGCGGCTGATGTTCACCAGGGACATTTCCCTGGCTATCAGTCAGGTGGTGTGGGGAGGGACTAAACCTGAACACCAGCCAGCCACTGGGGAAAGAGGAGGAAGGAGGTATCATGGCGGAAACTCTCCCCCTCTCCTCCTGGAGAGGACTCATTTTGTTTGAGGCAGAGAGGAGTCCTCTGATCAGGAGCCAACAGTGTGCCAATGAGTGGAGGAGGTGTGAGGAGGAAAAATGGAGAGCAGTTGGTGGGGTGCCCCTCCCTGAAAGGCCCAGGGACATTTCTCCCACCTTATGTATGAGAGCCAGAGTAGTGAAGTGGTTAAGGTGTTGGACTAGGACTAGGGAGACCCGAGTTCAAATCCCCATTCAGCCATGAAACTCACTCGAAGGCTCAGGGACAGTTGTTTATCTCTCCACGTAACCTACCTCACAGGGTGCTTGTGAGGATTAGCATAAAGCAGGTACACTGCTCTGCATTCCTTGGAGGAAGTGTGGGATGTAAATGTAAAAATGAATAAATAATCAGGGCTAAAGCCTGACACTTTCCTTTGCAATTGTTTGACCCCTACTAATTTAAAATCCAAGAAAGTGTTTTCTCTTTCTGTTTTATCCAAGGCAGTTAGAAGGTGGGTATATCATTCTTGTCTCACAAATCTGGCACCCACTAATGGTTAGGAACAGAGGATACTGCCTTGGTGAGTATTATACTGTATTGTACTAAGTACTGCCTTAGTGAGTCTGACCATTGGCCCATCTAGTTCAGTATTGTCTACACTGACTGGCAGCGTCTCTCCAAGGTTTCAGGCAGGCAGGCATCTCTCCCAGCACTGCCTGGAGATGGAGGCATGGGGCAGGGAGAGAGAGAGCTCCTTCCAGCTCCCCTCCTCCCTCCAAAATGACTGCATACCCCCATCTGCAGGCCCAGAGAGGGGCGGAAAAATTTGCCACTCCTCAAATTTTTCTGCCATAGGCAAGTGCCTACTGTGCCTCTCCTTAAATCTGCCACTGGCCCCCTCCCCTCAGATGAGGGTCTTACCGCCCTCACCTCTAGTCTCCCATCCAAATGCAGACCAGAAAGACCCTGCTTAGCTCTCCTCCCCTTGCTCAAGTTCATTTTGCAAGTTGTGCAAGTTGTGTAAGTGCGTTAGGTTAGGGCTGCAGGGTTTAAAATGTGACAGAATTTAATAAAATATCTAATAAAATCATAATAATTCATTTAAAAATAATTTATTAAGACTCTCATAAAATATCTAACACAAATTCTGAAAACTTTTGATCACAGCCCCAAAGAATGTTCGAATCCCATTCGAAACCTAAATGGTTGCTGAGCTTCTAGTAGACAGTCCCTCCGCCCCACCCGCCCCAGTCGCCCCCTGCCAAGTCTGCTTTGTCAGAGGGAAGGAAATAAAGAGAAATCGGCCGCTTCAAAGGCCACATTTCCATAATTGCCCTGTAACTTTGGCAAAATAACTCTGAAGGGCTGAGAAAAGCACAATCTTGACGATGAATAGACTACAAAAGCCCCAGAGAGTCCCCTAGTCCCACTTGTTACTATTCTAATTTGGGAAGGGAGAAAGAAGTATGCAGTCCCCTCACCTCCTTGGGAACAAAAGCCATCAATTCTCTGTCCTCCCAGGCCAAGGGCTGGTTCCCAGACAATAAGGCCTTATCCAATCTTGGTTTGCAAATTCCTGTCCAGGTCGACTTTTTAGGAAGGAGCCGGACAGAACAAAATCAAAATAGCTTTGCTTTGGCAAGGAACAACCAAACCAAACAAACAAACAAACAAAAACCACATCTGCCCTCACCTACTAAATGACATACAAGTCCTTTTATTTTCTTGAATGTAGCATCCTTTATTGAGTAACAGGATTGGCAAAGCAGCCCACATTCTGTCAATTTGGCCCAAATTGTTAGTTTAGGGGTAGTTGCCCCTAGCTCTGATCTAGCTGCCTTGCTTAAATCCTTTTCTGCCCTATAAAAATGGCCTTTTGTCCTGGAAATAATTTCCCCTTCTGTCCCAAGGCAAGATCTGAGCAGATAACAAGGTGATTCACACAATCCAGGAGGCTGTTCTAACACACAGCCTAACGCAGATAGGGAAGACCAGCCTGGGTTAGGTTGCACGTGAGAGCCACCTAGCCCAACCATTTAGCCCAGCTGTTAGCTGAGGTTAAGGGAGCGAGTGACAGAATCTAATAAAATATCTAATAAAAGTGAGAGCTCCCTTAACCCGGGCTTCCTGCTCATGTGTGAGATTGGGCTGCTTTCAGCCCAGCTGGACACAAAGACAGGTGCCTAGAGCGCCCGTCTCCCTAGGGGAATCCCCCAGTGCACTGTGCTCGGAGTGCAGTGCATTGTGGGATACCCGGAGACCAGGACATGTCGTCCCAGCTCTCCGAGAATCATGTGGGAGCGTGGACACTCCACTAATGCCTCCGACTTTGCTGCCACACAACTGAAAATTGGGGATACACACACAGCTCCCGAACCTGGGTAGAGTACAGTTTTTGATTGTGTGAATCACCTCAGTATGTCCACCACCTTCTGAAGTATGACTATCTGCAATGCATGGGTGAGACTTCTCAGTCAAGGCCCCAGTCCTCTGGAACTCCCTGCCCCTTAATCCTAGGCTTGCCTACTCTCTTCTTAATTTTAAATGAAAGCTGAAGTCTTTTTAAAATTTCAGCACAGCTACCCCTAATTTTATACATTTCTTATACATTTCTTTGCAGTTGTCCTGTTTTAATTATTGCCTTATTCTGCATTTCTATTATTTTAGAGGTTGTGATTTACTGTGGTTTTTTAAATGAATTTTTTCCCTACGCTGCCATGAATCCATTTATGAAGAATGATGGTGTATGTGTGTGTGTAAAATAAATAACCAGATGGAGAATTTCCTCCTTTGCGCTTAGTCTTTGATTCAAGCCTTGCTGTTTTTGCATGACACCATCCCCAAAAGATGCTAGAAAACCCAATTTGTGTTAATTTGGATTCTCTGACCTAAAAAACCCCACCCCAACCAAATCTCAAGCTTTTGTAAGGATGTCTAGCAAGTACAATTGGGTTGGCCTAATAAAAGGATTTAGACAGGAATAGAAAGAGTTGCGACAGCATCAAAGTGTGAGTGACTACACAATAGGAGTGACATCTTTACATCCCAGGGCTCGGATGGGCTCTGAATATGCTGTCCATAGAAGAGTCATTATACAATAGATGAAGTGGGACAAGGGTGAAACCACAAGTCAAAAATCTTTTGAGCGAAACTCTCCCTACACTCACTTGGCATTTTTTTCCATCTCCATCCGAAAGCTCATCCATTGACCTTTCGTCTCTAGATTCTCTTCGTTAACCAATTGACTGGTGATGGCTCCATCTTGAGAGGTGGCAGAGAGTGAGAAATTATTTTTTGATGGAATGTGTTAATCCACAGTGTTTAATAGTGTAGGATTTGTTGCTAAGGAAATATGATGTGCCAAACATTTCTCTGTAAACTGCTTTGAGAAGTTTTGTTGAAAAGCGGTCTATAAGTATTAGGAATTGTAGTCATGGTAGTGAAGGGTGAAATTAAAACCCTACCTTTAAAGAGACAGAAATCCCAATTACTGTTTGAAAAAGAAACTTGATTGGGTGGATATCTTTTTATCATGCTATAATGATGATGATGATGTAATAAATAATACTATTATTATTTAATAATATTAATTATTAATATTATTAATATTAAATATTATTTAATAATATTAAATTAATATTACAATAATATTCTAATATTATGATAATAATATATTATTATTATATTATAATATAATATAATATTATTATTTATTAAAAATAAATAAACAGCTTGATTTATTAGCTACTCCATAACCATTTGAATATTATGAATTAATAACAAACAACTTGATTTGTTAGCTGCCCCATAACTATTTGAATGTTTTAAATTGTTTAAAGTGTTTAACAGTTTCTTACTTTGTTTTTGTTGTGTTTATTTTTGTGAACCGCCTAGAACCTTTGGAGCCATGTAGTATATAAATTGAATGAATGAATGAATGAATAATGAAATAGATTCTACAGATTATATGCAAAACAGCTCCCAACCTATTTTAAAAAGCCTGTTAAAGCAGAAGGCTTCACTATCAATAAAACCAGTTAAACAGCAATTGCTAAATATCACAAGCCTACGGAAATGAATGCATCTTAAGTGCCCTCTGAAATATGGAGAGAGAGGAACCTGGTGGGCGTTACAGAAAGTGCCCCCTCTCTGGGCCTGCCTGAATGCCAGCACATCTCTAATAGTGGCAAAACACAAAGCAGATTGTCTGAAGCTAATCTTGAAGCTCAAGATACACTTGTAAGAGAGAACGTGGTTCTAGTTCACGGTTTCCCAACCTTGGGACCCAAGACTGGAAATCCCTGTCCTAGTTCTGGGCCATTAATGCATGGATTCTCAAGTCTCGGTACCCAAGTACTGTTGGACAACAGCTCTTATTATCCCCAGCCACAATGGCTTGGGTTAGGGATGATGGGAATTGTATTCCTGCAGGGGTGTTCCTTCCATGAGGCGAGGTGAGGCAGGTGCCTCAGGCTGCAGATTATGGGGCCCCCAGTGAGGTAGTAAGATGCCCATCTGCCCCCCGCTTTTAAAAAGGAAAAGGGGGGAGGAAGCAGAGCACAAGAAGGGATTGGCATTGGGCGTCCTACCTCTGGCATACAAGGGCATCAAAACCACCCAGAGAAGCAAGTTTTGGGTGGTATGGAAATATTACAAACAAACAAATAAAAAAAATTATGGGGTAGTCCATGGGGCACAGACCCCCAGTGAATGGCCCAGAGCCCCAAATCTCATCATCCACTGCCATGACCTCTTCCAGACAGGAAGTGCAGCAGTAGAGATGCCTGCACAGAGCAGAGGAGAGAGAGCTCCTGGCCTTCCCCAGCTCTCTGCTGCTTCCACCTGCATAGGCATTGCATTATGCCCAGAGCCCCTGGTGGCGCAGTGGTAAAACTGCTGCCCTGTAACCAGAAGGTTACAAGTTCGATCCTGACCAGGGGCTCAAGGTTGACTCAGCCTTCCATCCTTCCGAGGTCGGTAAAATGAGTACCCAGAATGTTGGGGGCAATATGCTAAATCATTGTAAACCGCTTAGAGAGCTCTGGCTATAGAGCGGTATATAAATGTAAGTGCTATTGCTATTGCTATTGCTATTATAATATTGAAGACATTTAAATCATACTGAGGCTGTTCTCACGAGCAGCAAGAACAGGTTAGGGCAGCTAAGACCAAGCTTGGCTTCCCGTGAGAACCAGCGGGAGCTCCCTCCAGTGCCACAGTGGCAAACCTGCGTATGGAGCCTACCAATTACTTAGCCTTAACTCAGGCTAATTGCTTGGATGTGAACGCCGGCTGCTCCCAGCCAGCTGCTCCCAGCTGGCGCTGGCACAGGAGCGGGCTCCCAGCTGTCACCGGAGAGCTCCCCACAATGCACCAAGTTCTTGTGTGGTGCACTGTGGAATTTCCAGGGACCAGGACTAGGTGTCTGTGGCAGCAGCAGACTGTCTGGGTGCACGATCTGCACACCCTGACCCGCCCAGATCCGGCAGCTGGATCGTCTGCGGGGAAAGCGAGCTTCTGCTGCCTTTGCCCGCCCTCAACTCCTCTCACACAATCGTGAGAAAGGGCTCGTTTAATTCTTCTTTGGGTGGGGTATGACTGTGTTGAATGATCAAAAGGTGGCTGCTGTGGGCCCAGGGCCCAGATCTTTTAGGTCTCTAAAAGTTTTATTGTATTTTAATATTTTCAAACTGCCTTGGGATGTCTTTTCAAACCACCTTGGGATGTCTTATGAAAGGTGGTAGAGAAATTGAACAAACAATCAATCATTCAATCATTCAATCATTCAATCAATCAATCAATCAATCAAAAGTGCCTAGTAGCACCACTGCTGGAGCCACCATTGTAGTCCAACAATATCTGGAGTTCCAAGTTTGAGAACCCTTGCCATGAGTTAACTGTTTGTTGTGTGAAGGATGGTCAGACTGTTTTAGAGATGTGCACGAAACAATTTTTAAAATTCATTTTGAATTCGAATCAGATTTGAATTTGGTCCAAAAATTTGATACAAATTCAAATTGAATTCAGATTAATTCAATACTGTATTGGCACCTTTTAAAACAAGTCAGGGGGCCTGAGTGGTTTTTAAAAGGTGTCAAACAGCTCTTGAATCAAATTCAAATCAAATTTTGAAAATTCATTTCAAATTCGAATCAAATTATCTTTTTAAGGGGTAGTTTGGTTAGAATTTGAATCACTCACATCACCCAGATTTGAGTCAGATCTATTCAAATTTGAATTGATTTGCACATCTCTAGTTTATTTCATGGGGAGAGACTGAATTCTAGTATTATGGACACAAGAGATCACACTTTCTCCATCTCCCACTCTGGTTTACCCTCCTGCTTGGAAACTTTCAGTGTTCTGCATTCCTATCTCATATGCAATTCTATTCTTCCTTTCCAGCAGCATTTGGAGCTAGCCTGGATTATTTATGCAAGCAGTCATAGATTAAGTGTGGCAATTACTGGGATGCTTGAGTGTGGTTATCCTCATCATTATCAAGGCTCTCTGCATGGTGACTAGCGGTGCATCCGTGCGGAAAGGAAGGCCATTCTTTTGCATGCTCCCTCTTTTTTCAATACCTCCACCTCGGCTGTTTTGCTTGAAAATAAAATTTAATGTTGAGATGTTAATGCAGTGGAAGCTTGAGCTGAATGTGTAGCTCGTAAGTAATTGTATTCCCATCTTAGCAGGCTGGCCTACTGACATGCATTTCCACCGGTGCTAAAAATAATGAGGGATTCAAGTGACACCCATTGATGGCTCTGAGTGCCATCACTTCCCTTGACCTAATTGATTGTAGCGAGGCACCTTGGAGTGCTTTGCATAACCGTCTTAGACAGCAGGAACATTTCCAGCCCGATTGATTGACATATTTTATTTCTAACTTTAAGCTTAATCATGGCAAAGAAATGATTCATTTACACCTTCTAGTCTTTTGGAACTTGACACAAAAGATGGTGAGACTCAGCTCCTCGAAGAAGCCACAGACCAGAGTTGCATATCTCTAGATTAGATATAATATTAACATCGCTTATTAACCCACTTAAACTGCGGAGAAAGATGCAATAAACCAAATTCATTAAGTGGTTGCAGAACTTACTTTATGCTGTCAATATACATCTATCTTTATATATGAAGCTAGATTTCATCCATTGTGCATTGAAAACATACATCATTAAACAACCATGAGCAAGGACTAATCAGGTTTGGTTCCATTCCCTCCCCCTTGCTAGGGTTCAGCTGTAAAGCATGCAACAGAATAACATTAGCTTCGGCCCCAGTGACTTAAAGACCTCCACACAGGAAGTTGCCTAATACTGAGTTGGACCAATGATCCATCAGGCCTGCTGATCTTTGGCCCCACCAGCTGTTTTTGGACTACAACTCCCATAATTCCTAGCCACAGTGGCCAATAGCCAGGAATTATGGGAGCTGTAGGCAAATATCTGCAGGAGGGCCAAAGCTGAGCAGCCCTAGCTCAATATTGTCTACACTGACAGGCAGCAGCTCTCCAAGGCAGGTCTTTCGCATCCCTACCCTGCTCGTCTGCGGGGAGAGCGGGCTAAGCCCACTCCCCCCTCTAACCCCCTCATGGCTCTTCTCACAGATCGTGAGAAGGGCCTCCATGAGTGGCGGGGTGCATGGGTGATTGGCGCAGTGAGATGGGACTTCCTCTCCTTTTGTCCTGTTGTACCTGGCAACCGTGGAGCTATTGGATCATGTCCGAATCAGGTGTGTGTGTCTTTGTATTGAACAGTTCATGAAATGAAACAGGAATGGTTCTAAAGTACGTTTGGATTTCACCAAGCTGGCGAATGGCTCGTTAGCAACAATAACAGACTTAGACAAGTGTATCTGTGTCACCCGCCCCCCTCCTGATCATGAGAGATGGGCTCACGATGATTACCCATCCATACTTTATACAGCATCTATATGGATGTGACTGAAGGTTCAGTGCATCAATCAAATTAGGTTTTTAAATGCTTTCCATTAAAACCGCTTTTTAAAAAAAGATTTTAAAATTGTCTTGTTTTTATTGAGTTCTATTTGTTGTTTTACGTTCCGGAGACCGCCTTGAGATTTAGGTGTTAGGCAGTTTATAAACATACATACATACATACATACATACATACATACAGTAAATAAACAGAAGACAGAAAATGAACTGCCAGGCTGGGATTCCTGGCTAGTTCAAGACATAAAATGAAAAGCACAGACATAGTAGCAGGCCTTATTAAAAAGAGAGAGAGAGAGAGAGGAATAAAAGGCCTTCTCTGTGCGTATTGGTGTGTGGCTGTTCCCTCCTTGCCTCTCTGCTAAGAATGTCCTTTAGCACTTTTCAACCATATTCTCTAGTGTGTGTGTCAGCAAAGAGGCTCCATCAGTGTATTTAACATTGCAGGGAGGGACGGCATGCCTGCAAGTCACTGTTGATTATCACTCATTAGCCACAAGGACATTCACTTAACATGTGAATAAATGAATGACACCCAGTCCTAATGGAAATGGCCTCAGTGTACCTTAAAGCGAAATGTTGTTTAATATCCTCCATTTGCTGAATAGTTAAAGAGGCCTGTTAGCAAGGCGGCGTTGTGAGCACCACTGCCCATTCTGTCTTATAAAAGGGATTGTGCCTAAGTATTCTCCAAAGACGGTCATCTGCTAAAATTAAATATTTCTCTTCCACCAGCATATGGAATGTGCCTTTGGGGGGATTTTTTAAAAGGGTTAGGGTTAACATCTCTGTAGTTTCAAAAGGAGGAGGGAAATCTTAGTTAACGTGGCCCTTTTTAATCTGCTTTGCATTCTAAGACATTAGTATAAAGAACCTTTGATATCTTTATTGTGTTTTCTTAGATTAAAAGGCAATCAGGCTATAAGCCTTAATTTTCTTATAGCTGTTTGTTAACAGGAGAGATAAGGCTTTGAAAATCACTTGATTAGGGGTTCTTTGGTAGTATCTTTAGTATGGTTTGAGCTGCGCAAATTCTTTATTAGGCTGAATAGCTTCGGTTTGTAACATCTATTAAATTCCCAATCACACTTTCTTTTTCTTAAGCCCCCAACCTAAACAAAAATATCATTTAGCATGGAAAGTACATCATTTAAATTGAATCTTGAATGTGGTTATGCTCAGGCATATGGCCGGAAACACAAATAAGACTCATCATTACACTGAAATGCAGTGGTATCTTAAAGGCTAAGGAGAACAGTTATTAACCTGCAAATGGCTGGAGGCTGCAGACCACAATGCCTATACTTCAGAGTCATGCCATTAAAGTAAATGGGCTTGCTCTGGAAAAAGAGCATTGGGACCGGAAGCAACAAACTTGAATCAAGTAAACGTTGTTTTTGCTTTTGACAAACAGCCCAGCAGAAATAAACACAAACTGATGCCTGGGTTACTGAATGAAGGAATGTAAGAGAACATTATATTTCTGAACTATTAAATACTGCAGAAAAATTTCTCCTTTGTATTCGGCTATCCCCAAAACAGAATGACCACAAAGGAAACAAGTTTGAGCTTTTTTATTATGGTTATTTTTCAGGCACAGTCTCTTCTTCGGCAGTTCAGGATTTCTTTGGATGGTTCACTTTCTCCTTTAACAACTACAAAAATATGCATAACTGTGAAATAGATAGAAAAGGAGTGGAATGTGTTACTGAATTTAACCAGCTGGTCTCTCTCTCTCTCTCTCATTCCTTGCAAAACACTTGTGGGGAATAACTGAGTTTTGCAGCCACCAGGAAGCAGGAGATGATACTTCACAGAAGCCCTAACAAGCTAGAGAGGAACTCAACCTGGCAACCTCTCTCTCTCGCCATCTCCCTTCTAGCCTGGTGGAGAAAAGGAGATGATTACATCAATCAGTGTCAGGTCTGGGTACTGTGATTTATGAATATGCATAATGAGCTCTCACCTTTGAGAAGGACTAGCTAGGGAGATAATTGATTAGACAGGAAAAGAGCAGCCAAGAAAAGGAGGGAGGGGGCAGGTGGAGCTGGTTAAAAGCTTTCTCTGGCTAGCAGGGGCTTGAGCAAACCAACAGTCATCTGAAGGAGACAGATTTCGAGTGGGTGAGTATCATCCTGGAAACATATGCATGCATCAAGAGAGTTAATTCACTCCACTACTCGGAGGTGACACGGGACTCAAACCAAGGATCACGGCAGCCACAATTTCCCTGTGACCAAGGTAGATTATGAGGAGAAGTTGCTGGAGATACATTGACAGTTAGCCACTGCTCTTGGGCACCACTGAGGCAGGTGGCCAAAGGAGGTATTGCAGGCACGGCACCTCTGGGGTTTGCCATGTTCAGCCTGGACTCTGCTGATTCAGCTGTTTGTCAGGTGATCCCGGGAACCAATGATGCTTCATCTTTATGGTAGGACAATGTGCTCTTCTCCTTCAGACTGTCTTTCCAATGAGGGACACATTTTTGCTTAATTATCCAGGTATGTGTCACCTTACCTGCACCCATCTTGCCTCTCATCTTGGCCCAAAGGTTTGATCATCTGCTCACTTGGCTATGACCCACTGCCTGCTGAGACTTAAGAGCTGATCAGCTGACACCATTCTCTCTCCGTGACACCATTCTCTCTGTGTGTGGCCCGTCTTTCACCCTCTGTGCATCAGGTACATAACATAATGCAGCATGGACATCTGGAAAGTTTTAGTACTCACACCAACAGCCATTGGGCACACCATCTCTCAATCTGCATTAAGGCAGTTTTTTTTATAACAGCTCATGTGTCAAAAGTCCTTAGCCTTATAAGGAGGCCATGGACTGAAGGCATCCAACTTGAGGTCTTCTAGCTGTTGTTGGACTACAACTCCCATCATTCTCAGTGGCAATAAAGTCCTCCACTAGACCTCATGTTGGCCACCCCTGCCACAGAGTTTTGGGCTTGGAATGATAAAGCTTTTTCTTTACTTATTCTCCACCTTGGATCTCTGCTTCTTTCATCAGGCACAACACATCCCTTTCTGCTACAGAAGTCATTGCCGTGCATGAAATGGAGAACTGACTAGGAGAGAAAGGGTTTGCATAGAAGGGAGTTTAGTGCACAGGCAAGATAAAAGAGGTATAAAGTTACGGAGCTGCTTTAGACGAAATCAGACCATTGGTCTGCTCCAGGGTTGTACAACTTTGCCCAATCTGCAGATGTTGCACTTCAGCTCCCATCAGACCTGACTATTGGCTTTTGTGGCTGGAGTTGATGGGAGTTGTAGTCTAATTGTGTTTTAATTTAATAGTTTTAATGTTCTAAATTTTAGTTGTTGAAATGTGTTAAGCTTTTTATCGGTTGTTTTTATTGTCCTGTAAACTGCCCAGAGAACTTGTGTTTGGGGCGGTATAAAAATGTGATCAATAAATAAATAAAATAAAAATGAATAAAAACAGCTGCAGGACTGAAGTTGTGCAGCTTGTCCTGGTCTACTCCAAGGGACAATGGTTCTCCACAACCTCGAGCAGGGAACTGTTACCTGATCCTTTTAAACACAGAGACGGGGATTGAACCTAGAACTTTCTGCACTTGTATATTCTCTACCACTGAGGACTCCTCATTATACGGAAAAAATGACAGTATGGCCAAAAAAGAGGAATGAATGAGAAGGCTTATGTGATGCAAGGTCAAGGTCAAGTGTGCTGTCAAGTCGATGTTGACTCCTGGCGCTTACAGAGCCCTGTTGGTTTTCTTTTGGTAGAATACAGGAGGGGTTTGCCATTACCTCCTCCCACACAGTGTGAGATGATGCCTTTCAGCATCTTCCTATACCACTGCTGCCTGATATAAGTGATTCCTATAGTCTGGGAAACATACTAGTGGGGATTCAAACTGGCAACTTCTGGCTTGCTAGTCACACATTTTCCCACTGCACCACTTATGTGGGATGTAAGGATGTGCAAATTGATTTGCATTCAGATAGATTCAACTCTTATCGGGGTGATTCGAGTGATTTGAATTCAAATCAAACCACCCCTTAATCGGGCAATTCAATTCAAACACGAAACGAATATTTGGAATTCGGGTCAAATTTAATTCGAGAGCCATTTGGCACTTTAGAAAAACCATTCAGGCCCACTGATCGGTTTAAAAAAGGCTCCAAAACATGGTCGAATCAATTCAAATTCAATTTGAATCCAAATCAATGTTTTTGGACCAAATTCAAATCTGATTTGAATTCAAAACGAATTTTTGGGATTTGATTCAAATTCAAAACAAATCCAAAAATGCATTTTGTGCACATCTCTAGTGTGGTGTATTTTGCAGCATTCAGAGAGTAACATTCTAAAGAGTATAATGTGTTTTTCTGCCAGCATTACTCCTAGCAGAGTCTCTCTGTGGGTTAGATGGAGACGTTCAGTAACTCAAGTGACTATCAAGGAAGTCCAGAAACCCCAGGGAGTGAGAGGTTCATCTTGAGAGTTCTTTCTTTCTTGATCACAGCAATGAAATGTGATGGACTTTTTACCCCCAAAAGGTAAAAATGCAGAAGTGGGCTGGAGCAGGAGATGTGGGGGAGATTAGTGAAGGCGTAAAACAAGACACATCAGCATTCGCACATGACACACTGCATCAACCAACAAGCAGGCTGTGAGCAAGTACAAATTTGAACAAATTTACACAGCAATCCTCTGCACCTTCACTTTACTAAGCTCAGTGGGATTTACTTCCAAGGAAGTGTGGATAGACTCACAGAGGCTCTTCTCACGATTACGGAGAAGAGCCTCTGGGGGGTTTGCGGAGAGAACAGGCTTAGCCTACTCTCCCCGCACATGAGCAGTAGTCTGCTCTGGGCGGCCACAGCGGCTGCCCACACAACTGCTGTTTCTGTCACAGAGCCGGCCAGGGCTGGGGAGTTCGGGGGCTGCGAGGCCCCCAGAAGCTCCAGTATGCCCTGCGCAAGTACACAGAGCATACTGGAGAGACCCCCGAGCCGGGAGGCTGGTTTTCAGCCTCCAGGCCAGGGGTCTACTCATGAGTAGCCGCACCATGGAGCCACGCTGCAGATACTCATGATTTTAAAAACCAGGTTTGCAGAGCACTCGCTCCACAAACCTGGTTTAAGGGGCGGAATAACTGTGGGCTAGCTGCTTGTAAGTCACCGGGCTCTCCTAGCCCGATTTTTGCTGCTCGTGGGAATAGCTCCACAGCCTTCCTCTCATTGGCTTAGCACAACTCCACCGCATCTTCCCTTTCTGCAGTGATCCAGAGGTCAACTGAACAGGAAGCTAAATATCTCACTGTCTGCTTTTTTGAGAGCAGAGGGAACCCTGGGCCATAGTGCAGTGGTAAAGCATCTGCTTAGCATGCAGAAGGTCTCAGGTTCACTCCTTGGCAGCATCTCCAGGTAGGGACGGGACAAACTCCTGCCTGAAACCTTGGAGTACTGCTGCCAGTCAGGACAGACAATACTAAGCTAGATGGACCAATGGCCTGGCTCTTCATATGTTCCTATGTTCCAGGGTGCAGAAAAGAATATTGATTTCCTGGGGGATCCTTGCTATTGGGAAAATAGGGTAAACAAGTACCATTCCATTGATCTCCCCTACACACACACACACACCACACACACCCCTTTTACTTTTTATCTCCTAGCCTTCATCTGTGTGCAAGACCAACCCTCTTACAGAAAGGGCCACGCAAATACAGGCCTTCAGGTATCTTAACCTCACTCCCACAAATGTTCACCTTTTAAAATAAAATATAAATAAATAACTCCAGCTTAACAAACCTCGAGGATTTCAGATGTGTTTTATCGGCCTCCTGCAATCCGAGCCTATAAATAATACATTCCTATCACCGTGACCTCAAAATGTCAATACCGCACACCCCTCTGCATTTGCATAACTTGGCACTGTCTAAACTTGAAGCATGTCACCCCGGGTATTCCTGTGTGTTGGTACTTCTAGCTCGGCATTAACCCTTCGTTCACGGTAGCCTTGTCAGCTCCGTAAGAGAGGCCGTGGAAGAAAAATCTACCCTGGCTCTTCCTATGAAGAATTTTGCAACATTCCTAAAGGCTACTAAGGGCAGTTCAGATGATAGTTTTAAACAAACCATTGCTATATCTGTGGTTTTCCATACCCACTTGGAAAACCAGTTCTGACAAACAGACCAGAGTTGGTAGTGAATGATCCTATCCTGGGCTCTGTCATTTTTTAAAAAATTTAAACTCAAAGGTTAGAGGGAAATAAACACCACTTAGCAACCTGGACGATCATCTAATCACATGATAGTGACAAACACATATTTTAAATCCTACATTTTATCTAGTATTTAAATCCTGGATAGAGAATGTATGTTTCCCCCCCAATTCAGATGATCATTTTTACATGGGCAGAGGAATTTAATCATGTATCAAAAGTATCATCTGATACATTGGACCATGGAGTGTAAAAGAATTTCTGTATTTAGAATACCTGATTGCCTTCAGACTGTATGACCTTGCCTGCTCTTTTAAGATCTATTCAAATGACATATTTGTAGAGGCTGGATACTAGGAAGGGGCACAGATTGAACCCACTCATCACTGACCTCCTTGTGTCCATCATAAATTCTGAACTGAGCCCATAGCCCTTTTCACGTGTTATGTTCAACACCCGTATGAGTGTGCAGTGTAACACAGGAACAGATCTGGACACAAATGCAGTGTACAGCTGTACACTTCCTGTCTGTACCATGCATTTGAAGGAACTGTACCCAGATTCACTTTTAAAATGAACCCAGGTAGTCATTCACACAAACACATGTATTGGTGTATGGACATCTGTACACTTGTACAGCATAATGTCTGAATAAGGCTCATGTGCTTGCAAACATGCTGTTTATACACTCCATATCTACATAGCTCTATAGTTCGTACATGTGACTGCACTGTTAAAAGTTACGATAAACACATGCAGAATGGAGTGTCACTAGTGGATGCAATACTAACATGTACACACACATAACATTTGGGGAGGAGACCTGGTCTTGCAGTAGTGAGCATTAATTGCTCCCTTTGCTAAGCAGGGTCTGCCCTGGTTTGCATTTGGATGGTTGACTATGTGTTAGCCCTGTCTGCTGAAAGATATTCTCCTCAGGGGATGGGGCTGTTGCTCAGTTGAGGAGCATATGCAAAAGGTTCAATCCTTGGCATCTCCAAATAGGGCTGGGAAAAACTTCTGCCTGAAACCCTGGAGAATTGCTGCCAGCCAGTGTAGACAATGCTGATCTGGATAGACCAATGGTCTGACTCAGTATAAGGCAGCTTCCTATGTAAGTTGTGCTTAGTCACACAAATATAGTGTGTGAGTGATCTATATTTTCAGTGGTTTTAAACCAATGCCTTGAGGGAACCCATCTCACATGGACATGTTTGCCAAGGGACCACTGAATATATTCTGGAACTTTAGTCTGTTGCAGAGAATTGTGGGACATATCCTGCCACATCCTGTTGGGCCTTCCTTACCTATAGGAGTGCATTCAATGCTCCTCTCTGCCTGAGTTTTGCAGAGCCAAAATCAGCTGACAAGCTGTCTTTCCGTCTGCCATTAGGGATTCCTTGGGGACGCCATGGTAATTCAATTGGATGTCCAAATTGGCATGTGTTTAGTATACATAAGGAAAGGAAATGGTGGTTGTTTCCACAAGTGCCAAATTGGCTTTTTGACATTTCATGGGTTTGCGATTCAAATGTACAACCTAAACTGGCTCAAATCTACATTTGATTTGAATATGGCTTTGTTCTGCATTCTACCCTGCATCAACAGCATTCATAAGTGACACACAACCTCAACCCCATCCCCTCTTCTTGTGTGTTCACACAGAATATCTAAAACCTTATTGAATTTCACCTTTTCCAATTCAAAAGTATTGAATTTGCATTGGCTACAAGGCACATGCATTTTAATAACAGCTTCCCCCCCCCACTTCCTGTCCCACATGAACAACGTTCACACACGTGCTCAAATCACTGCAGAGAAGCTAAAGAGTACCTCAGGGAGAATTACATATTACAAGAAAAACCTTACTGCACCAAAAATGGCAGCCACTGAGAGACATTAAGGCTATTCTCACGAGCAGCCTAACCCAGGTTCCTGTGTAGCGCCGGGATCAAGGCCAATCCTGGTGCTACCACCCTGCCGAACCCGACTTGAAACCCTGGTCTTTATCCAGGGTTAAGGGCGCAAGTGCAGGTCATGTGAGGGTATCCCCAAAATTGGGGCCTTACAGGCGGGGCATGTGTATATGCTCGGGGGACATGCGTGCAGCCCAAACATACACAGAGTTGGATGCCTAGAGTGCCCAACTCCTGGGGAATCATCAATGCACCGCACTTGTTGGTTCCTGTAGGGAAATGAGTCCCGGCCTCCAGAGATCCACGCTGCATGAAGCAGCGCAGATTGTGTGCCCACACGGTCATATGCTGAAGAGGAGCATCCTGATGGTCTGAGTGAGAGGTAAATTCATCCCTGACTTCCCCTCTGCCCTCTCCCCCCACCCCTGGCCCTTCCATGGTCCCGTTCACGACCTCAGTGTGCTGTCGTGCTTAGAGAGCCAAACCCGGCATGGCAAGACCAGAGTTCAAGTCCCTACTCAGCCATGAAGCAAATTAGGCCTACCACAGTCTCTTAGCCGAGCCCGCCTCACAGGTTGTTGTGAAAAGAGGGGTGTGAATAGTACCATTTATTTATTTATTTATACAAGTATAACCCATTCTTCCTCCACAGAGCACTGAGCAGGGTATATGGTTCTGTTTATCCTCACGCCAACCCTGTGAAGTAGAATAGGTTGAGAGAGAAGTGACTGGGTCACAGAGTCACTCAGTGAGTTCTGTGGTCTGATCGGGGACTTGAACTCGGGTCTCTCCAATCCTAATCCAGCCTCTAACCACTACTCCACACGGGCCACCCTGAACTCCTAGTAAGAAAGTTGGGATAAAAATGAAATACATAAATAATTAGACCGAGTTCTTAGTTTCTCCTGTAATGTGTAATAAAACATACCCTGAGGCTATTCGTACGATCGCCCAAAAGCGGGCTAAGGGAGCCCAGCTCGCTTTTGGGCGATCGTGTGCTGCAATAGCAGCTGCACGGCTCCCAGCAGCTAACCTCGTTAGACCCCCCCTCCCCTTAAATGCGGTTAATGGAGCGATCGCTCTGTTAACCTTGGTTTTTTGACACATGAGGAGACCCCTGGCCAGGAGACTGCGAGCAGCCTCCAGGGCTTGGGGGTTTCTCCCGAATGCCCCGTGCACTTGCGTGGGGCATCCTGGAACTTCTGGGGACTGCATTGCCCCGATCCCTGCAGCCCCCACCAGCTCCGTGACGGAGCCAGCAGTCGTGTGGGTGGCTGATCCGGCCACCCAGGGCTACCTTTTGATCATCTGCAGGGAGAGCGGGCTAAGCCCACTCTCCCCCCAGATCCAGAAGAGGCTCTTCTTGCCGATCGTGAGAAGAGCTTCCCTGTCTTATGACATTCTATATTCCCCTTCCCGTTCCATATACTTGGCAGCTGCTTGCAGAGATAACGAAAACACACCATGGGATGTGATCAGAAGACAGGAGTAAGTTTTGCTTCATGTTACAAGGTTGCAGGGCTTTCATACAGGAATGTCATTTCAATGGAAAGCCCCATTCACACATTATGCTCAACACACATACGAGGGTACACAGGTGCAGATCTGCACACAGGTCGAGTCATTCACATGTTATGCCGAACGCAGGTCCAGAAGTACACTTGCTGTCTGTACCATGCATGTGAAGCGCCTGTGTCCCAGTTCACTTTTTAAAATGAACCCAGATACAGTCATTCACACAAACATATGTATGAGAGTACAGACATCTGTACACCCGCACAACATAACGTCTGAATCGGGACTCCTGTGTTTTGTTTCATTCTATAACATGCAGGTCCATGTCGGATGTGAAAGCATCTGGGCCACGATCCAAAGAATTGGGAGCAGAAGGACAATACGGCATCAATTCTCTGCACACTGACTTGGGAGTGAACTCAACAGCACAACTGCTTCTGAACAGACCTGCAAAGGACTGCTGCATTAGTGCTGTCCTGTGAACAATTTTGCAGGTATGAGCTGTAGCATTTACACCGGCACTTGGGGGAGTCCAAATAGCTTTCCTCTGGATTTGGAGTCCCTTTTCTCACAGCACGCACGCTTCTGCTACAATGGAAACAGTCCTTCCTAGAGCAGGACAGACTTTTGCTAGCACATTTGGAGCCGGGCCCCTCATTTTAAAATACAGTAGCCTAACTTTAAAGGACAGGTAGCCCGGCAGAAAACACATACTTCTTGCCGGCCTTACCATCTCCGGCTGATGAAAGACACCTGGTTCCAAAACCATGCAACCTTTTAAACCACTAGTTAGCCCCATAAAAGAGCCAATTGTGTTCGCCGGCCGGCTCTCCTCTCCTGCTGGTAACTCCGGCCACTTTGCCGTGCTGTCATTTCAGCCATTTTTGATCTGGCAACCTTACACTGCTCACCCCAATATTGCTTCGTTAGATCTAACAGGGCCTGGATCAACCTCATTACAGGCCTGACTTGTCGTCCGTTTTAATATTCCATAATTGTCAAAGACCAATTTTCAAAGTTAACTGCCAGAGAATGAAAAGGGGAGGGTCCACAGAACAGAGAGAAGAGAGAATGGTTAGGGTGGGAATCTGGGGAGGTTTTGATTCGATTGCTGCCAGACTCCCTGGATTTGAAAGCGAGACGGGGGTCAGAATTACCAGAAAGTGTCCGTTTTAATGCTCTTAATAAGTAAAACAGGGACAGGAAAAGGTGGCTGCCTCCCGCCCCACCCCTCTGGGGAAACCCAGGACTCTTTTTCAGGTTGCAAAGTTCTCCTTCCCTTTCCAGCACTCTCAGACTGGCAGATAGAACTGAAGTGATTCTAAGCGGTTTGACCTCTCGCAACACGCTGGCCCGTGTTCAACACTTTGCCCAGGAAATGGAGCTGCTTTTCTCTCCCCAACCCTGCCCCCCTCCCCTTGGCTTCCTCAGCTTCAGATCTACATTCAAAGCTTTGCAGATTTTTTTTCAGTTAGAACAGGGTGTGGGGGTGTTAACCTGCAGGTAAGATTGACATGACTGTCTCTCTCTCCTCCGTGTTTGTGTGTGTGTATAGATGTACACACACACACACATTGGGGAGGGGAGAGAAGGAGGGAGGGAGCGGTAGAATGGGTGGGATTAAACCATCTGAAACACAGGTCAGAGTAAATCTCTGAGGGCATTCACACAATCAAAAACCTGGGTTTGGGAGCTGTGTGTGCTCTCAGTTTTTGGTTCTGTGGAAGCAAGGTGGGAGGAAAACCTGGGTAGAAGTGGTTGTGTGGAAGCAAGGAAGGGGAGAAAGCTACCCAGGTTTTCCTCCTATCTTGCTTCCACACAACCACTTCTACCCAGGTTTTCCTCCTACCTTGCTTCACACAACCGAAAAATTGGGAGCACGCACAGCTCCCAAAGCTGGGTAGAACACAGTTGTTGAGACTATTCCCATGATCAGGTGAAATCGGGCTGGGGAGCCTAGCCCGATTTCGCCTGACCATGAGAACCACCGGGCTCTCAGGCGAGCCCAGCCTCCAGGAGGTTAACCCGCCAAACTACCCCCCCCCTTAAACCAGGTTTGTGGAGCGAGCACTCCGCAAACCCGGTTTTTAAAATAATGATCGTGTGAAGAGCCTCTTTGTGTGACTGCTCTCTCTAAATCTAACTTCCCCATTAAACCTTGGGCACAACCCTAGCCCCCATACCCTACTGCAGGGATTCCTAAGCATTGGTACTCCAGCTGTGGCTGAACTACAACTCCCATCATCCCCATCCATGTGGCTGTGGATTATGGGAGTTGTAGTCAACCCTGGTTGCCTACTGCTATGGCAACGGAGTCTCAGTGCATATAACTCAAATAATTGCCTTTGCCCCTGCCTCCATTCCCTGCTCTTCCTCTTTCATTGCCCTTGTGTCAGACTGTAAGTCACTTGGGGCAGGGACCGTCCTCTCTCATACTTTACAAAATGCCTTTCACATGGATGGTGTCCTAACAATAATATACACATACAGGTGGGTCTTCCTTTATTGGCAAAGATGTGTAGATGCAATCATCGCTTCCTAAAAGTGGTCTCAAATAGGTTTGCTTGAAAGTAAAGAGGCTGTGTGGTTACAGATTGGGGGAAAAGCTTAGCAGCTGGAAATCTTGCATTTCAGTCCCATTAAAAGGGTCTGCTCAACACCTACAAATGCATCAGCTTTTGAGGTCACCATTTCAAGCATTTACCCTTTAAGGGGCTTCCCTTGAACCGTTCTCGCTCTCTCCCCTAAACCCATTGAAACTGACAAGAGTATGAGGGAAAGCTGGCATGAGTGAGAATTCGATGACACATAGGCATTCCAGCCAATCACATCTGACACATGGAATCTTCGGGACAAGTTCTAAGCAAGCCAGGACACTGCCATTTTAGCTGGGGATTAAAATTCTGCCCCATTTCTGGCGTTCTTCTATAATTCCCTTGCAGACTGTGCAGCCCAGTTCTAGCCATGGTTACTCAGAAGCAAATCCCATTCAGATAAGCGTGCATGGGATCAAAGCCTTGACTTTACAGTTCCACCAGCAACCTTTCTAGGTCTTTATTATTTTAAAATCTGCACAAATCTTCAGTGCTACTATCCGGACCTGCTCACCAGTGATGCCAAGAGAAGCTGGCTTTTCAAAAAAAAAAAAAAATCTGCAGAGCATCACTTGTGAAAGTTTGTCCACACGAAAGAGACCCATGTTCAGACTGAAGCCATCCATCTCTAGCCAGAGGCACACATTTGTGAAATTTCCCCAGCTCCTGCCAAGTTGAACCCTTCTATAATTTATCCTTGAAAATACAAGACACATATTGCCGCACCCTTTTCTCTCCTTCAGCCTTAAAAATCTCAGAAAGTTTTCTTTGCTGGCACCCTCTCTTTTCCTCATTAACCCATTGCTCCCTTTCCATTTACAGGGAATCAATAGCAAACAGTATCAAGTAATACGCTCCTTGGGGCGCCATAGATCATATTTTGGAGAATAATTTAGGTTGCTGCTGGTCCCTTTCCTTAGTCAGCAAATGATCACTCTCCGAACTCTCTCTAGGCTTCCCTAGTTGAGCTCTCAGTAGGTATTTGTGTTCTCTCTCCCCTCCACACTTAATATATAAATAAAATAAAAATCAGATTTTTTTTTTTTTTTTTAAAATGTGCCAGAAATCGATACACAGACCTTCCGCGAGCAATTTTTTTTTTAAAAAAAATAAAAAGTCAGGAATGTTGATGACTAAGAACAAACAAATAAAAAAATAAAAACCCATCTACAGAAGTCATAGGAAAGAAAACAAGGAAGGAAAAACTCAGGCCATGGGGTGAGATAAAAGGAGAGCCATTGGGGGGAAACAAGAAAGAAACCAAGCTTGCAATCCTGGAATTTGGGAAGAAGCACCAATGAATGCCACGAGCTTTCCTTCCGAGTAAATCTATGCCCACGCTTGGCTTGCGTCCCCTGCACAATAACGCACCCGACAAGGAGGGGGTGTGCTTTGTTTGGCCTGAAGAGGGCGCTCGAGCTTCAGATTTCGCTTTGGCTCCCAATCCGGACGCCCGCCCCCTCTCACTTTCTCAGAAAGGGCTTTTTATAAATAGAAACGGTTGGATAATGAATATAAAATAATCACAGGAGATAGCGATCCTGCTTCTCTCCCCCTTCCCCTCCCTCGCATCCCTCCGGTTCGCTGCCAGCTCTGCCTTCAACAGCCTTTCCTCTTAATCCAGATCTCCTTCAAGGAGAGCAGGAAAAGCAGGAAAGCGAGAGAGGGGAAGAAAGACGCGCTTTCCCTGCCCGCCCCTTTCTCCTTCCTTGAGTCTTTCTCGCCCTGGAAAAACACAGAGGCGAAGGAGAGCCGCTTGCCTGTCTGATCTGCTCCCAGCAGCTTCTCAGACCAACCTCCCGGTCCATAACCGAGCCGGGAACCGAAGTGCCTACTTTGTGGTTTGTTTTAAACCGATTTACAGGCCCCGCGGAGAACCCCTTTCTGGCTATGCACGTGAGACCGCTGCACACGACTGCAAAGAACCCTCAAGCCCAACAACGTGCAAACTGCAATAAAATCAACGGCATTTGCAAGTCAACTTATTTACCAATGCGCTGGTCAATGACTGTAATCAAGTCTCTAACTTATTTACCAGGGCAGTGGAAAACTTTGATCCATTAAGAGCTCTGGCTTCTAGAACACCAGGTTTAAAATAATAATAATCATCATAATAAAAAATAATAAAATGAAATAATAATAATAATAATAATAATAATAATAATAATAATAATAATAATAATAATAATAATAATAGTCATCACTTGACTACAGTAAACCCACCAAGATCTGTAAATATAAAATATATTCTCCCTATCGAAAAATGCAAACCAGGAAATCTTAATTTTCTTACTCATTCAGTATGCTGTTTCGGTTTCTCTTTCTCTCACACACATACGCAAACCACCATTTTTATAGTCCATTTTTATAGTCCATAACAAAATATCTCTTGAATGCCTTTTTTTTTTTCAAAATTATGGGAAATTAAAAACTCTACACTTGGCACCTTCACCACACACTGAAAACTCCTCCAAAACTAGCTTGAAGGTTGCAACAGATATACTGCAAATAACCATAAAAATGCTAATAAGAATATAATAAAACAATGTGTAAGTGAGTATCAGAAAATTGTAGTCAAAGTTGCAACAGTTTATTAGCCAAAAATATATACTTTCTTGTACAATTTGGTTCACACTTATGTACATTTTTTTTTACTATATATACAAACAAAAAAAACGGAGACACCTATTTCTCACTGGACTTCCAAAAAAAACCTCACAACTTCAGCTAATCCAGATGATAGCATAGAAGCAGTTTTTTTTCTTGGTTTTTGTACCCCCCCCACCTCATTTAATACATGGACATGCGTACAAGTTGTAACTATACAGAGAATTTTATTTTACAATCATTAGAACATTTTTTTTAAAAAAAAATTAACTATGATGATGACAATGCAGATAGAACCATAGCTGCATCAAGTTGGTTCTGAGGCCTGCAAGAAAAGGGACATGGGGGAAAAAAAGATATTGAATTGTGATTTCTCTGTTCATCTGCTTTGTGCTCACCATTTCACTGCAACTGATACCCTCTTTAACTTGAAACAAATGTCTTTTGAAAATACCCAGGAGTTCCCCAACAGTGATTCCAGTTTTATGTGGAGTTTTGTGATACCTTAACGGTACATGGATTTATTGAGGCATATGCTTTTGTGAACTTAGAGGCCACTTGGTCAGTTGTTGTGGCTGTCAAAGTATGCTTTAGTCCACGAAAGCTGATGCCACAGTCCATCTGTTAAGGGACCGCCACAGTCTTTGTTGAGTCTGCTGTGACGGACGAATACAGCTGCCTCTCCAATTTTATTTGAGTTCCAATATATGATGGGCACGATCCTTAAATGTCTGGGGTTTGGGGCAGGCCAAAGTCTTTTCCATGGCTTTTCAGCTGTATCAAGCAACTTTGGGTTGATGCTCTTTCTTTGCTATATGCAAGACCGTGCATGCATAGATGAACCAATCTTTCTCATCAGTGTACGGATAAAGTTGTATGGTCTTACACTAAAAAAATACACATGCGTATACCCATGAACCACAATCTGATGGGCTTAAGTATACTATGCTCCACAGGTCTGTTTTATAGGCCTGTGCATTCAGTTTCAGACACATTTTCATATGCAAATGATCCTTAGAATGCAGCTTTTAAAATTGCATTATTAGAATTTAGTATGTGTGTGTTGGGAGGGGGATACCCACAAAAGGCATGGGATGTCTTCTGCCTTCCTATTTATTCTAGCCAAACTGAGCATACTTTGCATTTATTAGTGCAGTCTAAAAGAACCTGAAGTGTTGACTGTCCTTAACATTATATTTAACATAGTTCTGCAGGGAAACCAAACACAGAACAAGGAGCTTGGAAAAGAAACTAAGGGAGGGGGGAAAGAATAATTTATAATTCTTACACATTTTTAAAGATATGTGCAGCCCGATCCCTTGCATGTTTACTTGGAAGTAAGTCCCATTGAATTAAATGGCATTTAACCCCAAGTAAGTGTACATGAGATTGCAGCCTTAGATGGGAAGAGAGTTGGGGATTTCCAAAATAAAAAGAAGAAAAAGAAAAAAAAATAGAAAAACTTGTTTGTTAACAAGTTTATTTCTTTCCCCCCCAAATCTGTCTTGTTGTGTACCCCCTAGGACATAGATCATCTCTTACCGCCTCTGAACTGGTTGGAAAGCTGTCTTTATTAACTTTTTCTCTACTTCCAAGGCACTAGATCGATCTAAAACAAAAAAAAGCAAAGAAAGAAAATAAAAAGTTCCTTAAAAAAAAAAAAAAACACCTTGGATTTGCTACTTTTAAGGAACCCTGAATTAATAAAGTCACTCTCCAGAACTTAGCTTGGCACATTTTAAATTGTTGTTTAAAAAAACCAGATCCTTAATATATCCAATATAAAACTGGTTTCAGTGGGACTTCTTTACAGTTAAAGGTGCACAATCCTAAACACACTTATTAGGGAACAAATCCCATTGAAATCAATGGGACGTACTTCTGGGTTAGGGTGTTTAGGACCTACACTTTCAGCGTGTGTTTAGGATTACGATCTGGTTCCCCAAACACACTTTACTTGGAAGTAAAACTCTTCTGATTTCAAGTTTGGAACTCCTTTCCAAGTAAATAGGCTTAAGTGTCTGTGGGAGAGGGATTCTTTGTTCGTTTCTTTTTTTAAAAGGCAAATTATACTATTAATAAAGCAAAAAAACACATTCTGAGGACAGCAACCCATTGGGAGAGAATGATGAAGATATTTTCCAACCCAGTTTTTTTAGAGGCAATATTGGGCATTGTTATTTTTTCCCTTCAAAGGAATTCTTATGCTGTTTTAGGTTTTTTTTTAAACAAACACACCACCAATGATGTTAGACTATATTCCTGGCACTAAAAATATGGGAGGGAGGGGGGAGAAAAAGAAAGAAAGAAAGAAAGAAAGAAAGAAAGAAAGAAAGAAAGAAAGAAAGAAAGAAAGAAAGAAAGAAAGAAAGAAAGCTTTCTGAAATAAGTGTGAAACTTTAGTCCAACTGGTGAAGCTGAACTTTTGATAAGAAATTAAATGGGGCAGAGATCCCAAAATGTTAACATTGGGGTTTCTTCTTGTTCCACAATTGGAACTCACCATCCTTTGGTGAAAAAGGAAAGAACCTTTGATGAAAAGGAACGGGGGCAGGGGAGAGATATATAAATCATAGAAATATTGAGGTTTCTCTCTCTCTCTCATTTGCTGAATATCTCAGATGCCTCTCTCTCCCATTTAGTTTCTGTACAGTGAACACAACTGCGCACACCGGCTCAGCAACATTTCCCGGAAGTCAATCCCACGGAGTTGATTTACTCCCGAGTAGACATGCACAGGATTGCAGCCTTAGCCCCCCAGCAGACGTGTGTGTGGCGGGGGGAGGCTTGCCTCTTCGATCCCTTCGGCTTTAGCTTCAGGAGAACAGCGAAGTCGTGGTGCGTTTTGGGGAACTTACTTTGGAGTAAACAGGTCGGGGGTTGGACGGTTTATCGCTACTGGAGGATGGGGAGGATGGGGAGAAATTCAAGTCTCTGCCTGGGGAAATTTATATATATATATTTAAATGGTCATTTGAAAACAAATTTTGTGTATACACACACACACACACACAATTTGTTTTCAAATGACCATTTAAAGTACTTGTTTTTTGTTCTGAGAAGAAAAGAGGGAAATACAAAGAGCAGGAGCTGAGCCCTTCCCCAGATCTCCCCCTGTCCCCCTCGTCCCTCTCCTCGACTCTGCCCGCCCCCCTCCACTCCCGGTCCAGTGGTTACCTGTTCCGGAGGATTCCGCGCTCTGCGCTTGGTCCACGGGTCTGGAGAAAGCCGCGATGGCAGCGGCGGCGTTGGGGGCCGTGCTGGGGTTGGCCCCCCCGAGTCCCAGGAGGTGAGGGGTGCTCAGTAAGGTGAGCGGGTGCGGGTGGTGGTGGTGGTGGTGGGGATGTGCGGAGAAGGCCCTGCTGGACCAGCTGGCGAACTTGCCCAGCGGGCACGACGAGACGAGTCTGTGTGCGGGGCCCGGGGCCGCAGGGGGGGCCGCCGCCGCCGTCGGAGGAGGGTGGGGGGCTCCCACCAGCTGCAGGCTCTGCGGGGCCGCCGCTGCGGCGGGGGGCGAGCAGCCGCTGGGGGGCGATTTCCGCGAAGGGTGATCCGGGCTGGTGGCTGTCTCTGCTAAGGACCAGATCTTGGGCTTCGACGGCTGGGGCTGTGCCGGCGGCGGCGGCTGTAAAGGCGGGCTGGGCGCCGTCGGGGGGGACGCTGGGGGCGAGGGACGGGGTGGCGGCGGCGGTTGCAGCTGCAGGCCGGCCGGGGCGCGCTGCCTGGCCTCGAGGGCCCTCAGAAAGCGCTCCTGCGCGCCGGGCAAGTCCTCGAAGCCGTCGGAAGCCTCCGAGTCGGTGGTCTTGGCGTCCGAGGGCAGCAGCGCCGCGACCTCAGGCGGCAACTCGTCCTCCTCCTCCTCCTCCTCGTCGTCATCGTCCTCCTCGTCCTCTTCCCCCTCCAGGAGAAGCTGCCCCGCTGTGGGGACCCCGCCGGGCGGGCCGCCGCTCTCCATGTTCTCCGTGTCGATGTTCTCCAGGTCGATCTCTTCGTCGTCGGGGTCGCGCTTGTCGCCCTCGCCGTCCTCCTCGTCGTGCTCGCTGCCGTAGGAGTTGCCCTCCTCGTCGGTGCGGCTGCGGGGCGCCCAGGTCATCTTGTTCTCCTTCTTGAGGCGCCGCCGGGCGTTGGCGAACCAGGTGGAGACCTGCGTGAGGGTCATCTTGGTGATGATGGCCAGCATGATCTTCTCGCCCTTGGTGGGGTACGGGTTCTTCCGGTGCTCGTTCAGCCAGGCCTTGAGGGTGCTGGTACTCTCCCGGGTGGCGTTCTTGGGCCTGGACGGGTCCCCGAACTGGTACTGCCCATAGGGATAGAAAGCCGGGTGGTGGTGAGGAAAGGCCGGGTGCTGGACTCCGGGGCTGTCCTTCAGCTCATACTGGGCCCCCTAGACGGGGAGGACGGGGAGAAAGCAGAGAGGAGGTTAGAGAGATCAACAAAAACGCTCAGCGCCAACCCAAGTCGTCCCCAAAGGGGGGAAATGCAAAGCATCAAACAAATACCTTCGACAGGGCCTAGTTATCATTCCGCCGGATGGCGAAGAATTCTATGGAGCCCGAAAGCCTGCGCAGGCCATGCTGATTTAAGCTCAGCAGATAGACAGATTCTGGGACACTGGAGTTGGTCTTAATAAAGGTATCGGCTTTTTGGATTGGTCAACCTCCCATTGTTTTACTTTCTCATTTCAGGAAGCAATGGGCTTGGAGGAAGGGAGAGGACGTCTATTATTTCCCTGCATCTCAGCACTGCAGCCTTCTCCCCCTGGAACTGAACTCTAAAGGCTTTCCAGCCTTTATCACAGTCCTTTTAAACAAATAAAAGAAAAGAAAAAGAAAAGGGCATTCTTATTTTTAAAGCAAGCTGAAATATTTCTCTCCCCCTTCGCTTTTTCCCGTGCAAGTGCTGCTTCCAGAACTCACGAGGTGCAAAGGCAAGACCGATTAAACGGGACAGATTCGACTTTTCGGCTTTGTTTTAAATCCTTCCCCCAAACGGAGCTGGAACAGGCCTATACGGGCTGCACTTGATGTGACATTTTACGGAAAGGTGGTGGGGATATTTTAAACACCACTTCGACAGACACGCTCCTTTTCCTTTAGAAAAAGAAGTCGGGAGTATTAGATAATATCGGCTGCTTGCAACTTTGCAGCAGTCAGAAACAAAACATCCGAAGTTGTCGCAAATTTTTGCACTGGTCTCCCTGTTTCACTCTTTTACACACACACACACACACACACACACACACACACATACACACACGCATAGAGGGTGTTGTGGACTAACACTTAAAAATCAAAAGCCAAAACCAAACCTATCGTTTTATGATTCCTCCAAGGGCTGGAAGCAGCTGTCAATCAAGCCCCTCGTCAAAGCAAAATGCCACCCCACCATCAAGATCTGCTTCTTTTGCGTGCGCGCGCGTGTCTAAGAGTTGTGGTGTGTGTGTGTGCATGGCGGTGGCGCGGGGGTGGGGGGATAGTTTGATTTTCTTTTGCAACTTTCCTTAGAAAGGCACTCAGGCCCGAGCACGGCCTCTACAACTCTGTTTAGACTTCTGAAGAATTTTTTTTTAAGGAAGATCTCCACAGCGCCCTGCTTCTCCCTTCCAAAAATAAAGCAAGCTAAACTCCCACGTCTTAGATTATATCGTAATATTTTCCGGGTTCGCAAGCCGGCTGCTTTTGCTTGCTGGGTGAGAGAGAGAGAGAGAGAGAGAGAGAGAGAGAAAATTCCCCCACTGATGCACGAAAAGGCGCAAAATGCGATTATTCTTCTCTTGCAGAGATCCGTCCGTGAGGACTTTCCTTTCTCTCCCTCCCATTCTCCTCAGCCCCACTCCAGTTCCATTCCCCGCAAGCCTCAGAGTCCCACACCCGGAATTATTTAGAAGCTGCATTGACACCAGTGGGAGAGACGCGACTTCCGAGCAATCGGCGCTGAAGGAGCCGGGTGTGCCGCGCTCTAAGAGAGAGCAGAGAGCCCCGCTGCGAGTGAGACCCCCAAGCCAGGCGTTCTGTGGGCTCGATCGCCTGCCGAAGAGGGATTTCTCTGCCCGGACCGAACCAGAGGGAGAGCCAGAAGCAGACCGAGGTTGCTGGTCAATTGCACGCACGCTGAAGGCGCGCGCCTCTGCCTCGCCAAGTCCTAGCATGGGGGAAGTTTGGAGAGGAGCAGAGCGGGGCAAAATCCCGGGGATTCTTTTGGTTGCGGCTCGCTCGCTCGTGCCCAGGGCAAGGCAGCTGCGACCGGAGAGGGCAGGGGGAAGAAGGGAGACCCGACGGTCCTTACCAGCTGCGGGAAGATGGGTAGCTCGGCGGTGTAGGGCAAAAAGGCTCCGTATCCCTGGGCAGCCGCGGCTGCGGCGTACGGCGCTCCGTACATGGAGGAGAGCACGTTGGAGAGAGTCCCCGACGGGCTGAGGTCTGCCCCGTTGCGGGAGGCGCCGTTCCCCTGGCGATCCGACGGGTAGATCGGGCGAATGTACTGGTATCCCAGCTGGGAAAAAGCCATGGCGGGGTTGTGTGTGTGTGTGTGTGTGTGTGTGTGTGTGGGGGGGGGAGGGTGGGGGGTGGGGGGAAGGGGGGAAGGAGAGAGGGGGAGGGGAAAGAGGGAGGGGGGAGGAAAGGAAAGGCAGAGAGCGAAAGGAAGGAGAGAGAGAGAGAGAGAGGGTGGCACGGGGAGAGAAGAGCCCGGCGGGTCGCCCTTTTGCCTGCACTTTTTAGCGTCTCCCAGAAACTCTGCCAGGCATTGGCGGTGTGGGGTGGGTTAGGGGGGTGGGTAGGGAGGGAGGGAGGTGGGGTGGGGTGGAGACCAGGCGAGGGGGGGCTGCCTCCCCCTCCTCCTCCTCCTCCTCCTCCTTCCTCCGGCCGCTATTGCGCGAGAGCGATCCTCCGGCACTCTCCCTCTCTCTACTTTTCCTATTGATCTGAGTGGACTCCGGGTCAGGTCCTAACAGATTGCGGGAGATTATTGGAACTCCCACCTTTGAGTGGCAGCCCGAGCCTCTGGCAAGCCCCGCCCCTTTCTTTTAAAGTCTCTCTGGCTTTCTCACTCTTGGCTCGCTCGCTCCTCCCGCCTTCCTTGACTGACGTCGCGATCTTTTATTTGAGTGCTTTCCAAATCTCGCCCAAGCCACCGCCAACCCGTGGGCTGTTTGACAGCGCTTGCACGCTGACCCAGAGCAGTGTGTGTGTGTGTTTCAAATATTATGGTTATTTAAATGAAATATGATGAGGGCTTCAGAGATGCTCGTCCTACGTTGGGAATGAAAGCAAATGTGTCATTTGGGGGAAACGTGGCGCGCGGGGGCGGGGGTTGGCAGTGATAGGAACAGAGGAAGCTGCCAAATACTGAGTCAGACCTTTGGGCCTTCTAGCTCAGTATTGTCTACACAGGCTGGCAGCGGCTTCTCCAAGGTTGCAATCCAGAGATGCCAGGAAAGAAACTTGGAACATTCTGCATGAAAAAATTGGGGATTAATTTTAAAATAGTGATTTATTGCTTGTTAATTTTCCTCCGTAGAGATCATCTCGCAAACCTTCCTTTCTCTCAGACATCCACCCCCTTTCCCATTGGGATTCCCTTAACTAATATCGATTTAAAAATCTGGTTACCTTCTTTCCTCCCCCCAGGGGGGAATTCTCTTTGGCATCCAGTCTTGAAGGAGTTTCTCTAACACAGTAGGGCAAAGATACAGTAAGGTGGAGAAGATGAGGGTGGAGAGTAAATGCTCCTCCTAGTAAGGGACTTTAAAGACCCGCGAGTCAGATTTTGGACCTCAAAGGTGGGGGGGGAAGAGGCAAATCAAAATGTTAACAAATGGCACACAGGAGCAGTTGATAAATATATGGTGTGGCCAATAAACAAAAATTAAATGAACAATGGGGACAGACAGGCACGCACACAGCCATTCGAAAGGAACCCATTAAGACCTTTTTGTCCGGGTGCCCCATCTCTAATTAGGAAATTTATGGTCGTTTTCCTCAGTCCGGGGGTTCCCTACAGCCGAGCACGTGAAGGGAAGGGAAGTGAATACCTGTGCAGAAAACGATGAGGATGTGTTTGGTTTTGATTTCGAAAGAAAGAAAGAAAGAAAGAAAGAAAGAAAGAAAGAAAGAAAGAAAGAAAGAAAGAAAGAAAGAAAGAAAGAAAGAAAGATTGCTCAGCAAATAATCAGTCCTTAAAATAATAATCATAAATTAATAAAGATGTTTCTGCAAAAACGGAATGAGGAGCTTCACTGACTCTTCAAAGGTGACCCCAAACGACGGGTGGAGAAATTATTTGTAGGCGTAAACTTAGCTGGTGACTTTTTTTGCTGTTGACGGGATGGTCATGGAAACAGAATGCAGTCTCTTTCTCTCTCTCTTGCATGTTCTTAATACTTTATAGACGCATGCATATCTCCTCATCCGTCTTCTCCGGCGTTGGCCTTACTTCAAATTAAATCTAAATATCTCAGGCAATCTTGCTGATCCGTCAGCAAAAGAATCCAAAAGGCAGTATTCTAGAAATGCCTTTTTTAGGACTACCTGAACTGACCCAAAATCTTGAGCAAGTTTCCGCGTTCTTCAGAACTCTTCATCACAGAGTGAATGTTCAGGAGAGAAGGAGAGGGAGAAGAAAGGGCGAGCAGGGCTCAGAGTAGCAATGGTTACAATGCAAAAAGAAAAAGCCTGCAATTGTTAACTGCCTTATGATGGAATACAGGAAAAGTATTGTGTACCATACAAGTGTGTTAGGGGCAAACACCACACACCATCCTGTATAACTTTGCTCCCCGCTTTCCCTAACTGACACATTTCCTGTGCATGAAAATACATATGTATAGATCCTAATACTGTATATATCCATACATACATATAACACATATCTCTTTTTAGGATCTATACATATGTATTTTCACGCACAGAAGACCCCCGTCGGTTGATTTACTCGCGAGTAATCTTGGCCTCCTCTCTGGAGAGAGAGAGAGATATTTATGTGTGTGAGGAGAGAGAAAAAGGGAGAGAGAGAGGCATTATTATAAGTCTCTCTCTCTCTCTCTCTCTCTCTCTCTTTGTGTGTGTGTGTGTGTGTGTGTGTGTGTGTGTGTGTAGAGAGAGGGGGGAGGGAGGCATTATTATAAGTGTGTTTATATACATATAACACAAACATCCATCATTTTATATTATATTATAATTATTATTATTTACTTATGTATTTATTAATTATATAATTATATAATGAGAAGTCATGTCCCTGTAAGGGGTTTGCAATTTACAGATCGACACCAAGGAAAACGCGGTGGAAGGGGAACTTTTTGGGGGGGAAAGGGGAACAGGGGGATATGGCGTCTATATATCCTATAAGGAAATGTGAGGTTATATTTCAGTCTGAAACAGATCTCTCCAGCAGTTCCTACAGACAACTACAGAAAGTAGGTGTAAGAGCGAAAGCTGTGGACACAGGAACTCTCAGCTCCCTCTCCCCTCCCCAACTTTTTTTTTGGCGGGGGGGGGGGACTTTGTGTGAAGTATTTTGTGCTAGCACTTTGTGTGAAGTTTCCACTTCCTTCCTTTTCCAAGTTTTGGGAGCGTGGCACTGCGCAGGGCGCTCGCCCCCTTCCCCATTAATCCGCTGGACAGATTACTTTCAGCAGTCTGTCCCAAATTCTCCTAGAATAATCGTCGATCCCCCTCCCTCGCCCTCCACCCCCCACGTGTGGGTTTTATTTTATAACTCTATTCCTTAAAAATAATAACAATATGAAATTCATATCAGCTTAAACAGTGAGAAGAATCGACCTTGATCGCTTCCCCTTCTAAACCTCTCTCCTCTTGTAATAAATGCGGATTATGTCAAAAGCAAGAGCCCGAATTAAAATTCTCTGAATCAATATAGAAAGATCTGGGCCAAACATCTTTAATCGTATTAGGGCCGTCCTGATAGGCAAAGCAATCTGCTAATCTAGTGTCGATCTCTCCTCCCTTTCAGTCCCGGTACCAGTTTTGGGGATGGAAAAATCTGTTTCCAACCTCTTTAACTGGGATAGTGCTGGGATTATTAGAACTGTTATGTTTAATTCGGGAGGCTGCTGGGGCAGAAGGAACAACTCCAATCAGATCTTGATTGTCCTGCTTGTTTTGTTTATATCGCTTGGCACTAATTTAATCTTTTCCATGGGGGCGGCGAGTGGGGTGGTGGTGAGTTGAGAACAAACCCCACAGCGCATCACCGACTGAAGACCAAGGGAAGGGAGAGAGGATGGAAACAGACCCCCTTGGTTGATTTACTCGCGAGTAATCTTGGCCACCTCTCTGGATGGCAAGGAGACTTCTTCGAAGTGAGGGCACGATCCGATTTATACAAAGGCGAGAGGATTGGCGAAGGCCAGTGTGGAAGAAATTTGGGGAGGGGGAGGGCCTCCCAATTTGTGGAGGGGGAGGGCTATCCCCCACAGAATCTGATGGCTGGCAATCAGATGGCTGGCATCTGATTGGGAGTTGGTTGGAGGGAGGGAGTTTTCACGCATCCAGAGAGACGTCGGAAGGAAAACCATCCTGGGTGAAGGATCGGAGTGGCGGTAATATCAGGGCACCGACTGAGATGTCCTGTGTTCAAGTGTCGACACTCTGACACAAATGTATTAGATGGCCTTAAGCACCTCTCAGCGCCCCGTCCCCGCACCCCATTACAAGGTCGCTGTGTGGATTACTGACATAATGCCTGAACAAACCTTGGACTCTCTTAAAAGCTCCGTCCCAAGGCTAGACAAGCCATTTTCGTGATGGTGGTAGTAGCATTAGATATGAGTGCAAAAATATATATACACGCAAATGACACGCACGTGGCAGAAACACACGGCCGGGAGGTGAGCGCGCTGAGTCCATCTGGACGTTACACGGGAGACACGTGTGTAATAATCTCCGGCTGGTTTCTTCTTTTTTAAAACACGAAAATCAGACTGTTGGCAGATGATGTTGTGAGCAGAGAAAAAGCTGGCGGGGCTGAAAGGAGCTGATTAACTCCTTCCTTTCCGGCGGATTTTGCCTTTTGAGGAGCGGGTGAAATCATCTGCAACACGTGTGCATTCCCCAATGTGGCCATGATAGCATGAAAATGCCCCCTCTGTCGACTGGCTAGGCATGGGATACCTGCCGTATAATATGTCATCTGAAGCTATGAATAATTCGGACTGATTGCATGCGCATCATTAAGTGTGTAATGATTTATTTGTATGTGCCATTTTCGCGACAGTTCCCTAACGCAACCCCCCCCCCCCATTATCCATGCGCTTGTATACAACATGAGATGAAATTCCAGTTCTTCAGAGACCAGACACAGATAATAATTTCTGGAGGATCTCCTGCTCACCGACGGTGGTGGTGGTGAGAAATCGCAATCTCGCGATTTTTTTCCGGTAGCCACAATCCCAACAGTTGTTGCTTCAAACTCATTGCTAGGTCTTGTGACATCAAGTCTCTCTCTCTCTCTCTCTCTCTCTCTCTCTCTCTCTCTCTCTCTCTCTCTCTCACACACACACACACACACACACTTAAACACTTTATATACCGCTTTTCAACAAAAGTTCCCAAAGTGGTTTACATAGATATAAATAAAATGGCCCCCTGTCCCCAAAGGGCTCACAATCTGAAAAAGAAACATAAGACAGGCACTTATGTTTAAGTGTCACTGAAGGGATGGATAGGGCCAGTTGTTCTCCCCCCTGCAAAATAAAGAGAATCGCCACCTTTAAAAGGTGCCTCTTTGCTCAGTTAGCAGGGGCCAAGGGCGAAAGGCGAGAAGGTGGGAAGGAATGGGTGGAGAGCTGGTTTATCAATGAGGAAGAAGCTGGGAATCCAGGAAAAGGAAACAGGGAAATATGCGAAGGGGGCAAGTTGGCAACCTGAGAAGATCGCGAATGCCTGGGGTGCTTGTGGGGCTGGGGAGGGGAGATGCGCAGACCCGAGCAGAGATGCACGTTCTGTATGGCTTGTGTGGAGATGCGTTCCGCAGGCTGGATGGAACTTCTAAGGTTGGAGGGCCTCTAGGCGGCGGGACGGGAGGCTGGGAAAGGCAGCAGGAAAGAGTGGAAGACAGAAAGAACTTTCTCTCTCTGTGTGTAATGTGTGTGTGTGTGGGGGGGGATATCTTTAGCTCAGTGTCAGAACATCTGCTCTGCATGCGGAAGGTCCCCAGTTCAGTCCCTGGCAGCATCTCCAGTAGGGCTGGGAGAGACTCCTGCCTGAAAGCTTGCAGAACCGCTGCCAGTCAGTGTTGACAATACTGAGCTAGGTGGACCAAGGGTCTGACTCGGTATAAGGCAGCTCCCCATGTTCCTAAGTTAAAGCAGCAGAAGAGGGTAAGAATGGGTATGTGTTGTGTGCTCCCAGAAAGCTGTGGCAGGCAGAAAATGCGGGGTGGGGGTGGGGGGCAAGCCAGGAGAGAAAGCCCCCGTCCCGCCTCACCACCGGCCAACCTAGAAACAGACGGGCAGAGCCAACAGCTCCTCTGACCTGCCCAGAAGGAAGGAAGACGCTTGGATCTTGATTTATTACTCCCGACTGAAGAAGCTCTCTTCTGCCTCCGCTGTTCTCTCCTCTCACGCAAGGGCGCCGATCTCAAACCCGACACCCTTATCTGGGGCTTCATTTGGGATGGTGTTATTGTTGCGATGTTGTTATTCGTGACGGGATTCCCAGCTGCGCGGATATATCACGCCGGCTGTGCATCCCGTGCATCACACAGGGCTCTGCATCCCAGTTTCAGGCTCTGGACTCTGAAGGAAAGGCACTCTGTGTATACGCTGAAGCATACGCGTCTGGTCCGGACGAATGGGTGGATCAGCTTTTCTATGTCAGCTGCCCGGACAGTCCAGAAAGATACCGAGTTTAAGCGGGGTGTTTTTGTTTGTTTGTTTGTTTAAGCCCCTTGTCTCCAAAGCGAAAGAGAACCTCATGAAAATAAGGAGTGTCTTCCTTACCCCTCCCGTCCCCCACAACTGCACAAGTTTTTAGCGTTGCGATGCTTTAGATACTCACCCCCACCCCGCCCGCCCTATAGCTTAGCAGGATTCCAATACCTTTAGGAGCTGACAGTATTTCAACAGGTTAATAGTTCCCCTTTTATTGCACCCCCTCCCTGAGGGAAAAAGCTTCACCGGCTGAATTCCTGCCTGACAGTGTAACTGTTAACAGGGCACAGGAGTCCTATTAGGCAGGGAAAGTACTAACTCTAATTTGCGTTAAAGTTTTCTCTCCGCACCGCAAAACTCTCATAGTTCTGGTTATAATAAAACTATATCGATTATGTCAGTGGGATCCTGGGATTTACTCCGAATTAAGTACTACAGTGTTCTTTGGGGCTTATTCCCAGCAGGGAAGTCTGTACTCTATTGCAGCAGGTGACAGTGGCTTTTTAAAAAATCCACGCTAATCTCAGGACTCCTTCACAAGTAATGCTAATTCTATTCTTCTTTGGGTTTTTTCTCAGTGCTGAACTGTTCACACCGAATGTACACATTTTTATAAAAGTGGGTGGATCAGCTTTTACCGTGCCTCCATCCTCACAAACGTGTGAACGCGTGTACACGGGGACACGAAAGACCATCAACCCGCTTGAGTCACATTGCCAGGAATGCCCCCCCCCCGACTTTTTCAACCAGGGGTTCAGCTTCCCAATCTTGCCCCCCTCCCCCAGATGTTGGGCTAAAACTCCTATCATCCCCAGCTGCGAGGATCTTCATAATTGTAGTGCGGATGATGGGAGTTGTAGTTCATCAACACAGGTCTGGAACCCCTGTTTTAAATGAACAAAACTGTTTAGGTTCACCAAGATCAGTTAAGCAACCTAGAACAACAGGCGATTAAACGTAAACACATAGAAGACGAAGATCGTGTGTGTGTGTGTGTAATCCTCTCCAAATTACACATTAAAAACTAAGCTTCTCCTCGCCAGCCATTTCTCTAGTCTCTCCCGCCCCTTCGAAGATTCCTCGGCGGCAGAGAGATTGCGCGCACCGCATTCCGTGAGCGCATGTGGAAACAATCTGGAGCGAAGCTTCTTGATCCGAATTCGTTAACTGGGCGGCCGCATCGGCTCAGGCAAGTGAAAACGAAGAGGGCCGGACCCCTCCCCCCTCCCCCCAGGCCCCCCCCCGCCCCCGTTAAGAAAAAGCCCCCACTCACTTTACGGATTAACATGTATCAAAAACAAGCATGCCGAAATAGTTGACTTCATTTGTAAACGATTAGACCGGAGACGTCCCGAAAAAAAGTTTGCGGCTGTTGTGTCTGTGCTGTGTGCCGCTCTTTCTTCTGTTTTCAAACACCCAGGGTCCCTTAGGAAGGAGAAGGGGCTTGGAAGCTGGAAAGGGGCCTTTGCCTGCAACTATGCATGCTTACTTGGAAGGAAGCCCCACTGAATTCGAAGCCACTTACTTCCAAGTAACACGCAGACTTTTCCAGTTGCCCTACAAGCCCCCCTGGGCCAGTTTAGAGATTATTTAGGAGCTGTTCTGTGGTGAGCTAAGGTGGTGGTGGAGAAACCCACATTTATTTACACTTCATCTGTTGTTATTACCAATTGTGGTGTCAGAAAAGGGTTACTAAGAGACCGCAGAACCCGTTGGAAACAGTAAATAATCTGTGTCACACAAGCGCCATTGAAACCCAGGAGACTTTTTCAAAGTTAATTGTGCATAAGGGTTTTTGCCTTTTGTTCATCATGTTTTAATTAGGCTTCTGTTCTGAGCGCAATAGGCTTGGGATTGGTCCACACAACAACCCTACGAGGTAGATTGGTCTTGGAGAGGGAGAGGGGAGAGGAGAGCTGGTCTTGTGGTAGCAAGCATGACTTGTCCCCATAGCTAAGCAGGGCCAGCCCTTGTTGCATATCAATGGGAGACTTGATGTGTGAGCACTGCAAGATATTCCCCTCAGGGGATGAAGCCGCTCTGGGAAGAGCAGAAGGTTCCAAGTTCCCTCCCTGGCTTCTCCAAGATAGGGCTGAGAGAGATTCCTGCCTGCAACCTTGGAGAAGCCACTGCCAGTCTGTGAAGACAATCCTGAGCTAGATAGACCAATGGTCTGACTCAGTATATGGCAGTTTCCTATGTTCCTATGAGATGGAAAGGGTGTGTGTGTCATCCAATCTTCCTGGCTATGAAGAGATTTGAACTCAGGGTCATCTGGTCCAACTCTATAGGGGCATATAGAGCACATGAGTTTGCAGGCTGAAAGTCTAGAACTTGATAGGAATAGTGTTAATAAAAAATATTTATACTGTATACTGCTTTTCAGGGGGGAAACGTTCTCAAAATGGTGTACACAGCAGAGATAGGAGAAAAAAGTTCCTTACCCCAACAGTCTGAGAAGGAACAGAGGGAGACACCAGCAACAATTGCTAGAACAGATGCTACCTTGGGCTGAACAGAGACAGTTGCTCTCCCCCTGCTAAATATACAAGAGTCATTGATTAAAACGTGCCTTTCTGCCCAGATAGCAGTGTTATCAATCCAGGGAGTGATATTTTGTTTGTTTCTGCCCCTGAACACACCTTCTAACTCTTCAATATGCCTAAGTGTGGAGGAGATGAAGAGACTAGCATTGCCACCTGTGCGTGGAGGAGATGAAGAGGCTAGCCATATTATCTGTGCATGGCAGGGCTGAAGAGGCTAGCAGTGCTACCTGCAGCACCAAGTCCCAGGGTAATGTACAATCAGTGCTTGCTTTCTCTTCAGTTCACTTAGAAGGCAAACTTCTAAGTTTGTTATTAAAATATAACAAGCTTATTCACTTAGAAGGCTTACTTAGAGGGCTATACCACTTTGACTTGCATAAGTGCCAATGTATCCTGCACAAATTAGGATGTCAGAGAGAAGGCTAGGCTTGAATCCTTAATTTTTTGTATGAGTGGGGCAACGGATTTTTACTTGGTATGAAGGAATACAAAACCACTTACTCTCAAGCGGCATAGTCCAATTCAGATTTAGTGCCTGAAGGAGAACTATATCCTCTCCAGTACATAAATTCTAAAACATGAGTTTCAGGTTGGCAAAGTGGGTAGTTGACTCCATCTCTGCTCCCACAAATGCAGCAGAACATGATGACAGAATTCTGAAATGGGCTTCAGCCTGCAAGTGGAGAATCACATCTATAGAAACCTTCTCGATAGTAAAAACAAAAACAAATAAACTCTCTCCCTGCAGGTAGAAAGCTAGGACAACAGGGCCTGACCTCCCCCCCCCCCCCGAGAGGCTGTAAGATGTATCTTTCCCCCCAGGTTTGTCTGTTTTCAGCAAAAAAAAAAAGTGCATTTTCTGTTGTCGATTAAATTGCTCTGGTGGTTGATTTCTGCTTTGCTATCTATATATGTTGATTTGGGGAATTGGAAAAGAAACCCATAGCTGTTTTAAAAAGCACATCATGTTGACATGCAGGGAGTGGTTTAAACCAGTGGGGACACATTCGGGAATGTGAGCCCCCTGCTTGCAGTCTCAGCAGAAAAGTATCAAGAGTTAACCCTTTGGTTTTGCTGCCCTTAAGGACCTGGTCTGAGGCCAATCCAGCCTATGCCTTTGCGCAGAAGCACCAGGCACTGGCAGCGGGCTGATACTTTCCTTTTGTAGCCCCTCTTGGTTCAGCCCTGCCCCTTACTTGGTGAGTCTGGGAGCAGGGTGCCAGCACCTATAACATCACATTTGCTGGCTGCGTTATTCACTCGGCCTGGCTTTCTTGAGGGAGCTGTTTCAACTATCTTTGCAAACAAGGCTGTCTGCTCCTGAAGATGACACCACCCCTCTCTGAAGCTGCCAACATAGAATAAGAGGTTAGCTCACCACCACACAACTTTTCAGTCCTCATACAGATGTTGGACTACAACTCCCATCACCTCTAATTGTTGGCCATGGTGGCAGGGGAGGATGGGAGTTATAATCCAACAGCCGTTGGAGGGGCAGAGTTATGCAGCCCTGAGCTAGCTGGACCAAGAGTTTGACGTAAGCTTCATATGTGCTTGTGTCTTAAGACAGGGTTTCTCAAATATGAGTCCCCAGATGTTGCTGGACTACAACTGCCATAATTCCTGACTGTTGGACATGGTGGCAGGGGATTATGGGAATTGTAGTATAACAACAGCTGGAGGGCAGAAGTTAAGCAGTGCTAGACTAGATCAGGGGTTCCCAACATTGGTTCCCCAGCTGTTGTTGGACTACAACCCCCATAATCCCCTGGCACAATGGCTGAAAGGGACAATGGGAGCTGTAGTCCAACAATATCTGGGGAACCAAAGTCGGGATGTGCATGGATCGTTTGGTACAGTTAGATCCAAATTCAAACCAAATTCAGACTGAACTGTGGGTATGTGAACCAGTTTGGTCGAACCGATTGGCAGGGCCGGTCAGTTCGATGAAGCAGATCAAATAAGTTTGAAGCGGTTTGCAATCAAACTGCTCGAACCGGCCTGGTTCATGGCAGTCCAGTTTGTGATCGAACCGGTTCTGCACATCCCTAAACCAAAGTTGGGAACCCATGCTGTACTCTACTCCAACATGGACAAAGGTATATTTTTGACAATTTCATAGTTGTATCTTGTAAAATGTAAGAGGGTAGACCCAAATGGCATTATTATAGCCTTCTAGAAGGAGTCAACTACTTTAAAAACAAAAACAAAAAACTCCCCATGTCATTAAAGAAAAAGGCAACTGGGGTTTTCTTTTGAAGGTAGGGAGGTTCATCAAAAGGTTAGAAAGCCTCCATTTGAACAGGATCGAAGTGAAATGAGTGAATCAGAAATGCCGGCCAACAGCAGCTGCAGAGTTGTCTTGAGTGCTCTCTAGGCTATTTAAGGAACAAGAAGGAAGCCTCCGTACCTGCTAGAGAAAGGCTACAAGGTGAGCCTGCAATTTGCAAGAGAAACATGCCAGCCAGCTTGTAGGTCTGTATTTGTTTCTTTGCCCTGGTGCAAGGAACCTCAGACCAGATCCGAAGCAGGTCTGAAGCCAGAATTGCTGGTGGGGACTGAAAAAAATGCACTAGTGGGGAAGGGCCACCATAAATCAAAACCATAATTAAAGCATTCATCCAAGGAATGCAATGAGATTCACGCCCAGGTAGTGGCACACAAATTGTATATATGTAGACTAGGTGCTTGCTGATCATCCCAGTGCCTTTGCATTCCCTGGCTGGAGCGCTGGAAGGCAGGATCGGGGGAACTTCTATAGGGTTGTCAACCCCCTGATTGGCCTGGAGTTTCCGGAAATCCACATTAATCTCCAGGTGACTCTTGAAAACAATCCCAGATTTAAAAATCTGGGTTAGGTCCAGATTACTTTAGAGAGCGCCTTCTTCTGCATGATCTTCACCGCACTTTAAGGTCATCTGAGGAGGTCCGTCTCCAGTTACCACCAGTACATCTGGGCCTTCTCCTGTAGCCACTCTTGGACTGTGGAACACACTCCCTACAGAAATGCCATTTGATTGATTGATTGATTTCTATGTAAATCCCTTTGGGAACTTTGGTTGAAAACCGGTATATAAATATTCATCATATATCATCTGAATTCATGATTGGCTTTCAGGAGAGCCCTCAAAACCTATCTGTTTGGCCTAGCCTCCCAGGGTTTTTAAATTGTTGTAAACGTTTTTAATCCACTGTAACCTGGTTTTCCAGGGTTTTTAAACTGTTTTGAATGTTTTAACTGTTAATTGTTTGATGGTGTTTTATAGTCTCTGTTTTTAATTGTTAATTGATTTTAATTTTTTTTTTAAAAAATGTAAACCACCCTGAGCCATTTTTGGAAAGGTGGTATAGAAATGGAATGAACGAACGAATGAATACATACATACATACAACCCAGAATAGCTTCAGTCAGAGTTGGCTGCCAGTGTGGAGAAGTGGTTAGAGTGTTATACTAGGACTGGAGAGACCTGGGTTCAAATCCCCATTCAGCCATGAAACTCACTGGGTGACTCTGGGCCAATCACTTCTCTCTCAGCCTAACCTGCCCCACAGGATTGTTGTGAGGATAAACACCACCATGTACACCGCTGTGGGCTCCTTGCAGGAAGAGTGGGATATAAATGTAAAAATAAAATAAATATTACTAAGCATTTGGCTACAGGGCATAGCTAGGAGAGAGGGGGCCTGTGTTCACCCTTCTCCCCAGAGCGCCTCTCAGGGAGATAATGAAGAAAATAGGGCGGCGTGGAGCTGGGGAGGGCCCTCAGGAGCTGGGGGGCTTGGGTTCTTTGAACCCATCTGCTCAATTATAGCTACTCCCCTGCTTGTCTAGAACAAATGCTGCACACATACACTTTCATTCATTCATTCATTCATTCATTCGATTTCTATACCGCCCTTCCAAAAATAGCTCAGGGCGGTTTACACAAAGAAATACTAAATAAATAAGATGGCTCCCTGTCCCCAAAGGACTCACATTCTAAAACGAAACACAAGACAGACACCAGCCACAGTCACTAGAGGGATGCTGTGCTGGGGGTGGAGAGGGCCAGTTACTCTCCCCCTGCCAAATAAAGAGACTCACCAAGTTAAAAGGTGCCTCTTTGCCCAGTTAGCAGGGGTATCTCTGCAAATAAAAGCATATTACTTCCATATTACTTATTACTTAGCATATCTCTGCAAGTAAAAGGGTTAAAGACTTTTCTTTTTGCTCAAAGAGATGGAGAGCGCGTGAGAGAGCGAGAGACAGAGCAAGCTGAAGATTGACAGAAGAGGCCTTGAATATCCCTGGTCTTTCCTGTAAGGTCTCCTGTAAGGAGAAGGTCTTTCCTGTATTAGAGTTTGTGGTTCAGAGACAGCTTATCTGTGAATGAATACCAGTAGTGAGGGAGCAACGGTCCCCAAAGAGACTCCTGCCTGAAACCTAGAACTGCTGCTGCCAGTCAGTGTAGACAATGCTGAGCTCGATGGACCAAAGGTCTGACTCAGTAAGAGGCAGATTCCTAGGTTCCTAGCCTCCAAGTCCTGCTTATGGAGGCATCTGATTGGCTGCCATAGGAAGCAGGACGTTGGAAGGGATGAGCAGATCCAACTCGGCACCCCTGTCCACAAGCAGGGAAAGCCATTACAAATGCTAGCTGCTCTCATCTCAGATTGCTTATCTTATCGTTAGGCAACAGTTGCTTGGGAGGTATTTCTGGAATACTTAGGGCAAGGACCTACGGAGTAGTTCCTGGAATTCTTTGGAACACAAGAACAAAGGAGGCGGACTTATGCCAAGGTAGGACATTGACTAGGAGAGGAGAGCTGATCTTGTGGTAGCAAGCATGACTTGTCCCCTTAGCTAAGCAGGGTCTGCCCTGGTTTGGATATGAATGGGAGACTTGATGTGTGAACACTGGAAGATATTCCCCTCAGGGGATGGAGCCACTCTGGGAAGAGTTGAAGGTTCCAGTTCCATCCCTGGCAGCATCTGCAAGATAGGGCTGAGAGAGACTCCTGCCTGCAACCTTGAAGAAGCCGCTGCCAGTCTGTGAAGACAATAGTGAGCTGGATAGACCAATGGTCTGACTCAGTATATGGCAGCTTCCTATGCAGGTCACTATTGCCTGCTCTGACTGGCAGCGGCTCATCAGGGGTTGCAGAAAGGGTCTTCCTTAACCATACCTGGAGATGCTGCCAGGGAGTGAACCTGGGATCTTCTGAAAGCAAAGTCGATGCTCTACCACTGAGCTACGGCCACATCCCCAATTAGGAACATAGGAAGCTGCCTTATACCAAGTCAGACCATTCATCCATCTAGCTGAATATTCCCTGCACTGACAGGCAGTGGCTCACCACAGAACTATGTGGGATGGGGATATGTTATATGCATGTTGAAAGGTTTCTGCTAATACTTATTAGCAATTTTAAAAGAATTTTTTTTAAAAATATTTAAAGATGCATCTGTTCACTCAGGCTTTTAATTAAATATTGGTTTAAGAGTTTTAACATTGTTTGAAAACATTGCTTTAAAGTTTTGAATGGTGGTAATGTTTTAACTTTTTTTGCTGTCGTTTATTTTAACTACTGTTTTAATTTTTTCTGTGGTCATTTATTTCATTTTGTTGTAAACTGCCCAGAGGCTTTATTTTATTTTATTTTATTTTATTTTATTTTATTTTATTTATTTAACATTTTATAGCCCGCTCTTCCTCCAAGGAGCCCAGAGCGGAGTACTACATACTTAGGTTTCTCCTCACAACAACCCTGTGAAGTAGGCTAGGCTGAGAGAGAAGTGACTGGCCCAGAGTCACCCAGCAAGTATTGTGAGGCTGAATGGGGATTTGAACTTGGGTCTCCCCGGTCCTAGTCCAGCACTCTAACCACTACACCACTCTGGCTTTCATAAGTTTTGGGCGGTATAAAAATATAATAAATAAATAAATGCATATTTGCTTAAATATACCTTTAGATCCTTCCATTCTTGTGAGTTCTGTGGCTGTTTGTGCCCTCAAGAACCCACGTGTTAAAAAGACTGTGTGTGTCACAGTGTGTGCATAGGTGTGTGTAGAGGTGATGCTTAACTTGCAGGGTTGGGGGGGGGGGCGCTCCAAAGGCCTTTAGGCCCAGGCTCCAAAATTACCTCCGTGCACCTCTGCCTGGTCCTAGTCTTGTGAGAGGAGGAGAAAAACTTCTCTCTATCCACTCTCTGCACACCATGCATGCTTTTAGGGACCCCCCTCATGTCCCGCCTCGGTCCTCTTTTCCAGGTTCATCAGCGGCTACTATACTTGGTCCAGATACAAACCTTTTTAGCGACCACATCCCAACCTTTGCATGGTGATGAGGCCTTTTTTTTTAAAAAAAACACTTATATCCTGCTCTTCCTCCAAGGAGCCCAGAGTGTACTACATACTTGAGTTTCTCTTTCACAACAACCCTGTGAAGTAGGTTAGGCTGAGAGAGAAGCGACTGGCCCAGAGTCACCCAGCAAGTCTCATGGCTGAATGGGGATTTGAACTCGGGTCTCCCTGGTCCTAGTCCAGCACTCTAACCACTACACCACGCTGGCTCTCTCTCTCTCTCTTTTTGCCCTGGGAACAGAGCTAGGCTTCTGACTCAGAGGAACCAACTAGCCCACCCATGGCAGAAAAAGCTGCTTAGTGAGCAAGTCGGCCTTCTAAGCTCCATCTCTCGTGCACTCAGGCTGGAGAAAGCAAAAACCCAAAAGTATTGATTGAGGAGGTTGAGGGGGAGAGAGAGAGAGAGAGAGTGTGTGTTTGTGTGTGCGCAATGCCCTTTTGGACATCTACATTCTCTTTCTTTGTCAATATTAGCTTGTTGATCTTGGCTGAGCAGGGATCCTTGGGTTTTATTAGGTCCTTTAAATCCGATTATTCTCTTTGTGCCGTTGGTTGGCCCCCCTCCATGCCTGTGGCTTCCTTCTTTGGTATTTACCCTTGTGCGTCCCCAGTGAACTCTTGAGGCCGGCTCCAAGTTGAGCATGGCCGTGGGGGGGGGGAGACTCTTTTTCATCTCAGCTCCCCCTCTTCAACACCACCTCTAGCCAAATATTGGAGGGACACGTTAATTAATCAGTGTAAACAGAACCTGGGGTGGAGAGGCGGCTGGAGGCCTCTTCGGCCTCCATTAGGGCCTCATCTGGGGCCGGTCGGAATAATAAACTCATTTTCTATCCCTGAGATTGAGACTTATCAGAAGGGATGGGGCGGCTGGAACTGAAGCACGACCAAAATTGGGTTGGCTTTCTCTTTATGCGCTTCCAAGTTGGTCCCTTGCAGGTGGTACCATTTAAACAGAAGATCAGATCTTCAAGCCGTAGGGGTATAACAATCCGTCAGGATGGATCTGAAGCAGAGTTTCCACTCCCCATTCCTGGTCCCATTCTGCAGTCTCCTGTTAAAATGATCCAACTGGTCTTGTGATCGCAAGCATCCCTTTTGTTAAGCAGTGTCTGCCTTGCTTTGCATTTTATTCATTCATTCATTTCATTTCATTTCATTTCATTTCTATACCACCCAAAACCTGCATCTCTGGGCAGCTTACAATTAAAATGTAAAACATCAAATCACTTAACAATTAAAATCATTTAAAACATTAAAAAAATTAAAACATTTTAAACCCAGTATTTAAAAAGAAAAGGGGGGGGAGTCTTCTCTTCTCTTCTCTTCTCTTCTCTTCTCTTCTCTTCTCTTCTCTTCTCTTCTCTTCTCTTCTCTTCTCTTTTTAGAACCATGGATCTAGTTAAAAGCCAGGGTGAATAAATGTGCCTTCATTGTCTTTTAAAAGTTGCCAGAGATGGGGAGGTTTTTATTTCTACAGCCAGCGCATTCTAACATTCAGGGGCTGCTACAGAGTAGCCAAGTAGCGTTTCCAAGTAGTCGCCAGGTGTGTTAGTGGCACCTGCAGAGGAACCTCTCCAGATGATCTTAACAGGCAGTGGGGCTCACTGTGAAGAAGACGTTCTCTTAAATACCCAGGGCTCAAGCTGTTTAGGGCTTTATAGGTAATAACCAGCACCTTGTTGTTCAGAGGCATGTAAAATAAAGTGTCTGCAAACTGGTTTTTAAATATTTACTTATGTTATTGGATTATACTGTCTTCTTCTTTGCTGTAGTGTTTATTTGGTCATTGACGGTAAATAAATGAGTTCAGTTCACCAGCACTTTGTATTTTGCCCAGAAATGTATCGGCAGCCAGTGTAGCTCCTTCAATACAGGAGTTGCGTGGTCTCTCCGAGATGACCCAGAGACCAACCTGGCTGCTGCATTCTGAACCAACTGCTTCTGGACTACATACAAAGGCAGCCCCACACAGAGCTCATTACAGTAATCCAGCCTAGAGGTTACCAGCAGATGTACCCCTGTTTTGAGGTCGTTCATCTCAAGAAACGGACGCAGCTGGCGTATCAGCTGAAGCCGATAAAAAGCATCTCTGGCCACCTCCTCAACCTGGGATACCAGGGAG